>NC_044391.1:66708139-67080301 GCF_006542625.1 Nomascus leucogenys
CTGTGTAATGGAATTAAAGTGCTTTTGCACAATAAGTTCTGCAAAACCCTCTCATTCATGAAAAGGTGCTCCTTGCTAGACAGAAACTTGCTGATTTACAGTATTGTTATTTTTGTCTAAAGTTCTGTAAATACATGCTTTAATGTTATCTTTGAGAAATCTATGTAAATAATATAGTCTACAACATAGAGACTGTATAATTCTGTGTTATATATGTGCCTAGTGTTCTGTTGGCACTCAATAAATTTTAAGTAACAAAATTGATAATCATATAGCGAAGGCATATTTTTCTTCCAAGCTCAAGTCAGGATTGTGACTATATATTAATGAGACTCAGTAATCCAACCCACACCTGAAAACTCGTCTCATTACTTTATAGTCATATCATGTATGTTTTTTTAACCATGAAATGACAATAAAATGATTTTTAAAATGAGAATGTTTTGGATAAGTGACTTCTGTCCTGATCTTAACCACTGCTGTTAAATACCAAACAGAGGGAACATGATGCAAAGCAGAAGCTGCTAAGGAGCAGAAGTGGAGCTATGGGGTTAACCATGTGGGACACCTGGCACTGTCATTGTTACCAAATAGTAAATTAAATGAGAACAAAATCCAGTATCTGTCAGGAAATTTTAGCTGATCACTTTCATACTGCTTGACTCTTCTCAGACTCATACAGCAGTCAGTCATACAACAACTACACTAGCCTTCTCCAGAGGCAGCAAAACAAATGAAGACAGTACCACTGTCGAATTACATTACTACACTGGTATTTGTAACTCTTTCATTGCAATTATATAGCCTCATTTCCTATTGGTAAAAATTAAGTCCAGGATTGCCTTATGTGTGGATAAGAAACACTAAGACACACTGGTATATACTTAAGTAAGTAGATCCATTTCCTTTAATAAGACTACATTTAAATATTAAAAGAACAGGCTATTATTAAGTCCTGGCTCCTGTGGATTTTAGTCTGAGATACAACCCACATTGGATACATTTATTTAAAACATAAACTGCCTTTAGAAAGTAACTTAATCAAAAAGTTAAATTCTATGAAAAGCCTCATTCCCATCTGCTTCACCACCCCTGTCCCCCAACCAGATAACCACTGTTCACATTTATTGAGTACATCTCTGGTGTTGATTACATACAAGTGAATTCAATATTTTCTCTTTTTTACACAAAAATATTTCATACCATAAATAATATGCTGTACTTTCTTGAAATTTTAATATTTTAAGTTTATTCCATATTGGTACATAGCTTTCTCATCCTTCTTACAGCTATATAATATAGTTTTCCATTGTATGGATATGCTATATTTAACTAGAACCCGTATTGATGGACATTTAAATTGTTTCCAAAATTTAAGGTGCTATTTTAAACTAGTCACTAATATTTTGCTGAACACTACTCTGTCAGGCACTGTGCTAAGCATTTTACATGTATTGTTTCAGCCTTCACAACAACCCAATGTAATAGCTAATATTTCACAAGTGGGGAAAAGAGGGTTAAGATGAGTAAGTACCTTGACCAGGTTCTTACAGCAAGTAAGTGGTTAAACTATTTATCCAGCTCCTCTGAAGCCTAGTTATAAAGAGTAATTGGGAGAATTCTTTCCTCAGAGAGTCAGACTCAAGGCCAGGAGTCTGCTAGTATAAACACTATGTACCCCTAATTTCGGTGCAGATCTTTTCGTTTGTATTTGCCTCATTGTTCCTAGTATTTTCTTTCTTTGCATTTTGTCTTTTTAAGATTTTCCATAATTCTTCAGATTTCCCAAGTATTTCATTCATTAACTTGGCACCACTTTGTAAAGCCAGAAAAATTTTCTGGAAATACCCTTGACAAAGGGCCATTTCTAAGGCAAATATTTATAGTAAGTTGAAACCACAGTTTCTAATCAACTATCCGTCTGGTGCCTAGTTCAAACAACCATCTGCTGACTCCTTTGGAAAGAGTCGTTCCTCCTTAACAATAGTATGATGTTAATAGGATTTTCCCCAGCGTACACCTTTAAATCACCTTCAACGCACAATACTGTTGGAGTACTTATGCTGCTGCTTTGGAAGGCGGAGACATCCTGCTCTGAAGGTAGGCCAAACTTACAAATAATACCCAATATGATAAAAGATAAAAACATGTGCCATAAGGAAATTATAAAGAGTTTGGGGAGTTTAATCATGTAGCAGGCTTCATTTGATGCTGAGTTGGAAAGGGAAAGTAGGAAGGGCTTTGTGGAGAGGGCAAAATGTCTTTTTTTAAAGTACTTTGTATTTTTTTTTATCTTATTTATTTTTAAGACAGAGCCTGGCTCTGTCACCCAGACTGAAGTGCAGTGGTGCAATCTCGGCCCACTGCAACCTCTGCCTCCCAGGCTCAAGCGGTCCTCCCACTTCAGCCTCCTGAGTTAGCTGGGAGTACAGGTGCGAGCCACCATGCCTGGCTAATTTTTGTATTTATTTATTTATTTTTTTGTAGAGATGGGGTTTTGCCATGTTGCCGAACTCCTGACCTCAAGCAATCCACCCACCTTGGCCTTTCAAGGTGCCGGGATTAGAGGTGTGAGCCACCGCGCCCAACCCCTGAGAAGGGAAAATGTCTTTTAATGAGAGATTCTAAGGGCTAGTAGAAATTTGACAGACCTCAGCCAGGCATGGTGGTTCGCACCTATAATTCCAGCACATTGGGAGGCTGAGGCAGGAAGATTGCTCAAGCTCAGGAATTTGAGACCAACTTGGTCAACATGGCCAGACTTTGTCTCTACAAAAAATAAGAAAATTAGCTGGGTGTGGTGGTGCACGCCTGTGGTTCCAACTACTGGAGAGGCTGAAGCATGTGGATATTTGAGCCCAGGAGGTTGAAGCTACAGTGAACTGCATTCGTGCCATTCCACTCCAGCCTGGGCAATAGAGTGAGACCCTGTCTCAAAATAATAATAAAATAGAAATGGACAGACCTAATGGTAGTAAGAGAGTTTGAGTTTGGAGAGGTCTTGTTGAGGATGAGAGGAGGTTATAGATTGACAAGTGCAGGGGTTAACTAGTAAGATGTCAAAGCTATAAACATTCTCTACATACAAAATGCACAAAAATGAAACTCGACAATATCAGGGAGGAGCAGAGTGAGATGATAGAAATGGCTTGGCCACCTAGTAAACAGAACTAACAGGGCCCCACAAAGTGTAGTTTTGAAATCAAATGTAATAAGTTTAACCAACACATTTGATTGAGAGGGGCTTCAGAATCTCTGGACTATACATTATGACTTCCCTAAACTGGAGAAAACGTTTAGCCTTTGCTTTTGAGAAGATGTATTGATTTGAATTATCAAATATGATGCCCTATTTATAGCTCAACTGTGAAAGACAAAACTAGACTGGCTTTCAGGTTGACCTTTTAAACAAAATCACTTTTGCAAGGCAGCTGCCTGGGACAGGCAATTTTCTAAATTGTACAACCATTGAAAATGAGTTTGTTTTTCATCTTTAGGTAAAAAATGGCATGGTTAAAGTAACTTAGAAAAAGAAAGGACCTGAAAGTTGGTTTAATCTAATACAGAAAGCATTGTTTTTGATTGATTGATTGGCTATAGAGACAAGGCCTTACTATGTTGCCCAGGCTGGTCTCAACTCCTGGGCTCAAGCAATCCTACTGCCTTGGCATCCCAAAGTGCTGGGATTTACAGGCGTGAGCCACCATGCCTGGCTGAGCACTATTTGAAATGAACACACAACTTCAATCTTGTGCAGAGTAGGCCCTTGAATTTTTGTTGCTTTATACTTATTACTGGTTCCGAACAGATGTATGTCTTATGTGATGCAAAATTATTCTTTGAATGGAGATTTTTCTCCCCCTTCAAGTTCATGGATTTTCCTTTTTCCTTTGGGACTGGATTGAGAGAATGGGAAAAATGTAGATTTGACTATCAAATCTAAAACAATGGCCTTGGGTTAATTGCTAGCCCCTTGATACTTTCTTTAAAAACTTTCAAATTATGAAATATAACACATATAGCAAAGTGAGTAAAATGTAGAGTAGAGCTTTATTTTTATTTTTTTGGAGACAGGCTCTTGCTATGTTGCTCAGGCTGGTCTTGAACTCCTGGCCTGAAGCAATCCTCCTGCCTCAACCTCCCAAGTAGCTGGGATTACAGGCATGACTCACAGTGCCTGGCTTATTATTTTACAGCAAACCCTATGTAGCCATTGCCCAGATCAAGAAAAGACCTTGATAGTCCCCCCAGAAGCCTCTCATGTCCCATCTCAATCAAAGCCCCTAAACCCCCATCAGTAACCACTATCTGAATTTTCAAGGCAATTGCTTCTATTCTTTATGGTTTTTTTACTTTTACTACGTAAGTATGGATCTCTAAACACTATAATTTAGTTTTGTCAATTTTTGAACTATTACAGAAATACAGTATTGGATTATATTTTGTGTCTTTCACTCAGCTTGGTTGTGAGATTCACCTATATTGTTGGATGTAGCAATGGTTCCCTTATTTTTATTGCTGAATATTCCCAATACCGATGGCATTTAGATTGCTTCTAATTTGGGGCAACTACATATGATGCTATAAACATTCTACTCTTGTCTCTTGATGCACTGGGGCATGTGTTTCTGTTGGACATTAACTTAGGAGTGGAATTTCCCTTATTATCTAGTAAGGTAATTCCACAGAGCAGTCTGGAAGCGTGCAAATGGCAAGTACAAATACAATCCAAATTAGGTTCTGAGGGTGAATGGGACTAACCAGAGGTGCCTCAAAGGAAGTCAGATTGAGAGCCATATAGGCAGGAGGATGGCTGAGCAGGTGTGCAGTCCTCACCTTCAGCCTGGGCAGACTCATTCCTCTGTAATTAAGATTTTGTTTGGAGTTCTGCTGTAAAGTTTATTGGCAATATGGCATATAGGAATTACGTGGCTCATCACAAGTACATAATTAATATTAGTTGAATTAGGTGATTAATTTAGAAGTCAGCAGGATGATCTGAAAGACTAAATAGGGTGACCACTTAGTTTATTATAGTTATAATATTTGACTGATCATGAGGACTTCACACACTTTGGAGCACAGGATAATGGAAACAGAAATATACAGATGTTATTTCTAGTGCCCAAACTGATAGATAGGTTGGAGGAAGGGTCAGTGTTAGGACCTGGATACTTCACACAGGAAATATCGCTGGGCAGACCACGTAATGAGCTGAGAGGAATATTATAAGATGGTTGGGAGCATTTTTTCCATTCCAAAATGAAGTTAATAATGGAACCTACCTTTCAAGGTTGTTAGGAAAACTGAAGTAGATAATACAAACAAAACTCTTGGCGCAGAGCCAGTAATAAGTGCTCCGTGTTAGCCACTGCTGTTGGTAATTAAGATGGACTGTACTTCACTAGCAGTAAGGAGAACCTGCTATCAGCTTTGAAAGTGTATAAGAAAAAGAATTCTGGAAATTATTTGAAAACGCAATACTACAATGGTAATTTTAGAAGCTGTAACTCCGTTAGGCAAGAGTGTAAATAAAAATCTTGTTAAATTAAGTATACTCATCCTAACTTTTCCAACAGCTGGGTTCCTACAAGAGGTTGATTGCACCGTGAACTACTGTGTGAACATCCTGGAAATGTTTGACATCTTGTCTCTGAAGGTGCTGTTTTGCCATCTTCCTAGTGCTTAGTGGGCTCAAAATTCCAGATAATGTGGTAGATTCGAATTTGAAAACGTTAAAGAGTTACGTGTGTGTACAAACTATCAGGTGCTGTTGATGTTTCTGAGAGCAGGGATAGAATCCAAATGGTTTTCAAACAAGCTGTGATCTGGCCAGGCATAGTGGCTCACACCTGTAATCCCAGCATTTTGGGAGGCTGAGTCAGGTGGATTGCTTGAGCCCAAGAGTTTGAGACCAGCCTGGGCAACATGGTGAAACCTCATTTCTACAAAAAATACAAAAATTAGCATGATAGCACATGCCTGTAGTTCCAGCTATTTGGGAGGCTGAGGTGGGAGGATCACTTGAGCCCACGAGGTTGAGCCTTGAGCCCACGAGGTTGAGCCTACAGTGAGCTGTGATCATGCCGCTGCACTCCAGCCTGAGTGATAGAGCAAGACTCTGTCTCAAAAAGAGAACAAGTTGTAATCTAATTAATTATGTTACTCTAACCGAACAGCTGTGATCTACAGGGGATCTAAAAAAGTTACATGGTTTGCTTCTTGGCTGCACATTAGACTCCACCTGGGAGATTTTAAATACCCCATCCCCAGAGACAGATATAATTGGTCTGGGGTGGGCCTGTGCTTGTGCATGGCCTTTTATAAAACTCTCCATATGACCCTAAGTATGCAGCTAGATTGCAAACCACTGGACAAGTTAAGTTGCATTTCCATCACTGTCCAACAGGGATGAAAGCAGTGAGAAAACAGTCCTGGTTATATAGGCAGGAATTTCCCCAAGTAAATGTGGAGGACATTTCAAGACATTCCCATCTATTATCTCAATCCTCAGTAACCCTGCAAGGTAGATAGGCAGCACCCCTTTTTATAGGCAACTCAGGTTCAGAGATAGCATACTCCCGGTCACAAAACTGGGCCCTCTGTGATACCCCTGCTTATCACCAGAAATGGATTATCTTCTGTGGTACTCACAGGATTGGTGGGGAGTATGCTCAGCTAGTTATGGTTTCGGAAGTCCACTGCCTCATGACTAAAGCATTTCTCACCCCACAAAGCCAGTGCGTGCTGACTACTTACAGACTAGAACTCATCAGTTGCCAGAGAAGTTAAGTTCCTCCCTGAGGAGCTGAGTGTGAGGAGCCACCAGACACTTGCCCATCACAGCCAGATGCTCAAGCATCTGAGAACTCAGACCAGTTCCGGTGTGGGAAACTTTCAGCTCTTCAGCCTAGAGCAAAGCCTTCACCCCATCTCTCACCCTCATACCACAAGCAGTGAGGCCTGCAATTTTGAAGATAGTTTTTCTGATCATGCAATTTTTATTAACTGTGTGAAATTTGGGAGACAAAAGCATACAGGGGAAAAAATCCTCTATTACCCAGAAACAACTTCTATTAATAATATGTATTTTTTTTGCCTTAAAGTTTTTAAAGAAAGTTAGGATAATGGTATATAATTTGTGTCCTATTTTTTCTCCATTTAATATTAAAGGAGTACATTCTTCCATTTCCTGCCCCCCAGAAACATTTAAAATAGCTGTAAAATACTTTCATATGAATGAACCATAGTTTATGTTAACCATCCCCCTCCAGTTTTCCACTAATACTGGAAATATGTGGACTAGGATGTTTATATTATGAAAAGAATATATAATCCCTTTAAGGTTCTTTGTACCTATTTTCAAACTGCCTTTCAGAAAAATTGTACATATTTGCACCCCCCCACAGTAGTGTTTGATCGTGGCACTCTTGCCACAATTGGAAATTATCAATTTGACAAAATTTAAAACACTGTTGTTTAATGTTTTTGGTTGAACACTTCTTTTTTTTATTTTTGTTTTGAGACAGAATTTCACTCTTGTTGCCCAGGCTGGAATGCAATGGCTCGATCTTGGCTCACTGCAACCTCTGCCTCCCAGGTTCCAGTGATTCTCCTGCCTCAGCCTCCCAAGCAGCTGGGATTACAGGCATGCGCCACTACGCCCAGCTAATTTTGTATTTTCAATAGAAACGAAATTTCTCCATGTTGGTCAGGCTGATCTGGAACTCCTGACCTCAGGTGACCTGCCCACCCTGGCATCCCAAAGTGGTGGGATTACAAGCATGAGCCACCGCGCCCGGCCCACTTCTCATGTTCTAACCGCTTGTATTGAGCCATTGAAACATTTTGACCACTCATTTCAAAATGCAAATCTGATCATGTCAAACACCTCCAGTTTAAAAGCTTTTCCTTACAAAATATGCTGCCGAAAAACTCCTCCCAATCTTCATTCCAGCCATTCCAGGTTTAGGGATGCCATGCTATCTCTGGCTAGACCCACTCTGGCCCCATTCCCTCTGCCAGCGCATCCTCTCCCTGCCTAGTTACCATTTGGCTCTTAGCTGAAGTGTCAACCCCCTTCCCACCCCAAGGGTCCTCCCTGACCAATCTTAGATTTTATAAACCCATCAGATTCTTGGAGCATCTGGTTGTCCTATTTGCACCCTCATCAGTTATATATGTACCCGTTTTCCCCACCAAGTAGATGGCTCCATGATGATACTGTTTTGCTCCCTCTTCTCTACTGTGTCACACACACAGGCTGGCACTATCTGTTGAAGAAATGATGTGGGATAATTTGACCAAAACTGTACAATTGGATGATTAGTCTATAGTTTCTGAGATGAAACTGGTTTCTGCAGAATTTAAGTAAAACTACTGAAAAAAGTCAAAGGTAACATGGCTGGAAACTGGAGCTCGAGCTTATTGTAAAGGAGGAATTGATGCATAGGAAACAGCAACTGTTTAAGAAAATGAAAACAGGGTAAGAAAAGCAAAGAATTCACTAAAGATGGCTTCATGGTTAAATGTTTAATATCTCCAAAATAGGAAATATGGGAGTGCTATTAAAAAGTCAAAAATGAGTCCAGGCACCATGGCTCATGCCTATAATCCCAGTGCTTTGGGAGGCCAAGGCAAGACAATTGCTTGAGCTCAGGAGTTTGAGACCAGCCTGGGCACCAGAGCAAGATCCTGTCTCTACAAAATTAAAAAAAATCAGCCGGGCGGAGTGGCCCATACCTGTAATCCCAGCTACTTGGAAGGCTGAGATGTAAAGATCACTTGAGCCCAGGAGGTTGAGGCTGCAGTGAGCCAAGATCATGCCACTGCACTCCAGCCTGGGCAACAAAGCGAGACTGTCGCAAAAAAAAAAAAGTAAAAAAACAGTGGACCTGATTAGACACATGATAAATGTCCCTTCCTCTCACTTTCCCCATGCTGTTTTCACTTCTATCAGCTATCATTCCTGCGTTACTATACAAATGTTGTTTATATATGTGAACTCAACAATGTAGCATCCCGAAGTCTAGCATGGACTTTGATGTGAATCTTGGCTCCATTAAGTAGCTGTGCAACCAGATAACTCGGTTAATCCTTTTTACATCTCAATTTTTTCGTCAAATTACAATTGGTTTTATAAATGAAATGTGGTAATACATATGAAACGCTCGACAGAATGCCTAGCACATACTAAAAGCTTAATATGGTAATATTTACTGTACTATTCCTTTTAGAATACTGTGGCAAGATTAAACCTGACAAGACATGAAGAATCTAAGAATTCCTTAGATTCTGAGTGAACTCCCATTCACAATTGCTTCAAAGAGAATAAAATACCTAGGAATCCAACTTACAAGGGATGTGAAGGACCTCTTCAAGGAGAACTACAAACCACTGCTCAATGAAATAAAAGAGGATACAAACAAATGGAAGAACATTCCATGCTCATGGGTTGGAAGAATCAATATTGTGAAAATGGCCATACTGCCCAAAGTAATTTATAGATTCAATGCCATCCCCATCAAGCTACCAATGACTTTCTTCACAGAATTGGAAAAAATTACTTTAAAGTTCATATGGAACCAAAAAAGAGTCCGCATCGCCAAGTCAATCCTAAGCCAAAAGAACAAAGCTGGAGGCATCACGCTACCTGACTTCAAACTATACTACAAGGCTACAGTAACCAAAACAGCATGGTACTGGTACCACAACAGAGATATAGATCAATGGAACAGAACAGAGCCCTCAGAAATGATGCCACATATCTACAACTATCTGATCTTTAACAAACCTGACAAAAACAAGAAATGGGGAAAGGATTCCCTATTTAATAAATGGTGCTGGGAAAACTGGCTAGCCATATGTAGAAAGCTGAAACTGGATCCCTTCCTTACACCTTATACAAAAATTAATTCAAGATGGATTAAAGACTTACATGTTAGACCTAAAACCATTAAAATCCTACAAGAAAACCTAGGCAATACCATTCAGGACATAGGCGTGGGCAAGGACTTCATGTCTAAAACACCAAAAGCAATGGCAACAAAAGCAAAGATTGACAAATGGGATCTAATTAAACTAAAGAGCTTCTGCACAGCAAAAGAAACTACCATCAGAGTGAACAGGCAACCTACAGAATGGGAGAAAATTTTTGCAACCTACTCATCTGACAAAGGGCTAATATCCAGAATCTACAATGAACTCAAACAAATTTACAAGAAAAAAAACAACCCCATCAAAAGGTGGGCAAAGGACATGAACAGACACTTCTCAAAAGAAGACATTTATGCAGCCAAAAAACACATGAAGAAATGCTCATCATCACTGGCCATCAGAGAAATGCAAATCAAAACCACAGTGAGATATCATCTCACACCAGTTAGAATGGCCATCATTAAAAAAACAGGAAACAACAGGTGCTGGAGAGGATGTGGAGAAATACGAACACTTTTACACTGTTGGTGGGACTGTAAACTAGTTCAACCGTTGTGGAAGTCAGTGTGGCGATTCCTCAGGGATCTAGAACTAGAAATACCATTTGACCCAGCCATCCCATTACTGGGTATATACCCAAAGGACTATAAATCATGCTGCTATAAAGACACATGCACACGTATGTTTATTGCGGCACTATTCACAATAGCAAAGACTTGGAACCAACCCAAATGTCCAACAACGATAGACTGGATTAAGAAAATGTGGCACATATACACCATGGAATACTATGCAGCCATAAAAATGATGAGTTCGTGTCCTTTGTAGGGACATGGATGAAACTGGAAAACATCATTCTCAGTAAACTATCGCAAGGACAAAAAACCAAACACCGCATGTTCTCACTCATAGGTGGGAATTGAACAATGAGAACTCATGGACACAGGAAGGGGAACATCACATTCCAGGGACTGTTGTGGGGTGGGGGGAGGGGGGAGGGACAGCATTAGGAGATATACCTAATGCTAAATGACGAGTTAATGGGTGCAGGAAATCAACATGGCACATGGATACATATGTAACAAACCTGCACATTGTGCACATGTACCCTAAAACCTAAAGTATAATAATAAAAAAAAAAAGAATTCCTTATACACAGTAGGCATGCATTGTTTGATGAACAACCGAATGTTCAATAAGACCTATGAACAGGCCAGGCGCAGTGGCTCGTGCCTGTAATCCCAGCACTTTGGGAGGCTGAGGCAGATGGATTGCTTGAATCCAGGAGTTTGAGACAAGCCTGGGCAACACAGCAAAACCCCATCTCTACAAAAAATAAAAAAATTAGCCGGGCATGGTGGTGCACACCTGTAGTCCCAGCTACTCAAGAGGCTGAGGTGGGAGGACTGCTTGAGCCTGGGAGGTTGAGGCTGCAGTGAGCAGTGATTGTGCCACTGCACTCTTGCCTGGGCAACAAAGTGAGACTCGTCTCAAAAAAAAAAAAAAAAAAAAAATTGTTTAGCGGTTAAGTCACAAAGAAGGGTGTTCATTAAAGCGTTCTAATAGCCAAAACCTGCACATAACTTAAATGGCCACCAATAGAGGAACATGATGTAGCCATCACAAAGAACATGGCACATTTGTTATATATATATATGTACTGACATTAGAATATATCTTCAATTTATTAAGGGAACTAGAGATGCAGAACAATTTACAAAATATAATTCATATGCTGGGAAAAACGATCTGTGCAACCTGCTTTCCCGCAACCGAACAAAACATTTTGTTGTTGAGACAGTATCTTGCTCTGACACCCAGGCTGGAGTGCAGTGGCACAATTTTGGCTCACTGCAACCTCTGTCTCCTGGGCTCAAGCAATTCTCCCACCTCAGCCTCCTAAGTATCTTGAGACCACAGGTATACACCACCACACCTGGCCAACTTTTTTTTGTAGAGACAGGGTCTTGCTATGTTACCCAGACTGGTTTCCAACTCCTGAGCTCAAGCAGTCCTCCTGGCTTGGCCTCCCAAAGTGCTGGGATTACAGGCAGGAACCACCCTGCTGCCAAGTTAAAAAAAAATTTTGTAAATGGATTAAAGAGTTTGGAAATAAATACAAACAAATCCTTGTAGTGGTTCTCTGGATAGAAAAATCAGCTTAAGAAAATGAAGTTTCACAGTATATGTAATTCAATTTTTAGAAAGTATGCAACGTGTGTATATTTAAAAATTTTATGATAAAATGAGATATTCTAGAATCAATCCCAAGAAAATCTGAAATTGGTAGAGATTTATACGTCTTATTTATATTTTACTAATTTATATTCATAAAAGCAACTTAGGCCAGGCACAGTGGCTCATGCCTGTAATCCCAGCACTTTGGGAGGCCAAGGCGGGCGGATCACGAAGTCAGATCGAGACCATCCTAACAAAGTGAAACCCCGTCTCTACTAAAAATACAAAACATTAGCCGGGTGTGGTGGCAGGCGCTTGTAGTCCCAGCTACTCAGAAGGCTGAGGCAGGAGAATGGCGTGAACCCGGGAGGTGGAACTTGCAGTTAGCCGAGATTGCGCCACTCCAGTCCGGCCTGGTCAACAGAGCGAGTCTCAAAAAAAAAAAAAAAAAAAAAAAAGGCAACTTAATATCCAACAGTGGAGGATTGTTTTAACGGTACAGTCACGTTATAGACTACTATACAGCCACTGGGCCAGGTGTGGTGGCTCACACCTGTAATTCAAGCACTTTGGGAGGCTGGGCAGGCAAATCACTTGAGGTCAGGAATTCAAGACCAACATGGTGAAACCCCGTCTCTACTAAAAATACAAAAATTAACCAGGTGTGGTGGCAGGTGCCTGTAATCCCAGCTACTCAAGAGGCCGAGGCAGGAGAATTGCTTGAACCCGGAAGGTGGAGGGTGCAGTGAGCTGAGATGGTGCCACTGCATTCCAGCCTGGGCAACAGAGCGAGACTCCATCTCAAAAAAAGAAAAAAAAAGAATATTATACAGCCAGTACAAATCATGCTGTAATTTTTACTAAAATGGAAAATTCTCAGTACGTCAAGTGAAAATGAAAGGTTACAACATAATTATGTGCAGTTTGTTTGGCATTAGTTGTTACCTTTGGTAGGATTACAAGTGATTTTTCTCCTTTTTCAGTCTCTTCTTTTACACATTTACTAAAGTTTTTCTAATTTCTTACAAAAATTATGTAATTAGGGGAAAATGCCATTAAAATATATGCTTATAGCTAGCTCTAAGCTTGCTTTAGAGCTTGGGTGTTATGTAACCATGATGCGAATGACTTTGGTACAAATCCAAGTAACACTTCAACACGTTTGTAAGGGATTATAATTAAAAAGTCACCATTGCCCTGGAACCTTAATAATAAAATGTTGAAGACATTAGTTTATCAAAAGAATTTATTAGAAAATATTACACACTACATACATATTTATTTAAGAGTATAATTTCAGTAGACAGCACTCCAACTTCATAATACAAACAATATCTCATGGACCCTGGGGCAATCACTGTGCTTCTGAAGCTACATCTTTTGGATGGAACATTCAAGCAGCACACACTGTGGCCATTTAAAGGAAGATAAGAGAAAAAAATGTGGTAACTACCAAAACAAATTTTAAAAAGCACAAAACTTTTGGAATGTTAATGGATAACTACTATTAGTCTCAAAATTCTAGGCATTTCTATAAAACATTGGTCAATGTGACTAGTAAGTTAAAGGGACCAAGGTTTCAAAGATCAGTAATGAACCTTGATAAAAAATAAGAGGAAATGTAACTCCACAAAATGTTTCTGATTAAGTTTGTGCCCATGCAAAATTAACATAAATTTCTTAAAGAACTCAAGAATGAGGAATGTTAAAGCAATGTATTTTTTCAACATAAAGCATGCATTTTCCAATACATTCTTAAACATTTCAAAATTTTAAAAGTTTGAATTCTAATCAAGTAGCTATTAATGCAGTCTAACCAGTGCCCCAATCATATATGGAACACACACTTGTTATTGTCATGAAAATAATTCATGGGAGTGCTACTAAAGATATATGAGACTTCAACTCTTGACCACACCACTTTTTCTCCAAAACTTTAGAACTTGTTTGCAAAAGCTAAATGGTATAAAGCACATTTTAAAATGTCATCCAATTCTCAAATGTCACTGAAAGAAAATGCAGGAAAAGTTATGTATTGTGTGATTAATCAGCTTAGGCTTAACTCAAAATACTTTGAATGTTCACAAAATTGTTTCTAGAGTTCTAACTTAAAACAACTAAGGAGGTGTGCCTTGATATTCTGAAACAGTCTTAATACTTTATTAGAAGAAATATGCTTGAAATTTCTTTATCATAATCTAAACGCAAACTTTAAAAATATATACCAGTAGAATACCATATTACAAATGCCCAGAAATGTAGAATAAAGGTCAAAAACTGCTTGGAAATATTTTTATGATTACACTCATAACTTAACAAAGCTTACGAACTAGCACAATCATTATGGGGCCAACATTTCAAAATATTTTGCCTATCAAAGCTAGCACCAGGAAAAGTATTATGCACATAAAATTGAGAAACAGATAATCTTTACTTTAGAAAAGCACAGTTCTACAGAGTATTGCTCTGGCTAAATAGTTTAGCTAGTAAAAAGGTCAGTTTATCTCACTGAGGCATGTATCTCCTTGGATCTATTAACTTATCTGAAGAACTTTCCAGGTACTTGGTATGTACTGAAAATTCTTACTGGAATCAGTTTATCATGGAGAAAACCCACTGTTCTTTCAAGATGCCAGTTAAAATAATGGCATGATAAACATTTTAAACTTACCTTTTATAAAAACTGAGATATTCTAATACTAAAAAGAGAAAAAAAAAAACAAAACCCAAATCCCTAGTCCCTGAAAGCCTAACGAAGACTCCATTATTTAAATTTCCCCTCCGTTTCTAAAACACAGGTTTTATTGTCTAGAATTTTGCAACATGGCTAATGGCTACCACCTGGTCACCAAATTAACACTTTATTCATTGTAAAGCATTTGGGGATTTTCAAGTGTGAAAATAATTTCTTCAGTGATTAGATAAACAACAACTTTATGCCAGTGCCATGAGTCTTGTAATTCTTAGCCCCAAGGAAGGGAGGATAACAGCCTAACAGCAGTTCTCGAATTGGCACAAATAATTTATCGTCTGCAATGGGTAGAAGAAGATACTATGAAAGAACATAATTTCTACAAAGTCAACACTCTTTTTTTTTTTTTGAGACAGAGATTTGTTCCTGTTGCCCAGGCTGGAGTGCAATGGCATGGTCTCGGCTCACTGCAACCCCCACCTCCCGGGTTCAACTGATTCTCCTGCCTCAGCCTCCCGTAGCTGGGATTACAGGTGCCCACCACGACGCCTGGCTAATTTTTGTATTTTTAGTAGAAACGGGATTTCACCATGTTGGCCAGGCTGGTCTCGAACTCCTGACCTCAGGTGATCCGCCCACCTCGGCCTCCCAAAGTGCTGGGATTACAGGCGTGAGCCATCATGCCCGGCCGAAAGTCAACAATTTTTCCAAATCTTTTTCGTCAAAGTCTTAAACAAAGACTTTGAACTGCCAAAGTTCTAATCTAGTAAGTCAAACTGCTTATCTCAATTAGGGGTAAAAAAAAAAGGCACAAAAGAAAAACAAGCAGCATAACCTTTATTTGGTCATACAATAGGTGAAGAGTGTCTCAATGTTTTGAACACTAAATTTTACTCGTGATAATTTTTTTTTCTATCTAGGCAATTTATTCAGATATGTGCTTTAAAAATACACATTAGGAACTTTGCAACTGATATGTTCTATTTAATATTAGAAACATTTTTCATGGTAATACATTATTTAACTTTCTATAATTAGAGGGAAAAAAATCATAAAGATCATACTTTATATTTTAACCTGACAGAATAAATGCATTATATATATCTCTTTGAAAACCAGTGCACTTAGAAGTTTCTAATTTATGCACTCCATTGCCCTAATCAAAAAGCTATACATTTTCCAGTATCCACACTATAACACAGTCCTAGTAAAGATGCACATTCCTTTAAACCCTTTCCCTTGAATTTTGTGGGGGGGGGGGGGGGTAGAGGGGAAGGAAGGATAAAGTTGCTGTGCAGACCTATATTTATTTAGAACAAAACATCATATCCTATGTTAAAAAAATAATTTTATCAAAACCAAATTTCAATCACAGTTACGTATGATTTTCAGTTAATGGTACGTGTTGAAATTGCACTTTGCAGATATCCTGATAATGTCCTTGATAGCGTTCCCCATTTCAGCCTACGTTTTTTTCAGTAGACACAGGTTCTTCCAGAGTTTTCTTTTGGCTCCCCTTCCGTGAATATTTGTATTTGTCTACATAGGCTTTAACCAGATTTGCCACTTTAGTAGAATTTACTTCTCCACTCTTACTATGACAAACCTAAGAAAAAAGGGGTGGGGGGTAAACTTTTTTCATGCTTAAAGGGATTAAAGCCAAAATAGAAAGCTTTGTGAAAAAACAACCCCAAAGAGATAACCAGACTTATTTTCATGTTTCATTATCTCATACAAACTAATCAAAAGGCAAAAAAGTAGACAGGAATTAGTAGGAGCTAGCTTTTATTATTTTAATTAAACTTCAGCATTCATTTATTAAAACAGAGGTGGTTCAAAACAACGTGCACATACTCCACTAAAGCCATAACTTACTTTATCTACTGCTTTCCGTACAATTTCTTTATATTCTTCCTTGGTGATATCTTTATTTTGGTAAAATGGCTTGATGGCCAATTTTACCTCTTGTGCTGCTTTTTCTTGAATTTGCAATTTCTGATGAGAAGAAAATGTGTAATTTATTATTTACCAGTCATATGCTCTCACAAAATTCCAAACAAGAAATTGAAAATACTTCACATTTACAATAAGAGACTCTCCAACTATTAACGTGACAAATACAAAACAGTTTATTTACTAAAACATATCAAACATTTCTAAAAACAATTATAAAATATTACCAGTAATTTACTGGACATCAACACATCTAGAGAGAATCCTTCAAATAATACTGGCATTTAGACGGCCAATAAGAAATTCCCTTCACCACTCATACAATAAAAAGCTGATATTTTTTTCTCCTTTATCATATACAGAATTATGGAGGTTGCTCTCAACCTTGAACTTGCCTTGTCTGTCTTCGAGCTATCTGCGCTGGCTTCCACTGCAACACTTACTTTGCTTTCTGCCAATTTTACAGCAGCATTAGAGGCTTTGCTGTGACTGGATGACGAAGTATTACCAGAACTTGGTCCCTGAACCGTTCCTGTATTTCCTGGGGCTGCTGTCGGAGCAGGCAAAACTGGTGTACTCATGTTATTACTTACATGAGAAGAACTAGGAATACCCTGTTTTAAAGAGTTATCATCAGTTAATGAATTACTTGTACTCGATAGAAGTCTTTTAGTGATGTATTAGAAATAACATTAAAAAACACAAAGCAAACCAACCTTAGTACTAAATAAAAATGCATATTTCAGGTAATTATATCTAAAGGGCCCTTTAAAGAAAAATGAGTAACATTCTTAAACGGGGCCTTATTTAGATATGTCAAGATGACTTTTACATTATATATATATATATATGTATTGTAACATTCTGACAGCAACACTAAAAACAAGGAGAAGGAGAATAGCATTTAAAGAACTGTATCTTTCCTGCAAGGATCTTTAGGAATATTAACGAAAATAAGTGCCCCCACTTTAAAGATTGGAAAAAATAAGGCAGTAAAGTCAAATGGCTTGTAGTAAGTTGACAGGAGAAAAAAGGCTTGCAGTAAGTTGACAGGAGAAAAAGATTAAGATCCCAAATATTAAAATCCAATTTCCCTATTCCTTCAACTCTATCTTACTATCAGGATTCTATTTATTTTATTTTAATTAATTAATTATTTATTTAGAGACCAAGTCTCACTCTGTCTCCCAGGCTGGAGTGTGGTGGCGCGATCTTGGCTCACTGCAATCTCCCACTACCGGGTTCAAATGATGCTCGAGCCTCAGCCTCTGAGTAGCTGGGATTACCGGCATGCATCACCACGCCTGGCTAATTTTTGTATTTTTTTTTTTTTTTTTCTAGACAGAGTCTTGCTCTGTCACCCAGGCTGGAGTGCAGTGACGCGATCTCGGCTCACTGCAACCTCCGCCTCCTGGGTTCAAGCAATTCTCCTGCCTCAACCTCCCGAGTAGCTGGGATTACAGGCGCTTGCCACCACACCCGGCTAATTTTAGTAGAGGAAGGGTTTCACCATGTTGGCCAGGCTGATCCTGACCTCATGATTCACCCACCTCGGCCTCACAAAGTGCTGGGATAACAGGCATGAGCCACCATGCCCGGCCTAGGATTCTAAAATTTTTAAAAGGCAGTCATAAAATTATAAGCAACACAGTGTTCGCAAATTATTCAAATTTTCTATGTCTCACAGAAGCACTTCTCCTTTCTTTTTAGCATGATAAATTCATGTAAATGAAACACAGATGGTAATGGATAATAAACAGCTTTATCTAGTGTTTGTCTGAAAACAAGACAATAAAAGCTTCATCACAGTACTTAATCACTAGTTCCCACCGTCCCCATACATGCCCTAAACAGTGCAAAACAGGGGAAAAATGCAAAGCACCCACCACTTGATTCTAATTTGGCTTATAATTTGGTTTAACATGAAAAAAAAAAATCCTGTTCAACATAAGTAACAGCATATATGTAGCTTGGATTTGGTAATAAGTATTTAATTAATTTTCTAATTTGGGAGTTGGGGGGTTTTGAGAAGGATAGTGAAAGAGGGACTATGAAGGTTTACCATAACTGAAATCAAATAAACAATTGTTTTTGAATGCCACGATGCCTTTTTTTGAACATCTGTCATAAACAGCTAAATGTTTACAATGGCTACATTGATTAAACTTGAGTTGCTAAAAACATACCTGCAACTGCTTGCCATCTGGTTGTGAAGCAATGTAGTTGACTTGTTGGGATGGTGGGGGAGGTGGTGGTGGTGGTGGTGGTCCCTGAGATACACTGGTAGGAGTGGCTACCTGCATGAGGGGCACTCCTGTGTGGAGATGCAAGGGTAGCTGAGGATGAATGTTAAATGGATTGCGTTGGATGTTCATCAAAGGAGCATGAACACCCACTGGATATGGGAAGATATTCATAGGCTGGTGTTGTGCATTCATTTGTTGCTGCATTACATTCATTTGTGGTTGCATCATATTTATAGGTAGTTGAGAACCATCAACTTGCTGGTTTGTTTGGTCTTTTAGGCTAGAATCTATCAAAAGAAAAAAAGCTTGTGAAAAAAATCATGTTATAAATCTCTTTAGACAGAGAAACAAAGAACCACTGGTTACAGTAAAATTAAATAGCAATTAATAGGCTTAGTATACCAATACCAATCTCCAATTGCTTAATTTAATCCTGTCATTTCTAAATAGCGTGGACTGACTTTTTTTTTTTTTTTGAGACAGAGTCTCGCTCTGTCGCCCAGGCTGGAGTGCAGTTGCGCAATCTCGGCTCACTGCAAGCTCCGCCTCCTGGGTTCACGCCATTCTCCTGCCTCAGCCTCTCCGAGTAGCTGGGACTACAGGCGCCCGCCACCACGCCCGGCTAATTTTTTTGTATTTTTAGTAGAGACGGGGTTTCACCGTGGTCTCGATCTCCTGACCTCGTGATCCGCCCGCCTCGGCCTCCCAAAGTGCTGGGATTACAAGCGTAAGCCACCGCGCCCGGCCTCGTGGACTGATTTTCTAACTGAAAGAAAACATTTGGCCAGGCACGGTGGTTCAAGCCTGTAATCCCAGCACTTTGGGAGGCCAAGGTGGGCGGATCACCTGAGGTCAGGTGTTGGAGAGCAGCCTGGCCAACATGGTGAAACCCCGTCTCTACTAAAAAAATACAAAAATTAGCCAGGCGTGGTGGTGAGTGCCTATAATCCCAGGTATTCGAGAGGCTGGAGAATCACTTGAACCCAGGAGGTGGAGGTTGCAGTGAGCAGAGATCATGCCATTGCACTCCAGCCTGGGCAACAACAGAGAAACTCCATCTCAAAAAACAAAACAAACATTCACCTGAAAATATTTTTAAGAGTAAGTTCATGCAAAACATATATCAACCATCAGTAGCTCAAGAAACTGACTGGTTAAAAAAATTCACATAAAATTTAATTACTAAATTATAAGATTATTCAATTTTTATGTCTTCAACAGCCTTTTTCTTGCAATGGTCTTAACAAGAAAAAAAAACAAGGAAATATAAATCTTTACTATTAAAACAATGGCTTATTTTATTTGTATGAGAACAATTATCAAAAAAATTAAAAGTGTACATATCTGAAATAAACAAGTTAGAGGTTAAATCCTGCATAGGAATATCCCAAACTCTCTTCTACTGTAGCAGTGTTGAAAATATTTAAGTCTCTGGCAAGGTTTGGAGCAGAGGTAGCGTTAAGAATATACTTATATAGATAAACGTATGTGTATATATATTTATATAATGCAAAGTGACTTGTAAACAACTAAGGTTCAGCTTATTATAAAAACTACAAATAAGGATCATTTCAACTCATACAAATAATATATTAAATTTATAATTCTTCAAATAAAACAGTATCAATAAACCAACAAGAATACATTACCCTGTCCAGATGTTTCCTCCTCTTGTTTCATCCATCCAGACTGTGGACCTGAAGAATTTCTGCCTCGTCGCGAGTAGTAGTTTTGTACATCTGCTGGCAAAGTCTTTCTCACAGCCCAGCTGGATGCAGATGTCCATCCAGATCTATCTGCTGGTGTATCAAATGAGAACTCCTGTTCACTTTTCCGCTTATAGGATTGCTGTTCCACAAACTTGAAAGATTCACTCCCTGAACTGTTTGAATTCCCTGAGAGGGGTTTTCGATTTTGCCACCGATTTTCATTCTGATCTTTATAGGTGAAACTACTTCTGTAAGTGCCTCTGCCACGGTTGCCTCTGCCTCTACCACGGTTAGATACCCAACCAGAACCAAAGTTTTTTTTCCAAGAATTTCCTGAATTTTCATTTCTGTTTTCTTCCCAATGAGACTCTTTCAACTTTTCTGGATTTCTGGTTCTTGGATCAGGCCCAGAGTTTATTTTTTCTGTTATCCAATTGGGACAGTCATTTCTATGTTTGTCAGCAGAATTTGGATCATCAGCATCTAGATGGATGTCATTTTTTTCTTTTCTTGTATTTTCATTCTGTTTCTCTGGGTCATTCTTTCTGTACCGATCATTTCCTCGTGGACATCTCCAACCATCATTTGCCCATCTTCCCTTCCACCGGGGAGAGTAACTATCTCTGTCAATTCTACCAAACGATGAACTCTTACTTTTTGTTCTACATCTTGAGGGGGACCTAGAATGAGATCTGGACCTAGACCACTTTCTGGTTCTCCTTTCTCTCTCTCTCCTCTGCCCATCTCTATCACTTTCTCGTTCTCTGCTCTGGGACCTAGATTTTTCTCCTGGGGAGGAATCTTTCACTCTTGGCTGAGATCTTTTGTTCTCTCTAGAAGTTTCTCTTCTTGGTGACAGTGATTCAGATCTTCTGCTTTCCCTAGTAGTATCCCTTTTTGGAGACCGAGACTGAGATTGCCTCCTTTCTCTTGCAATATCTTTTTTTGGGGACTGAGAACGGGATTTTTTCCGGCCTCTGGCTGACTCATTCTTAGGAGATGGTGATTGAGACTTCCTGCTTTCTTTCCCAGTTTCTCTTCTGGGAGATGGAGACTGGGGCCGCTTCTTTTCTTGTGGAGCATCTTTGTTGGGAGACCAAGTTGTAGATGGAGAATGAAATCTAGATCTTCGAGTACGAGGCTTTTTGGCTTTATCTATGGTATCTTTTGGGCTTTCAGATGGTTGAGAAAGAGTTTCAACCTTTTCATCTGCAAGATCAGAAGACGGCATATTATTTTCCGAACAGTGTGTCACAGAATTTTCATTCATTTGTTTAAGATCAGCATTTACAGATGGTTCAACTTCAGATTCATTTTGGTCACTGCAAAATGAATCACACTCCATAGGTATCATTTCATTGTTGTCCTCACTAAAATGCTTCTGAATCTGTTCAATGTGTGTTTGAGGCAACTCTGTAGATCTAGGATGTTCGGTCAGCGATTCATTCTTTTCTTCTAAAGATTTTTCCAATTTGGTGTTCAGAAGATTATTTTTTAATAAGTTATTTTCAGAGTCTTGAATATTATTGAAATCTTCATTCCCAAAAGTATCACATGTTGCAATTATTTCTACATCTTCAGTTTCAACATGCCCAAGCAATTGAACCTCTGGGCTCTTAACAGATTGTCTGTCCACTGTTTGTATAATTTCACCCTCAGAAGATTCTAACTTGGGGCTCTCTATAAGCTTCTCTGTTTTTAGTGTAGAATCTTTATGTTCAGTAATTTCTACTACGGAACTCTCTGTCATTTTTTCTTCATTAACCACTGACTCTACATTCTCAGATAACTCACTTAGGTGACAAGATACAGGTTGGTACACTTTGCTTTCAGATGTTAAACATGTAGGAAAATCATTTGGAAGATGAACTGTACATACATCTGTCTTTACCTCTGATTGTGAAAGTCCAGATATCTGGTCTTGCTTTTCCAATGGATCACCTCCTTTTTCAAAAATATTTTCAGAAACCTCACTTTCCAAACACAAAACATTAGCCTCTATACCTGTATTCTCAAGTTTTTTAACTTCCCCTTCCTCACCAACTAGCACAGGAGGATCTTGAGCACAAGACTCAGAAGATGAAGATTCTACTCTTTCCTCTGTATCATGATTTGCAGTATGCTTCTCACTTTCTTCTATTTGCTCATTGCAACTTTTCAAGCAATTAGCAGACTGGTTTTCTACATTAGTCTGCACAGTACCAATGTTACTACTGTCTACATCTGATTGGTGCTCTTTTTCTAACACAGGTGATGTGTCAGATTCTGCTGTTTCTTCATCTACTGAATCATTGGAAGATGATTTTTCAGGGGCAGCTACAGAGCTCCGAAGTTTCTTTTTCAGTAAAGGTTGTTTTCTTCCTCTCCTTACAGACTTCCGTTTTGGAGCCTGTCTTGTTTGCTTTTCTGACTCAGCTGAAGAGGGAACACTTAAAGATGGATTACTGCTACCTGGGGCATCACACCCAGAATTGTTTGATATTGGGGATCTCTGAGACTGACTGGCTGTTTCAGCTCTTGTGTTACGTGTAGACCTCCTTGTAGGAGTTGTCATTGCAGGTTTTCGTCTTGATCCTCTGGTATTTGATGTACCAGAAGTTTGCTTCTTTTCTTCCCCTTCTTGAGTATGTGCTAATGCATATCCCTTGCAAGAAGTACCTAATAATATTTTAAAAAAAAAAAAAAAAGGTAAAAAATATGTTTTAAGAAATAGTAATTTGGCTTTAGCTAATTTTAGCATAAAATAGTCTGCAACAGAGTGAAACAAAATATTTATAAATAAAACTATTAATAAATGCATAGCTACTAATATCTGAGTAATATGAGGTATTCATCAACTTTCTTAATGACACTGAAATAAGTTATAACTGGATTTGGTCCAAGTGGGCAATTTTATAGAGAAAAAAAAGGAAAATAACTTTTGGTCTTGTAACTGCTACTTGCTTAATTTTTTTTTTTTTTTGGAGACAGGGTCTCACTCTGTCACCCAGGCTGGAGTGCAATGGCGTGATCACTGGAGCTATCATCGCTCACAGAAGCCTCAACCTCCCAGGCTCAAGCGATCCTCCCACCTCAGCCTCCCGGGTAGCTGGGACTACAGGCATGCGCTACCATGCCCAGCTAATTTTTGTATTTTTAATAGAGACAGGGTTTCGCCATGTTGCCCAAGCTGGTCTCAAACTCCTGAGTTCAACTGATCTGCCTGCCTCGGCCTCCCCAATTGCTGGGAATACAGGTGTGAGCTATTGTGCCCGGCCATGATCTGGGATTATCTAGGCAAAAGGAGAGAGAAAATGGTCAAGTTATCCATGAATTAATAAAGATTCAAACTATTTATTAATAGTTAATTAACAGATGTTACTTCTAAAGATCTATGGTTTGGATATGAAAGCCTGAAACAGAAAGGAGACTTCTAATCAGTTCCTCAAAGCCTCCAAGTTGTAATTTCTAAAAACTACAACGGAGTAGACTAGTTGGAATATTTTTTATTTTTAAAACTTACTGACAGATAAAACTGTATGTGTTTACTATGTACAACATGATGTTTTGAAATACATATACATTGTGGAATGACCAAATCTAGCTACTTAATATATGCACTACCTCACATAGTTATAATTTGTTTAGTGAGAACACTTTACATCTACTCTCTAGCAATTTTCACAAATACCATATAGTTGACCCTTTAACAACACAGGGATTAGGAGCACCAACCCCCAACACAGTCAAAAACTGGCATAGTTTTTACTCCCCGAAACTTAACTGTTAATCACCAGACTCCTTACCGATAACAGTGATTTAACATATTTTTTATATGTGTTACATACTGTATTTTTACAATAAAAGAAGTTAAAGGTTATTACAAAAATCATGAGAAAATACATTATAATGCTGTACTGTATTTATTGATACCCTAAGTTTATATCATTTGTTTACAAGATGAATCATCTGTCTAAAATGGCAGGCAACTGCAGCTATAGAGCTCAATCTGTTCCTACCCAGGAATTAAACTTCTTCTTATAAAGCCATAACTTTTGCTTCTTGGGAGCACTTCCTACATCACTAATGGCACTTCATGTGGGTCCCAAAGGTGTTACTCAAGGTTTACAGTATTGCACTAAACGCTATGAAAAATACGCAAGCACTGCAAGAGATCACTTTTTACTGTGATATGCAATCTATTAGAAAGACAAATGCTCACATAGAGATGATTACATTAAACCAAGTTTTGCGTTTTTTTTGGTTTTTTTTTTTTGAGACAGGCTCTTGTTCTGTTGAACAGGCTGGAGTGCAGTGGTGCAGTCACGGCTCATTGTAGCCTCAACCTCCCAGACATTCACAACACTTGAGTACACCAGAATAGCAACAGGTGGTGGCCACAAAAATTGTTACACTGGTAAATATGTACTATATTTAATTTTACGCAGCTATGATTTAATACTGTATCTTTACAGCTGTTTACATTTCTTATGACTGCAAATGGTGGAACCATGTGGTTTGAGTGTGTATATGTTTTGATAAATTTTAACTTTTTATCATAGATTTGTATATATTTTATGGTAGTAAATGATGAAATAGACTAGTACCTACATATATTTTATGCATTAATGACATACCTTTTTCTTAAATTTTTTCACTATTTATAGACTATGCGATTTGTCTGTTTTTTCAAAAGTGTTGCAAATCTCCAAATATTTTCCGATCTATTTATTTTTTAAAATTCATATATAAATGTCGCCACCCAGTTAAAACCTGTATTGTTCAAGGGTCAACTGTATTATTATAGTCATCACGTTTCACAATAGATCTTTAGAACTTATTCTATCCAGCTGAAACTGTATCCTTTGACCAACAACCTCCACCCCACCACCACTACCCCACCCCCTAATCTACAGGCTAGTTCTATGAGATCAACTTTTTTAGATTCCACATATAAGTGAGATCATGTGGTTATCTGTCTTTCTGTGCCTGCCTTATTCACTTAGCCTAATGTCGTCCTCCAGGTTCATCCATGTTGGCACAAACAACAAGATTTCCTTCTTTTTGTGGGCAGAATAATATTCCATTGTGTGTGTATATAGGTATATGGAGAGACTATATATCTATATACAGATATAGAGACTATATATCTATCTATATAGACTATCTATATATATACATACACTCTAGTTGAAGCAATTCTAAAGTCATTGTCCAAATATTTATAGACGTATTTACAAGTTACTATGCCTTACTTTACAGCTTTTCTAAGTCATCAAACACACATTTTTATGAAACTGGAAGAAACTAATAATAATTTTTAAAATAGAAAATGATTTCACAAACTTTACCAAAATGTTCTAAAGATATGGTACTTGTTGGAAAAATAGTTCTTGGCAACATAGAAGAAATGAGAGGAAGGACTTCTGTTTCAACATTCCAGGGTATAAAACCAATTCTGAAAACATAATAAAGACATTTTTGTTTAAATGGTTTAAAAAATTAAACCAGCAATTTAAAAGTATTAATTCTCTAAATCAGGTTAGCAATATTAAAATACAGTGCTTAAATGTTTTTTGCCCAAATAACTAAAAATGTAAATTCAAGGTTACTCCTTGTCTAAAGATAGCTAACAATTGGCTAAAATTCAGGAAAAAAACCTTTAAAAGTATGTTTTTCTCATAAATTCATGGCAAAGAAAAGATGAAAGCAACTTAACACAGACGTTTCTCTTTGAAATAATTTATGTAGTATTTTGTCAAGAATTTTTCCAGTTTTCATCACGTTCTTCACTACTCTAAAAAAATAAAATCAACTTTGAGGCGTAATTCAACATAAAATGCACAGATTTTAAGCGTACATTTGCTAACTTTTGCCCAAAGTGTGTGCATATGTACATATATATGTCTGTGTTCACCACCACCCCAATCACGAAAGAGAACATTTCTGCCCCACCCCAGAAAGTATCCTCATACTCCTTTGTATCCTTCTCCCTCCTTTCTAGGCAACCAAGGAACTGATTTATACCACTGTGTTATATTCTAAAATTCCTCCACCTGGGGATGGCTCTTCAAAGTTCTCAGTGTCCCTAGAGACGTGTTAAGACCCGCCCCCCCACCCCTTGAAATTTTCTCCATTCAAACCCAAACCACTTCTCGACTTTCTTTTTCTTATTCATTTAGGTCTCCTAACAAAAGACTATCTGATTCAGTATAAGGTGAGATTCTGGAGTAGGAGAAGCATGGAAAAAAAAAAATGTAACTTGTACATGTATAAAAATATGTAACTATAAGGAAGGGTTTCATAGTACATACATCTGGACTTCTTCATTTGACTTCTATTATGTTCTGCCATCATTCCTAGAGGGTGAATGCCCTATACAGAACTATATTATAGTGACATATAAAATAAAGTCATAATATGTTACAGGAATTAATATAAAACTCAGGCAGCGACCCTAATCTTTACTTAGGAGCTTGATTTAAGTATATATTATATATCTAGCACCATCTTAGTAGCTTCAGGACTAAACTAAGAAATAAAAAACTAGATTACACAATGTCATGAGTGTCAGGGTAGAGTAGGCACTTGATCAAACTAGGAGACCATTTTTGAGGAGAGGAATATGGTAAAAAGCGTGATTCAGCTGACAGCACGCAGTTAAGACTGGAACAGGAGAAGAGTCGAGGAATGATGACAGATGTATTACTAATAATAAATCTTAATATTCAGGTTCTCTCCCTTTTAAATAAATCTAGCATACACACAACTATACTTGTTAAACAGATAAATTAAGGATTCTTTACTTTCTAAGGGGTCCTTTATATAGCAATCTTTATTGGGCATTTGAAACACCAAAGTTTAATTTGCATAAAACTTCCTTAGGAAAATAACAATTGAATAAGGTACCCCGTACTTAAGTACTAATGCTATCTTGTTCATGTTAGTATGTAAACACTTGAGTTAATAATTTTTTATTTTTACCTTCCAATTCCAGGTAATGTATCAGGAAACCATGACAATTCCAGTTCATGTCTCTTCTGCCTAATCAATGCACTGATTTCACTGGCTTCTATAAATTCTGTACTAAAAGATAAATTTTAGACCTTCATCATAATCTCACAATTTTAGGTTCAAAAAAACAATTAGGTCGTACAAAGAATAGCAGCCGTTTTTGTACCTGGCATTATGAATCACACTTACAAGAATGCGAGCTCTTTTCTATTTAAACACTTTCAAAATAAACTCATTCCTAAAATAAGTATAATTTTTATATTGCAAATCAGAGTTGTATTTATTTGATTGTTAAAAATAACCCTTGAATTTCTATCTTAAGTGACAGAATTTTTTAAATAAAGTCAAGTTAGAGTAATATCCTCATTATTGAAAGGAAGAAATTCTAGGTGCAATAGTTTCCTACTTGAAACTAAGCCTAAGACAAAAGAAGAAAATAAAGGAGGGTAAGATGACTGCAACCAAAAATGGGTATAGTTCAGCTTTTCAAAAGCCTACTTAGATATAATTTTTTTCTTGGTACCTTGCCAAGTTCTAAAATTAAATCACACAATCTTATTCTGTGCCGCTGGCTCAACTAACTGTACGTGATTTTAAAGCCTCAATTTAATCTTCAAATTCCATAAATATCAACTTAGTATCTACATGCCAGTCACTAGGATTCAAAGATGAATGGATCAGCTGTAAAAGGGTTCTTCTTTAGGTAACATCCCCACAAGCTAATAAATAACCTACTACTCTATCATATAAACAGCTTATATAGAACAACTTACTAACGAAAACAAAGCACACTGGCATAGGCAATCATTGCACAATAGAGAAGCTCCCAAAATTAACGGTTTTCTCTTCGCTAGGCTAGTTTACCTTCCCCCCCAAAAAAAAACTAAAGCAAAAAAACCAAGGTGTGCCTTTCAGTTTTTATTGGGCCCAGAGTTTAAATTTCTAGCAAAAGTTAATAATTATTAAACATCAAGTATAAACAGCATAAATTAAAAGTAGAAAATACTAACCAATAAGCTCTATAGGTAAAGGAAGATTCTCCAGAGTGGCTAACAGAAGAAAACATATTGGAGAAAAAATTTCTGAAGCACTGATTTGTACTCCAATTTGATCTCTGAGGCTAGAAAAGTAAAAAGTAGTTAGTGAAACAGCAAATAAAAATATCTCTAAAAGGTAAGTAATAGTTAAATATTTTGATACACCTGAAGCACTGGTTATTTATGGACTAAATAACCCTAAAGTGATATTATCTAAGAAAAAGATTTTTCTTGGTTTCAACAAACCTTATTTATCTTTATTGCTGCATTTTTCTTTCCTCCTGTTTCACTGTATAAAGAGTTTCCTGTACAAAGACATAAAAGGACTTGGTTACCTTGTATTAATTTTTATTAAAAAGGCTATAAACCAGCATTGATACCAGCACATTGGCAAGGGTTGAAATATGTAGAAAAGCTGCATTTCAAATAATACACAATTTTTTACACAATTTTCCCAAATGCTGATTTCATCTTACCTTGTTAAGCTACAAGTAAAATATAAAAGGCCACAATAGAGAAGCTGGGTGAAGTGTCAAACCTGCTATGTTTACAACATGTTGAGTTAAAATTCTAATCAACATTTTCTGCTACCTTATGCGAACTTAAACTATCTTGTAACAAAAGGTATACACAAGAAGTCAAGCTATTTAATATCAATAATACACTTAACATTTCTTTTCCAGCTATCATCTAGAAAACAGCTAGCTATCTCGAGTAGAGGCTGACTAGGGGGCCTGGGGCCATCAGCTTTTGTTAACCATAAATTACCATTTAGCCACTGGCACCCACTTCAGGTATGTTCTTTCCTTCAAATTTTATACTAAGAGGGAAAAGTAGATGTGCCGACTGAAACAGCTTTCTGTTACAACAATGTTGGTGGCTGCATTGCTTATGACTTGTCCACAGTGCATATGACAACTGCCTTTTAATTTTCCGCCTTGCTTGCCTCACAAAGGGCCTATTGACATTGTTCAAAATAAATCACACTAACTAGGAGGCTTGTTTCCTGCACTGCAAGATCGTATGCATTTTGGTTTACTTCTGTTAGTTCAGTTGGTAACAGCCTACTTTCTCCTTAATAGCATACTAATTTCCTTTTTAGTTACTATACAACAGCTGTTTGGTTTTGCACAAGTCCCTCTCAGAACTACTGTAACAAATGTAATTTCAATGTTAGTGGAAGGCGAACAGGCTGAGTTCTGGAACTTACTGCCTTATCCCTTTGAAAATCTATATCTAAAAGATGATATGCTGATTTTTTAAATGGCTTAAGAGCCAAGAAGTAAAAATGTGTGGTAGGTACACAGATAACACTCTTAGAAATAACGACGTTCCTTCAGCTAGACATAGAATTGCTGTGCTATACCTAGTGTCTTTTATGCCCTAAGGATGCTGAGTTGTTTTGTTTCAGGTTGCATTCACTCAACACTTAATGAGTATGTAGTGTTTACATAGCATTCTTTCATTTGGAAACCTATCTCAGAAAGCCATCGTTAGATAAAATGCTCTCTACTGAAAGAATTGTTAGTTTTCTCTGGGCAATGCTACACGTGAAAATCCAGTTCAAAAGCTATTTCACATATTTCTGGGTAATTCTCAGGTAATTACTGAGCAGCTTCAATGACAATCTCTAAAGTATTCAATACTGGTGAATTTGTCTAAATTGTGGTTTCCTGAAGATTGTTTCACAAATCTACCCTACTTATCTGTTTTTGGTGGGCAGTGATATGCCTTTTCATTTACTTTTTATCAAAGTAATGCATGTATCTACTTTAAGATGTCAAACAGTACTTCCAAACTTATGAAGAAAAATTATGGAAATACCCACTCTTGATTTCTGCTTCCCTAAAGCACTCATCAAATCCTTTGGCTGTTTCTTCTAACATTTACTTCTTTATTTCTAAATAACATCCTTATACTACTCTACTTTTTTTTTTTTTTTTTGAGACGGAGTCTCGCTTTGTTGGCCAGGCTGGAGTGCAGTGCCACAATCTCAGCTCACTGCAACCTCTGCCTCCCAGGTTCAAGCAATTCTCCTGTCTCGGCCTCCTGAGTAGCTGGGACTACAGGTGCATGCCACCATGCCTGGCTAATTTTGGTATTTTTAGTAGAGATGGAGTTTCACCATATTGGTCAGGCTGGTCTTGAACTCCTGACCTCGGGTGATCCACCCACTTTGGCCTCCCAAAATGCTGGGATTACGGGTATGAGCCACCATGCCCAGCCAGCTTCAGGTATTTTCCTAGGGTTAATAATGGCTTTGTTTTCTCTTTTCCCTTTCTTCCTTATTATCCACCATTAATCTAGCTAACTACAACAGAAGTATAAATCTGAGTTTAATACACTCAAACACAACAACTCATCCATAAAGTTTGTTCCCCACTTTCCTGGCAAAACTCTTTCTTTGTCCTGGTCCAATATGAACTGGTAACTCTCAAAGCTGCTGTTCAATAGTCATTCTGGGATTGTCCTTTGTCATTATCCCAGTAATCCTCTTTGTTCTTCCATTTACTATCTCGTTTAGTGAAGTATACACATACATCCTCCAGCAGAAGTGGAAAAGGGTGGGAATTCTGAGTTAGTGCACGATGGATAGTTTGATAGGTTACAGAATTGTTTAGGTTAGTAATTATATTCCCTAGAGTTTTCAAGGCATTGCTTCACTACTCCAACTATTGTTGATGACACTCTGTAACCCCAATCCTCTATGTGGTCTGTTTTTACTCTCTCTCTTGTCATCCTCAGACTTCTAGAACTTTATGAAGTATTTGGTATAATTCTTTTTTCATTTACTAGGTATTATATTATTTCTTCATATTTGGACACCTGTGCTCTACTATTACGGAAAAATTTCCTTTGTCTTTTTTAAAAATAAATTTTTGCATTTTCCCTTTCTGAAATTGTATTATTTGATATTGAATCTCTTAAATGAATATCCTATCATCTCTTTGACTTTTAGTCCTACTTTCTGAGACTTACGAACTTATCTTCTACTCCTGTTGAATTTTTGTATTTTTGCTGTAATATTTTTAACTTCTAAAAGCTTTTTCTTAAATATTATTTTTCTTATATCATTGATAAAATATCCCTTCTTTCAGGCTTTGAGGATATTAAGTTTTTTTAAGTTATTCCCTATTTTCCAGCATTGGGTCTGTGCCATCAGGTTGCTTTTGTCTTTGTTTTGATCTCTATTATGTTGATTTCCCTCAAACATCTGGAGATCCTTGATTGTTTGTGGGACACTAAAATATTGATTGAAAATGGTGTAGATGGGTGGTCAGAGCCTTTCAGCTAATGTGTTTCACTGTAGGGTGATCAAGCAGACATGTGGTTACTTCATTAGAAGACTCTCAAATGACATTAAGTCTTTTCTTTTGGGCAAGTCAGTTTTCCGGAAGATGTCCCTTATTTCCTACTTTGGAAAATTATAATAATCAAGACTGCCAGTGCTTTGAAAAATGCTCTTGGGTAGAGGACTAAAAGCCTCATCATTTGACTTAATTTTCCTGTTGTTTCCTGTACCATCATTTATGCTAAAGTTTAAATCTGGTTCAAATACTCATTTTTTTTTTTTTTGAGGCGGAGTCTCGCTCTGTCGCCCAGGCTGGAGTGCAATGGCGCTATCTTGGCTCACTGCAAGTTCCGCCTCCCGGGTTCACGCCATTCTCCTGCCTCAGCCTGAGCCACCGCGCCTGGCCTCAAATACTCATTTTAGAGACTAAATCTCCAGTCTTTCATTGGGTACTCCCCTTCCTCTACCCACAGCCAGGAATCTTCAGGATCTAAAAATTTTTAACCAATTCTGTTTTCTAAAACCACCCCATATCTCTGCCTTCACAGATAATGGAGGCCTCCAAACTCGACTTTCTAAGGTTTGATGGTATGTGAACTGTCTTGAGATTCTTAACTCCATTCTCCCCATGAAATGTCTATGTATCAGCTTTCTGCTAAGACAATTTACCATCCCCCTCATACTATTTTACTTTCTATTTTGTGGACACTTATGTGCTGTCCCCCTCTCTCCAGCTTTTTGTCTTTGTGGCTTAAAACTTTTCTTTCTGGCCAGGCACAGTGGCTCACACCTGTAATCCCAGCACTCTGGGAGGACAAGGTTGGTGGATCACCTGAGGTCAGGAGTTCGAGACCAGCCTGGCCAACATGGTGAAACCCTGCTCTACTAAAAATACCAAAATTAGCCGGGCATGGTGGCGGGCACCTGTAATCCCAGCTACTCAGGAGGCTAAGGCAGTAGAATCGCTTGGACCTGGGAGGCGGAGGCTGCAGTGAGCTGAGATCGTACCACTGTACTCCAGCCTAGGTAACAAGAGCGAGACTCCATCTCAAAAAAAAAAAAAAAAAAAAACAAAAAAACCACACTTTTCTTTCATTCCTTTATTGTCATTTTAGTAGAGATTTGGGATGAGAGGCATCAGAGCATTAAACAAGTACTCAATCTGCTATGCTTAACTAGAAGCTTGTTTTATTTATTTTAATTCAGCATATCCCCAAAGATGTTTCATGAAACACTAATCCCAAAGGATGTTTCATGAAAACATCCTTTTGTACAATACAAACAAGTACAATAAAGGCTCTGAGCTTAGAACCCAGTACTTGGCAGGCATCCAATTAAAGTTTGATGAATTGATTCCAAAGTTTAATAAAGACATAATTAGATGGATCTAGTATGTACTTAAAGAAGTACTACATTAAGAAATGCCTGAAAGGGAGATCTTTCTGTAAACTATATCAATTATAAACTACTATCCCAAACCAAAGATTAATGTTCATTCCAAGAAACAAAGTGAATATAAAGGAGATTAAAAACAAAAATGTATAATTCAGTTATCTAGTATGACAGAAGAAAGAAAGTGATATTTCCTCAACAAATTTGCTAATACGTTTGCTGTCTAACCTTTCACTATACCTCTAGTGTGGCAACATCATCTTCATTATATGAGAAAACTGGACAGTTTATATAATTTTACCAAAGTCACAGGTGTTTTAATGGTAAAAAACTGTCCAAAACTCAAGGGGCTTGATGTTTTGTCAAGTAAAACCATCTATTAGACCTGCTGAAGTTTTAACTAATATTATACTATATTTATAGGCTATAATAATAATTTCTAATCAAGACATAAGAATTCACAACTTCATAAGCTCTATTCATTAGTTTGATTACTGTATAACAAATGACTTCAGATAGAAAGTCACACACCTATGTTTAAAGAACAGTCCCATCCTGCTTCACAAAACTTGAAGAAATTAAAGAAGTTTGGCCAGGTGCAGTGGCTCACGCCTGTAATCCCAGCACTTTGGGAGGCCGAGACAGGCAGATCATCTGAGGTCAGGAGTTTGAGACCAGCCTGACCAACATGGTGAAATTCCCCCGTCTCTACTAAAAATACAAAAGTAGCTGGGCACGGTGGCGCATGCCTGTAATCCCAGCTACTTGGGAGGCTAAGACAGAAGAATTGTTTGAACCCAGGAGGCGGAGGCTGCAGTGAGCCGAGATCGTGCCATTGCACTCTAGCCTGGGCAACAAGACCAAAACTCCATCTGAAATAAATAAATAAATATATAAGAAAAGAAAAAAAGAAGCTAAGCTAAGCAGAGTTGCCTCTAAAATCTAACCAATCAATCCTAGATAAAGAGACAGACAATAGTTTGTCAAGTAGTTCTTTTATAAAAAGAAATGTAAATTATCCTTAGGCTATATCATGGTTTCTGTTCAGTGTAACTGGGTAAATAAAGATGTATTCAATTTGCACAATCCCCCACTAACTCTACCTTCGTGACTTTGTCTCTTGGTTCCTTGCTTAGTCATCAAATGTCAACATTTAAGGATACAAGCTGTCTTTTCTGTTGCATGACAGGCTCATTTCTGCCCCTAAACTTTGCAATAATCCCAAGTTACACTTACAGGTTCTCTTAGTCTTCTAATTAGTCAGTTTGTTAATAAATACTGTCTAAGAAACCTCATAAGAAATGTGAAAATTAAAAGAAAAATTAAAAACAGAAGAAATGTCCAAATTAAAGGCAAAAACTCTTAAAAGTTCTAATCTTACAGCTATGATTTATGACCTTTAGCCTAAAGGAAAAAAAAAAATCACAGTTAACTGATAAGTGGGGAGCAGACATTCTGTTATCAAAATGAAAGAGAGCTAATTTTACATTAAAAATTATTTTTGAGCTCAAAAGTACATCCAAACAAGATCCATCAGAATGGCAATAATTTAAGTTACAAGTTGCAGACAACCATAAAGTGAGAGGCTTAATTAAGGTCAGTAACACTAACAATATCATGCTTTGGTATTATTTTGTAGTAGAAAGTGGCATTGGATATGGAGTCAGAAGACTGGATCAAATTCTGGTGGCTCCAATTATTAGCAATGTGATCTCGGACAAGACATTTAGCCTTTTAAAAAAGACTTTACAAAATGATGTTAATACATAATCTCAGAAGACAGAGTTATCTTATTAACCTCCTCTTTTGACATCTTTAGAAACTTTCTAACAGATTACTTGGCTTCTCATCCTTTTGGAATACTTTAACCAGGTTAGTTTTTCTAAAACAGTTTCACCGCATTGTATCTCAATGAAAAAAACTTTTATTTGTGTCTACTTGCACAGCAATCTTCCTTTTCAGTCTTATTTCCTTTTATTTATTTTTTTGAGAAAGGGTCTTACTCTGGCACCCACGCCGGAGTGCAGTGGCATGATCATGACACACCTGCAGCCTCAACTTCCCCAGGCTCAGGTGATCCTCCCACCTCAGTCTCCAGAGTAGCTGGGACTACAGGTGTGTATCATCACACTTGGCTAATTTTTGTATTTTTTGTAGAGGTGGGTTTCACCATGTTGCCTCAATCTTATTTCTGATCATCATAGTCTTAAACATTCTGCCTGAACTCAAGAGTGAGAAAAGAAATGACAACTGGAAGAAACCATCAATTTAACTGAGGAGTCAAGCATAAATAAACATATATCAACACAAACTGTTCACCATTAAAATAACACGAAGATGAATAGATCTTATTCGTACATGAAATGCAAACATCCAATTTCTTCAGAGCATCTCTATGGTCGTAGACACCTTACTTATTGAAAAACGAATTTGCTCCTCATCTTTATTGAGGTATAATTGACAAAAATTGTATATATTTAAGGTATACTACTTAATGTTCTGATATATGTACACATTGTGAAAATAATCACCACAAACTAAACATATGCATCACCTCACAGTTACCATTCTCCCTTTTTCTTGTAGTGAGAACACAAGATCTACTGGCTTGGCAAATTTCAAGTGTACAATACACCATTATTAATTATATCCACACTGCTGTACATCTATACATTAGGTATCCAGAATTGATTCATCTTGCATAACTGAACCTCTGAATCCCTTGACAAATATCTCCCTATTTTCCCCACTCCCCAAAACCACTACCATTCTACTTCCAAAAGAGAATTCTTCATTATACCCTCCCAGACGTTCTCCCACCAGCCTTCCCCATTTCAGTAACTGGCAACTCCTATTTTACCAGTTCCTTAGGTCAAGACCCTGTAGTCAACCCTGACTTCCTTCTTTCTTGTAGCCTATATCCAATCCATCGGCAAATCCTGTTAGCTTCATCTTTCAAGTACAATGTAGTTGACCCTTGAACAACATGTGTTTGAACTCCATGGGTCTGCTTATTCATGAACGTTTTTCAATAAACACTGAGTGTGCTTGCCTCTCCTGCCTCCCCTTCCACCTTTTCTGCCATTGCCATCCAAGACAGCAAGACCAACCCCTTCTCTTCCTTAGCCCACTCAATGTGAAGACAAGGATAAAGACCTTTATGATGATCCACTTCTGCTCAATGAATAGTAAATGTATTTTCTCATCCTTATGATTTCTTAATAACATTCTTTCTCCAGCTTACTTTATTGTAGGAATACTGTATATAATACATATATAAAATGTGTTTATCAACTGTTTATGTTATCTGTAAGGTTTCCAGTCAACAGCAGGCTATTAGTAGTCAAGTTCTGAGGCAGTCAAAAGTTATACACTGATTTTTGACTGTGCAGGGGTACCCCTAACTCTTGTGTTTTCAAGGATCAATGGTACATACAGAATTGAACCACTTCTCATCATCTCCACTAATATCTCCTTGGCCCAAGCCACTATAATTTGTGGCCTAGAAAAACGCCACCTAAAACAAAAAGAACAAAAAAGAAAAAAGCCACCTAAATAGTCAATTTCCACTTCTACTCTTATTCGTCTATGATTTTCTTCCCTTCACAGCCAGAGTAATCATTTTAAAATGTACCAGATCATGTTACTCCTGAAAACACTCCCTAGCTCACACTGGCCCTAAATGATCTCCCCTTATGTCTTACTCTTTCTCCTCCATCTACCTAATTCAGTCATTCTAGCCACACTAACCCCCTTGCTATTCTTTGGAGACATTCCAAGAATATTCCTGTCTCAGGCTTTTACACTTGCTGTGTTCCCTTGCCCCGAACAATCTTCCCTGAGATATCTTCATGGCTTAATTTCTTACTTCTTGAAGGTCACTGCTCAAATATATCTTTATTCAAGAGGGTTTCCCTAACACTTTAAATAAACTGTCATCTCCACAATGTCATCACCCTTTAACCTTTTACCCAGCTTTATTCTTCTTTAAAGCATTTATTACCGCCTGTCTTTTATATATTTATATTTGTGTTTGTCTACGAGAAGATCCCATTGACAAGCACTTTGTTGTTTTTGTTCACTACTATACCCCTAAGAGTCACTGTGCTCAGTACAGTTATGTATTTGTTGAATGTATGAGTGATCTCAATTCCCTTTTGCTTCTCCGAGTATGAACATCCAATACTGAGTATGAATCTAGAATTTAAACCTGAATAATTTTCATCTAATGTAATACCCAAATATAAGCTACTTCATCCAATAAATAATCTATTTCAATATAGGAAGAAAAACTGACCATGTTAGACTTATCAAATTTCCCTAGTAAAAAGTAACATCATAGCAAAACTATTCATAACTAAATGGATAATCCATGAGTAAAGTGGTCCCCCCTTATTCATGGTGTCTCTTTCTGCAGTTTCAGTTACCTGTGGTCAAACGCAGCCCAAAAATATTAAATGGAAAATTCCAGATACAAACAATTCTTAAGTTTTAAATTGTACACCATTCTGAATAACATGATGAAATCTTGTGTCACTCTACCTTCATCACAAGAAGACTAAGGAAGAAGAGTAAGTACAGTAAGAAATTTTGAGAGAGCCCACACTCACCTAACTTTTATTACAGTATATTGTTATAATGGTTCTATATTATTATTCATTATTATTAATCTTTCCACCACCTAATTTATAAATTAAACTTTATCATGGGTATGTACATATAGGAAAAAACATAATATACACAGAGTTTGGTACTATCTGTAGTTTCAGGCATCTACTTGGAACATATCCCCCATGGACAAGGGGTAACTACTATACCCAGTTCCCTTCAAATCAGTCCAGGTTGGTCAGTGAAGACATTTGCTCATAATTACCTTGGCATCAGCACTCTTGTATTATCCACTCAAAGTATAATGAGTATTTCTGCCTATCCTAAACCAAACCAAACAAATGACTTCAGGCATCTTAAGTAGATACAGCATTGAGTTACAGGCCTTAGGCAATGTTAACCTTCTGGCAGAAATTGTTTTTTTCCTCATTATAATTTTAAAATAGCTATCCAATCTAATATTCCACATTCTAAACAGTAAAACAAAATCTCAAATCAGAATTAATCATAGATGCTTATAAATGAGCTTTACTATACTGAAGCATATGGAATTTAAGATTTTCCTGTATTTCACCTTCTAAAAATGAGCCCAGGCAAGAGATATACACTTTAAGAAAATTACAGTGGTCAGTGGTCTTAAAACTAAGACCAGCATAATTTAATGGGCCAAATTATCTAAAGAAAATCTGTAACATCATTTAATCTTCCTCAGCAGTAAATTTTATATTGGTTCTTAGAATTGGCAAGCAAATGCTATTCATAAAAAAAGAATGCTAATCTACAGCAATGACATAGAAAAGCAAAGACTGTTTTCATATCTAAAGCTGACAAAAGAAAAATGCCTTTTTAACCACAAAAGTCTAGAGATCAAAACAACTTTTGTTTCAATTTCACTTTAACAGTAAAATTTCAAAGGTAGAACATTTGTTAATCTGTAAATCTAACCTACGGGATCATATTAATTCTAATCAAAAACAAAACCAACAAAAAACAAAACTTGGTATTCATAATGCATAAAAAATGAAGTTATTCACTTTTTAAAACAATAAATTAATTCTTTCACAGCTCACTAATTCACTAGTTCTAGCTGTAAGTGAAAATTCACTGTGACTTAGTCTGGAAAATAAATGCCCACCTCCTTGCTTACAAACAGATCATAGTAAGATGTTCTTTGGGACAGAATAAACAACCTGAACCCCCAAGGAGGAGTCACAAAGAACTATGGATGTTGTCATTTTTATTCAGGGTCTGCTGCAAAGCCTTCCTGTGTATTAGAAAATCATGTACCAGACAAAAACAGAAGACAGGAATATTTAACTGCTCATGTAGATAAATATGTTAGAGGTGCTTTATTTCTAAAGTTTCAAATTAGAAGTAAGGCTAGAGGACAAACTACAATTTCCTTCAGGAACTGTGAATTACTTTCTTGCTGTCACAGTCTTCCTTTGCTACTGCTCACAGTAACTGGCCCACAAGGCATTTAATCTCATCTCCCCTAAGGACTTCTGCACTAATGGGTGGAATAAGGCCACAGTATGAGCTGGTCAACACCAAGAAACTGTGAAACACTCTTTTCTCCCAACACATGTACACACACACTCCTTTTAAGGGGAGCAAGAAGGAAAAAAGGGCAGAAAACAGTATAAACTGCTCCATGAAAACAAAATTTATGTAGGATTTAACACAATGTACAGGGCTCTGAGGACTATTTTCCAGCCTGAAGTGTTACTGATGAGAACTCTGACACAACCGTTAAATTAAAAAACAACAAAAAAAGGTAGAATACACAAGCAAAAAGTCACTTACTATGTATCAACTTCATGTCACAAACTTTTGCACTTAATAGATCTTCTCTTATGATGGCTTTTCTTCTGTAAACATCAATAAAGACAGGAAAGAATTAAGAAAAAAACTGTCGTTTTGCTCACTTATTTTCAACTCATTCTCCTCCATCAAAATGAAATCTATCATGCACTGATTTTGGTAACTATGCTGAAATCTGGTAAATGGTTTGAAGGATATTCTCACAGACTTCTATGAGATATCAGAATGTCAAGTTAGGTTTTAATATCTATTGAGTTGTATAATCTCAGTCTTTTTTTTTTTTTTTGAGACAGGATTTTGCTGACACCCAGGCTGGACTGGTGTGGTACAATCACGGCTCACTGCAGTCTTGACCTCCTGGGTGGAAGCAATCCTCCCAGCTCAGCCTCCTTGAGTAGCTGGGACTACAGGCATGCACCACCTTGTCAGGTTAATTTTTTCTATTTTTGCAGAGAGTTTCCCTTTGTTCCTGAGGTTGTTCTTGAACTCCTGGGCTCAAGTGATCCTCCCGCCTTGGCCTCCCTAAGTACTGGGATTACAGGTGTAAGCTACCATGCCTGGCTAATATATTTTTTATTCTTATTCTTATTATTTTTTTTACTACACATGAGGTCTCACTATGTTGCCCAGGCTGGTCTCAAATCCCAGATCTCAAGTGATTCTCCCACCTCAGCCTCCCAAAGTGCTGAGATTACAGGCATGAGCCACCACGTCTGGCCTCATCTCAGTCTTTAAACAATAATCTTATTGGCTGATCATGACTGACTGGCTATTGAGCCATGCAGAGTAGAGGTAAGCAGGTATCTTTTTTAAAAGGACCATTAGGAAATTCTAGCAAAGAAAGCATGATTAGTTCCACTCCTCACTCAGTTACCATTCTCTACAATGACTTAAAATGGAGGTTCACTACCAAGAAACAAAATACCACTGCAATGCCTTCTTTGGAACTGGTAAAAAGTATCAGAAAGAGAGAGGTCCCAGGGTTTTATTGCTTTGGAAGGGAGAGGCAAAACTAATGGAGTTTGTCTGTGTGTTGGCAGACCAAGCATCCAGTAAACAGAAGACTGAATGACAGGACTACTAAAAACATCCAAGACTCCAAAAAAGAGTATAATGTAGATATCCAACAGCTGACAGATTTTCCACCTTGGGAAAAATAGTTAAGCTATGCCTTGGTAGGCAAAGGCAAATTATTAATTTTGCAGCTGTTATTTCCTTATGACAAATCTCAGAAAAAGCAGTTAAATATGGGGACGATTTTTGCTATGTTAGACTCAAATAGAGCTGTGAGCCTTATAGGTCATTCTGTGATGACCACTACACCCTTGGCAAGAGCCAAGAGAATTGGGTAATTTTGAGGGAGCAAAAAAAAAAAAGCACATCTATGATACTGTCACAGCCAGTGATATGAGTTGTATCAAGAATTAAAGTATTTCTACTAAAAGGTATTTCTTCACTATGCCTGGGAAAAGTGTACTACTATCTACTACGTAAATACAAATGCAAGAACCAAAGCTGATAAGCATTTTTCAGAAATAATTATAAAATTTGGTCTAATGCAGTTACTAACTTTGGGGCTCATGGGTAGGCTCTTGGAGTGGGTATTCCATGAATACCTTGAAATCATATACAAAGTTTTATGTCTGTAAACGTGTATTTTTCTAGCAGAAGGGATCTGAATCATTCTTCACATTCTTAAAGAATGCCATAACTACCCAAAAGTTAACATCTAAGGAGCTACAGTGTTATAAATTAGTGATAGCTTGAATAAACCTCAGTGACTACTGCCAACTGTTTTAGGAACTAAATAAACTTACTTTTAAGAAATTAGTATTCTGATGAAAAGTACTAATGAATCATAGATTTAATTATGAATCGGACAACATATTGACTTAAAAATTCAACTCTTGGACAGCTCTAAATACAGTTCAGATCAAAATGAGCTTAAGTTTCAAATGTATTAGAACAAGTTATTTAAGCATTACTTAATTTCCAGTGTACTACTCATATTCAATTTACTTCAAAAATGTGTTAAACACCTACTAAACTCAAGTATTAAACACTGCATTTCTAGGCATTTATGTTAAAATAGGCAATGGTTTTAATAGCAACTAAAAAAAAAGAAACCTATATATTTTTAAAAATGTTTTAACATAAACACTTGTTATAGTAGATAGCAAGTGCCTGCTTCAACACAGGAAAGCAGTATGTGAAGGTTAATAAACAGTTTAAATAATAACTGATGAAGAATGTTGTGCTATACCATTAAGTATTTCCTACTTTTTGTCCATAAATAACTTGATCAGTGCTATTCACAGTGTGGTATGAGCACCAATGCTTATCTATTAGGTGTTTAATATTGGTATGTGATTAAGTACAAAAATAAGGGTAAGCATTCAGAATTTTGGTTTGTTTCTGAGACAGAGTCTTGCTCTGTTGCTCAGGCTGGAATGCACTGGTGTGATCATAGCTCACTGTGGCCTCAGATTCCTGGGTTCAAGATATCTCCCTGCCTCAACTTCCTGAGTAGCTGGAACTGCAGCCATGTGTCACCATGCCTGGCTAATCTGTAAATTTTTAGTAGAGACAGTGTCTCATTATGTTGCCTAGGCTGGTCTTGAACTCCTGAGCTCAAGTGATCCTCCCACCTCAGCCTCCCAAAGTGCTAGCCTTACAGGTGTGAGCCACCACACCTGGCCAGCATTCAGAAATTTTACATTGCTGAACATTTTATTTTACAAAAGGTTTGGTCTAAAACAGATTCAGAAATAAACTGAAAAGAATGAATTCTTTTAATTCTTTTTATTTTGTGTTATTTTTTAGTAGAGACAGAGGAGGGGAGGACGGTCCTCACTATGTTCCCCAGGCTGGTACCAAACTTGTGGTCTCACGTGATCCTCTCACTTAGCCTCCCAAAGCACTGGGATTATAGGAGTGAGCCACCATGCCCAGCCAGAACCAATTCTTCACCAAAAACAGAGTAGAGCTCAAATTAGATTCTCAGATTTCAGCTAGTCCCTTCTTAAATTATCAAGTGTGTGCTTCTGAGTAAGTGATTAAATACATTTAAACCCCACTTCATTTTTTTAAATACTCTTTTTGTACTAGTTAACTTCTGTTCCGTTCATTTGCATTCCACTTCTAAAGTTAATCACTAACCTTATACAGCTTTTAGAATTTTCATGACAGGAGACCTGTTTCTCAAATGAGTTTTCATTTTTCTTGTCTTTTGTTTCTCTCAGCTGTTTTTTTACTTGAACCTATGAGAAAAGTAAAATCAATTTAGAGCAACAATTTAGCATTACAAATAACTTTTTAAATTCTTCCTTGAAATGATTAAAATTACAGAAACAAAATTGTCCAATTAAAAAGTGTAGTCCAAATACATATGCTTATTCATTCAAGCATGCTAAACCATAAGCTTAGTAAGTGTGCTTAGCTCTGGGCAAACAAAATAGTGAGAGCTAAGCATAAACAGATTAAGTGCTCATAACAGAGATATGAACACAGATTTGTATATACATATAGGACTCAGAAATTAACTGAGGATGTCACAGAAGACTTTAATGAGTAGATGATTTATGAGTTGGTCTTAAAGGATAGTTAGGAATTGGTCTAAGAAAAAAATATTCTAGATGGAGGAAAGAACAGAGTTGTAAGGAACAGTGAGAAGCCAATGTAGACAGGGAAAAACAGAGTAGCTAGATGTGAAGTTGGTGAAATGTGTTAGGACTTGACTGTAAAGGTTCTTGAATAAGAAAATCTACAGGCATCAGAGAGTAAGTGGACTTCTTAAAGCAAGTGAATGCGATGATCAAATTTGTTTTTAGGAAGATAACTCTGGTGTGATATGGAGAATCAACCAGTTAAGAAGAGACTATAAAAACCAGGAAATCAAAGCTCTTAAGATAGACTAGATCTATGCTGTCCAAGACAACAGTCACTAGCCACATATGGCTACTCAGTGCCTGGAATGTGGCTCGTCTAAATTGGAATGTGCTGCAAGTATAAAATAGACACAAGATTTCAAAGACTTAGTATAATTTTTTAAAAGAATGTAAAATCTCTCAATAATAATTTTAAAATATTACATGTTGAGCTAATACATTAGATATATTGGATTAAAAATAAAATATATCATTCAATTTATTTCATTTTTTTATTATTTTAGGATGCCTACTTAAAATTTTAGTTATTTAGTGGCTTATAGTAGACTTCCATCAGACAGCACTAATTAGATGAAAGAATAGGGGTCTACAAAGAGGGAACAATGGAGGGATAAAGCAGAAACATATTTAAGACATTGAGCAGAAAAAAACAGATGAGGGAGAGAAAACTGGAAAAGTCCCAGATATTTCTGATCTTGGTGACTGGGGCTGTGATTCCATTAACTACTGGGGCTGGGGAAAGGGGTAGGGAATGTGATTAATTTGGAGTTTGTTAATGTTAGATTTTGTTGGTATTCCAGATAGAGATGCACAAGTGGTTGCAAATACAGGTCTGGCTCTCAGTAAAGAAGTCTAGGATAGTGACAATTTTAGAAGCATCCAAATATAGGTAGTACTTAAAGCTACTGAAGTATAATAGCTGAGAAGACTTAGAAAGTATACTGAGAGAATTTAAATGAAGATCGTATGAGCCCTAATGACTAAGAAAAGGAACAGGAGGGTAGGGATATGACAAAGAAGATTTTCAAAGGACCGAGAAGTAAAACAATCATTCATACATACATACATACATACATACATACATACATACCCACAAGAGAAGGATGTTTTAGAAGCCGAAGGAAGTAGAGGGTAGTCAGCAGCACTACACGCAGAAAACAAACCCATGGAATGTGGAAGTCTGAGCCTGGACCTTGGTGAGGGTAGTGTTTGTAAAATAAGATAATAGAGGTAAATGTTCTATGGGAACTGAAACGTGAGTAAGAATTGAGAAGAGGTAGTTGTAGAATTCAAGAAGTTCAGTTGCAAAGGGAAAAAGATAATGAAGTGAAGATTCGAAAGAAGTAAAGGTCTAGGGAAGGCACTTAAGAGAATGTGGAAGATATCTCATGTGCCAAGAAATACCTTTTAAGTTAAACAAAATTAAACTAGCACTGTACCAAACTTTTAAGTAAAATACAAAGTCTATCAAATAAACAAAATTTTATTCTAAGCAAGAAAACATAATTTCACAGAAAAATATATTTGGAATCTATTTTACACTAATGAATCTTTTGCAACGTAATTATACACACAAACAGGGTTTGGAAAAATGGAGAATATGTCTTCAGGAAATCCACCCTTATTATATTACACTTCTATAATGTTTTATCTTTTTTCTGAGATATAAACTAATTTGCATTGATGGCAAAGTTATACAATTACAACAAGCCAACCGTTTATTTGAATTGCAGTCCTGTTTGTACCTTGCATCAAGATTCATCTGGTAAAAATATATCAGAACAAATTATAAAAACCTACACTGAGAAAGACAAATAATTAAATAGTTGTACATTGCTTCCATCCCCTTTTCTACTTACATAGACAGTAACCAAGTGGACAAAGACTAACAGTGCTACCTAAAAACAGTTTGTTTCTCCTATTAATGGCATCACTTATGTTTATATTGAGTACTCTCATTTTTAGCTATTTTTCATTCATGACTTGGTAGTGATACATCAAGAAATCTTTCTCATATACTTAACTACTACTCTTCTCCTTTTTTCTTCTTACTGAACTCAGACATATTTTTTGTTTTTTCAGGTAAGCAAAAAATTAACATAAATACAAATCATAATCATGGCTCACAACAGTAAGTAACATTAATGAGGTAAGCAGAATTTAATTTTACTGGCTAATTTTGAAATTATTATGTTTTTCAGGAAAACAGTTTTCAGTTATTTTGGACTTAAGGTTTTGTGGGAGTTGGTCTTTGAATCTAATACTTCATTTCAAACATTTTTTCAATGGAAAATATGTATTCAAAGTGCTATCCAATTAAATTGTTTGAAATATGGGAAGAAGTCCTCACATTCAAGATATTCTAAAATGTTAAGTATTTTATAATTAAACCTTAGTAGGAAACGTCCTTCAGATTATCAGAGATCTAATACATTTTGTGGTATATTACAAGGTGATCATTATGGATACGCCCTCTTTAGGGGGCAAATGAATAAAAGGTTCAGAATTTAAGTATATTAGTTGAAAGGTATAAATTTATCATGCTAAGGAGGATTAAAATAACATATTAAACCTTAAGTTGAACAATTTTCAAATATACACAAACTGGAAATCAAAGTCAAACAGCTTCAATTAATTCTTACATAATTCATGTTGCAGAATAAAAAGACTTACCTTAACATAACCTTCCAATGCACTGAATTTAAACACTGCCTGAAAAGGTTTACGGTCAATAGGACATGAAGCCAGTGTCTGAAAAGTGATTAACAAATTAATCTTTACAAATGTTTCTTTAGATCAAAATTATAAACTTCCATAATAAAGGAAAATTATTTTCATCTCTATCTTCGAAAGAAAAAAAATATTTTTATACCTTAAATTTGTTTCATTCAAGCATTTACTGAATACCTCCTGTATGCTAGATAATTGGAATACAATGATGAATGAGACAGAATCTGTTATTAAAACGCCATTAAAATATGCTGCCCAGTTGAGAACTACTAGTATAGTGAAATATGAGTTGGGCTGACAGCAGCAGTTCTGTGATGTAAAGCTGGCTGTTATGCTAAACTTGGGTCACTCCAAATGGCTCCAAAAGGACCCTCACAAATTTTAATATTCTATGACTTAATATTTTCCCCCCAAATTAGTTACATTAAATAGGCAGTTGTGCCAGCAATAAAAATATTTGAAAGATACGAAGAAAATGAAGTACTCCTCCACCCCTCCCCTCAGCCACCTAGATGACCACTCCAGAGGCAGCTTCTTACATAACCTTTTGTGGATATCCATTGCATATGCATGTATGTGTATCTTTTTAATATATAAACTTAAGATTGATTCATATTAGTAATTCAGAGCTGCCTTATCCTTAACAGCATAATAAGAGTTTTTTAGTTTACATTTCCTTTTATAGGAGTAAGGTTGAGCATATTTTCCTATTTTTAAGGACTATTCAAAGTTCCTTTTCTTCAAGCTGTCTATTGAAGTTCTTTGCTTAGGTTTTTATTAAGTTGCTACTCTTTTTCAAATTGAGTTGTAGGTGCTCTTTATTTATTAAGGAAATTGGTCCTTAAGTGATTCTATGAATATGTCAACATTATCTTGCTTTATTTCCTGTCCTTTTAAAATTCCTGTGCATCAACTATAAGAGTTTCTCTGATAAAACTATTAAATATTTGTGTAAGAATGGGTTTACATTATTTAAAGAATTTAAGATGAAGTGTAATTTCTATTAGGGTAGGAGGGAACACTCTGCAAAGAGCGTACCAAAAGGTGATATTACTAATACCTATGGTTACAAAAATAAAACGGAATTTTAACAATCTAATAGCAATAGTCTCAAAGAGCAAAGATAGTAATGGAAACCAGATATATTATTCCTATGTAAAAAATGTGATCTTTGCCTTTCTGGGTTTTACCACGTATCAAGACATGCTTACACAAGTAAAAGTAGAGCAGATTGTGTATGGTCCTTGATCATTTAACACATTTTCACAAAGCTCATAAGTCACTTTGGGAGCACCCAAAATATGGGCTGAGTTATTATTTTCTTTCTAAGCGGGTTTCAATGGGAAAAAAGCTTTACCACATCTGAATTAGGAAATGTGACCTTACTCTATTAAATTGGTTCAGACTGGAAGAAGCCAGTTCAGCCTACTTTTAAGTACCATGGATTGAGGAGGCTATTACTTTCCCTATGGAAAACCTGACCTTAAGAAGCTTTGCTTCAGCAACAAAGAAGTTCATATATTTTTTAATAATACATTGTCTAGTTCGAAGAACTTAACATAATAACTATTGTTGTTTATCCCGCTGGCATACCCTGTATGAAATTTCTTAGAGATTATATTAATGCTACATTTACGGTTTTCAAAAATATTTAAAAGTTGAAATCTGGCTGAGCATGGTGGTGCATGCCTGTAATGCCAACACTCTGAGCGGCCAAGGCAGGAGGATCCCTTGAGCCTAGGAGTTCGAGGCTGCAGTAAGCCATGATCACACCACTGTACTGCAGCCTAGGCAACAGAGTGAGATCCCATCTCTGAAACATAGATAAATAAAATTAAAAGTGAAATATTCCTAGTGCTTCCTATTTTTACGAAAGCTTCAAAATATATTTCTTATTCCTATTTTAAAGGTAAATTTAGAGAAACGTTAATAAAAAGGTTATACGGTAATAAATGAAAATTTGTTCTTTTTTTGTAAAAACTAAGATGCGTAGAGGCTGTGAATTTACTGTACTACTTTCATATCTTGTCTTTTGAGTAAACTTGAGCAAGTTACAGTCTCTCTGTGCCTCAGTAACCTTATTTGTGAAAATGAGAAAAAATAACTTACCTCTAAGGTTTTTATGGGAATAAATAATTCCTAGAAGTGTGGCATATACTAAATATTATGTAAGGTCTTGTAATCAACTAGTTTTAGTAACAAAAAAACTTGATTAATTAACAAAAGACAACCATAATATGATACATATACAAGTGAGAGACATGAGTTCTTAACAATTTTTATTGGAATTTGCAAAGTTTATGACGTAGATGGAAATCCAAGTACTTCGTTATTTTAGCTATTTTGATTTGTGACACTAAGATCCAAAGAAAGTCACGTGTTCAAGAAATTTATATCAGATGCATCAAATCTTTCAAAGACTCTCAAATCATACAATCTCATTTTTTCTTTATTAAATTTCCTCTATTGACATTAGCTAAATTGCCTTCTTTCCTTTACAACTTTTTCTTTCATTTTTTTATTTTTTATTTTTTGAGACAGGGTCTTGCTCTGTCATCCAGGCTGGAGTGCAGTGGTGCTATCATGGGTCACTGCAGCCTTTGCCTCCCAGACTGAGATCAGATGATCCTCCCATGTCAGCCTCCTGGGTAGCTGGGACTACAGGTGCATGCCACCATACCCAGCTAATTTTTGTATTTTTCGTACAGATGGGGTTTTACCATGTTGCCCAGGGTGGTCTTGGACTCCTGGGCTTAAGCGATCAACCTGCCTTGGAGGGGTTAATGGCGTGAGCCACTGTGCCCAGCCTTCCTTTACAATTTTGAATTATGACAGTTTTAATCTAAGCTGTTATTTTTTTTTTTTTTAAGATAGGGTTTCACTCTGTTGCCCACGCTGGAGTGCAGTCACCTGATCACAGCTTACTGCAGGCTTGAACTCCTGGGGCTCAAGCAATTCTTCCACTTTACCCTCCCAAGTAGCTGGGACTACATGCATGTATCACCGGGCCTAGCTTTCTTTTCTCTTCTTTTTTTTTTTTTTTTTTAACTTTTTTCATAGAGACAGGGTCTCACTGTATTGCCCAGGCTCATCTTGAACTCCTGTGCTCAAACGATCCTCCTACCTCAGCCTCCCAAAGTGTTGGGATTACAGGAGGAGCCATCACACCTGCTCTGACCCATTCCATTTGATCTTTCAAAAAACAGAGTTCTGAGTAAGATTTCCCCCTTTTTTTTTCCTTAAGCATAATTGTCTTAGATTTGTCTAAAGTTTCATTTTAAGAAAAGGTTCCACTGGTATTACAAAAACACAAAGGAAAAACAAGAAAAAAAAAGTAGTAGTAATAGGAAAACTACTGCCATGTATCATCACAATCTATATAAAATGTGATTTCCTAAGGATAATCTAGTTAACACCAAAAATACGTTAATTTTCTTTGACACAGACTCAGCCATCATAATTTTTCTTTTAAACAGGGTCTCACCCTCTCGCCCAGGCTGTAGTGCAGCGGCATCACGGCTCACTGCAACCTCAACCTCCTAGGTTCAAGTGATGGCCTCACCTCAGTTTCCCAAGTAGTTGGGACTACAGGCACGCACCACCATGCCCAGCTAATTTTTTGTATTTTTTGTAGAGATCGGGTTTTGCCATGTTGCCCACGCTGGTCTCAAACTCCTGAGCTCAAAAGCGCTCCCAAAGTGCTGGGATTAAAAGCGTGAGCCACCACACCCAGCCCTGACTGGCCTAATTTGAAGGAACTCGCAAGGATGCCTCACTCTTATATCCAGCAGATATCTATCCAGAAAGGTCTCAAAGATGTATTTAGTTTTCAGAGTAAAATTTACAATTAAATTTCCAAGTTGTGAGGTTTTAAAAGTTCACATTTTAAACTAATGTAGAGAAATTTTAACTAATACTCTATTTTTTAAGTTATTTCAATTTTGAAGAAAATTATCTCAAATTTTGTTTCCTTAAATACAATAAAAATATCCTTCAATTATTTACCATTTTGATTCCTTATATACAATAAAATATCCTTCAATGATTCATTTGTTTGAATTACTGACTTTCATTTCAATAACTTTTAAAGTATCTAATTCAGTTTCATAACCAAGTAGTCTAATAACATCATTGGCTTTATGATACAGCTACAAAATTAATGGAATTTGCTCACTGCTTTACAGTGTAATGTGTATTAAACAGAGCATATGTTTTACTGTGAATGCTCTATACTAAGGCTGTATCAGTTAAGGAGGCAATTTTGATAGAAAAAAATAATCTTTCTAATGATTTCAGTAAAACACACCCTACTATTCTGAAGCATTGTAAATTCTCAGCTCAGACAAACCCACATTTAAATGTAAGAACAAGAAACCTTCCTTATTTGGGAATTCAGGATCCTTGATTTCTAATTTCTCGCTTCCTCCTGCTGCTCTATCCTCAATCACATAGGCTGCTTATAGATAGCTCCTCTTAGAGAGAGAGAAACAAGTGTTAAGACAAATACTTAAAGACTAAATCTCAGTATCTATGCTTATAGGTAGGTTTGCCTGTTTGTGGGAATCTCGAACATCTATCTACTAACAAAATAGAGCATGTTATACAAAATTCTAGTTCAAAATCAATGAAGATGACTTAGGAATGCATACCACTAGTGGCTAACGCTTATTTTAAAGCTATTTTCCAGGACCTATCTTTTTTCATTTATGGTTCCAAGACACCTCACCTGTACTTCCAAATTAATTGTTCACCTGCAGTCAGCCTACATGTTCCCTATCACATTTAACCAGTTCTTTCAAGACAGTCTTTGTCAATCCGTATTAGTGAAACTGTGGTTCTTTATACCAGCATTCAGGAGTGTATCCCTAAAGGACAAATGGCTGTCAGTGATAAAATTAACCCCCAGTAAGAATGCATTTCATCAAACTACTTAAAATCCTTTCATGTTTTCCAAGATAACAGTTGGGGAGAATTACATGTAATCTTAATTTATTCTGACAATTAATAGGTAACACTTTACCTAGTGTAAAAACAAAAAAACTCAGTAAACTACCCATATAGATCATTTTAAATATTCTGACATTTAAAACTAGGCACAAAGAAATGCATGTTAATTTACCTTACCGGTAAACAGAGTACTTAAATTCTTTTAGATATATGCTCTAGGTAATGGGTGTTCACAATGCAAAAATCCTCTTTGCTCTACTAAAAAATTTCCCAAAGGATTAATTCACAGGGTGAAAACAGTGGTGGATCTGAAAAAATTAGCTACAAGTTCTTGTGGAGCTAGCAATCACTCCAACCCACAATAAGGATGAAGATGGAGAGAGCTCTGATCATCTACTGCATATGTGTAATAAATTTAAAAAATGTATTTGACAATACTTTATAAATTATAAAGGACTAATGTTAGTGGTACCACAAAGGTACATTTACATTACTGTTCACAAGAGAGCTACATAACAGAGGGGTCTGGGTTAGTTCTGGTTAATTTTTTTAAAATTAGAATTTGAGGAAAAATTGATTGAAAATTCCAGATAATAAAGCTTTACTGAATTATATTACTTAAAAGTAGTCTAACAACCAGAATGGACAAATTTCCACCTACTGCATAAAGAAACACCTGTATATAAAACACATTTGCAGTCCAGACATAAGAACTCACATCTTGATTTTTTGGTATTTATTATTAATTCAAAAATATAACCCTCATCTATGTTGAACACTGTTGTTTGACTTCTTCAAGAACTGCATGTCACCTTAATAAGACACCTCATTTCTAGTTTATGAGAGAAACCATGCCTTTGCCAACTGCCCAATTTTGATTTCATTAACCTTTACTCTCTCATACTGAAGCTGTCGGCATTTTATTCAAAATGGATGATTTTGTATAAAATGGAGGGAGAAAAATAATCTGCTTATAATGGGAAACTAATCACATTTTTAAAAATAATACTTAAAATATAAGGGAAATATTTCATATTATGTAAAAGGGAAAAGAATGCCAGCAGATATCAAGAACATCCTCATCACATATACTGCAGGTTCCATTAAACAGTGTTAAGAACTTTTAAATGCTTTAAACATGTGTTTTCAAACCATGATCTTATTTTAAGGGCCAAATTTTTAATCACTTCTCAGCAACTGTGGGGAATAATGAATCCGACTTTCTCTCTTTTTTTTGGGACAGGGTCTTATTTTGTCACCCAGGCTGAAGTGCAGTGGCATAATCACAGATAACTGTAGGCTTGACCTCCCAGGCTCAAGTGATCCTCCACCCTTCCCCCCTCAGCTTCCCAAGTAGCTGGGACTACAGGCATACTCCACCATGCCTAATTTTTTTTTTTTTTTCCAGTAGAGATGAGGTCTCACCATGTTGCCCAAGCTGGTCTTGAACTCCTGGGCTCAAGTGATCCACCCTCCTTGGCCTCCCAAAGTGCTGGGATTAGAGGCGTGAGCCATCATGCCTGGCCAATAAATCCCATTTACTTAACCTGTGTGTGTTCGTATGTGTTGGAGATTATCTTGTCTGTAGGAAATCATAATCAACTGTCACTACTGCAATGTGTGTCAAGACTTCTCTGTCCTTTACCTTCCTAAAGTATGCAAACTCAGATACATTTATTAAAAGCTATCAATAAGTATATATTGTTTTTGCCCACAATATGAGTAAAATAACTTCCTAACTGAATAGCTGATAAGCTTTAGCATACTGGCTCTATACACATTTCATCAGTTCAAATGTCTTTTGTTTAATTTCAGATTGTTGGATCTAACAGTGATGGTTTAAATTAACAAAAATTTCAGCCTTCCTTAACGTCAATTATTGTGTCATTGTACAATATTCTATTTCTATATAATCATCATTATTTTATAATCGACAGGCTTACCATCTATGAATTCCTTGAAACTAAAGATAATCATAGTGGACATGATTAATTTCAATTTGTTCTAGTGTCCCTAAGGGCAGGCAATTAGGCTATGGGTCATGAAGGCTACCACAGGTTCACCCTGAAACATTTTGCCCTAAGTAAAGAGGATTCTGACATACCTAAAGACTTTTACTTAATCACTTTAAAGTTCCTACATAGCTTTTGTTTAAATAACCACAGAACCAAAATTTTAGAGCTTGAAAAGACTGAAACTAACTTTGATCTATGTGTCCAAAATAAATATACTAGACTACAACACACTTTAATTTTTCAAAACACCAGTTTCTTACAGACCAGTGTTTGTAAGAATGTGTTCAATGCCTAAAATATTAAGGTTAAAGTAAATAAATGAGTCCTTTTTTGGTGCTTGATATCCATTCTGAACCATATTTCAGTGAACCTTGGGTACAAGTCTCAGAAAGCACAGAAATTTTGAAAGACACAGAAATCTAGAAAGATGATCCTAAACGCAAATTGTACTGTTCTCTTATGCAGATTTCCAACTACTACTACTACTAGAAGTGAACATTCATTCCAGCATGTTGGGAGGCTGAGGCGAGTGGGCCACTTGAGGTCAGGAGTTTAAGACCAGCTTGGCCAACATGGCAAAACTCTGTGTCTACAAAAAATGAGCCTGACGTGGTGGCGCGCGCCTGTAATCCCAGCTACTCAGGAGCTGTGGCACAAGAATCGCTTGGCCTGGGAGGCAGAAGTTGCAGTGAGCTGAGATGGTGCCACTGCACTCCAGCCTAGGTGACAGAGTGAGACTCTGTCTCAAAAAAAAAAAAAAAAAAGAAGTGAACATGCATAAAACTGTACACCACAGACCAATTTTTAAAAAAGATTTTAACTTCAGGCTATCCCTTGACATACTCAAAAATCATAAGTTTAGAATCCTTGCCTTGTATAGCAAATAAATATTAACATAGTGAATTAAATGAAATTAAATGTTAGAATGTGTATGAAAGCCTAGGCATAAGGCATGGCCTGTTAGAAGACTGAAGAGACTTATTCCTGATCCTGAAATCCAAAGTAAACTATAAATTTGCTTTTAGATGGAAGGAGATTGAGGGAAATGAGAAGATGGAGTTTAATTTATAATGATGAAAAAAAGAAACATACTCCTGAATTTGAAATCTGATTCTATTTGTGAAAGCACTTACATGCTTCGAAATATGTCTATTTTTATCACAGCAATAAAAGATTCAAACTGAAAACTTAGTCTACGTGATTTTTTTAGCCAGCATTCACTTATAATTTATAATAAGCAATTTATTAGGAGATTGCTCTCCTGTTACTGCTTAACTGAAATATTTAACTAATGATTGCTATCCCCACCAGGGACAATGAAATAATTCAGAATGTTCTGTTTATTCTCCCCTTTAAAGGTTAATTACCTTTGTTTAAACACTATCACAACTCCTCCCTGCCTACCCAGCATCACAGCTTATAACAGCAGTATAAAGATAAGTACTTTCTTTTGAAAAGCGATTTGAAAAATATTACATGTGGGAAAGGTGTTGGCTGCCATACCATGTATGTTATCCAGTATTTTCAACTTAAAAATATTCAACAAGAGTTAAAAATATAGACAAGTTTGCCACTATCTATTAGAGTTGAGTATGTGCATCATCTACAACCCATAATTCCACCTCTAGATACATACCCTAGAGAAACCTGGAACATGTACATCAGGGTAAATGTTGTGTGAAAGATGCACTTGAAGTTGAAAGAAAGGATGGAGAACCATTATCTACTTATCACATACACGTTATAATTTTCTTAGAGAAAAACATATACTCAGATTAAGTTGTTGAAGTTCACAATTATGTGGTCACCAAATACAATCTTATAAAAAGCATTGTATTGAAACCTTCCACCCATCCAACAATATTATTTCTTTACCCAAAGCAAAATCTCTAAAAAAATTTAACCACAAAGCAACCATGTGCACTAAATTCAACACAGATAAAAATCTTTATTTGGGTGGCAGAAAAAAATATGCATTATTTCATTAAACAGTGATCCTACACAGAGAGAGATTTACCAACCATATTAATTCAGCAAAACTCAAAATACTTTTCTCCAAAATACATTTTCACCTATCCTTAGTGTCACTTCTTGTTAAAGACCAGTTTAGGCTTTACTAAATTAAAATAGTTCATATGTATACTATTATTAATTCAATTTGTATAACAAATCTTCTCTTCCCTCTTCTGAGAACTCAGCCAGAGTCACTATACAGTTATATTCTCCTTTCCACACTATCAATGAAAATTTAAGCAAAACATAGCGCTTTGAAAACCCCAATTATGTAATATGCAATTAATTCCAATGTATTTAAGAACATTAACAATTTGAATGCAGTTAATGTTAAAATATTTTTAAGATATTATCTTTACTAATTTTTACAGACTGACAAATATTAACTTAGAAAATATAGCATGATTAATATGAACAATAATTTTTTACTTAACATTTCATAACAATAAGGCTTATATTAAATTAATATTTACTTCAAAGTATTTGGCCCAAATTGAGTTAACATAATACATTAAAAGTCACGAATGTCTTGTTTCTTATTTGCTGTCTATGACGGTAATATCTCTAATTCAGACTCTGAAATTAGTCCACACTAAATTAAAAACAGGAATTAGAAAATCAGTTCTAAATTCACTTCTGCCTCTTAAACTATGAGATCTTGACCAAGTCATAGAACATAAAATCCAAGTTTCCTCATCTGTAAAATGGAAGGACACTATCGTATCTGCTCTGGTTATTCCACAAGGGTGATATAAAGAAGAAATCAAATAACCTATGTGAAAAGTCCCTGAAAAATATAAAACAAAAAGCAGACAGAAGGTGTTATTAGTGGTAAACAGTTATTATCCTATTAAGTACAGAGTCAACTACACTGAAAAATGAATTACTGCATTTCTACCAGAAAAAAAATGTTTGATCTGTTCTTCCTGTAAGGTTATTAACTTTTTTAAAAAGAGTATGCATTTAAAATGTTATTTGCAAAATCAAAAGCCGATAAAAGAAAATTAGAAGAGAATGACTGACAGAATTTGAATAATACAAGGAAATTTGTCCAAAGTAGGAAGAAAATACATTACTGTGAAATAATTTATGAAAGGCAGTATCAACTCTTTAGGTGAAATGAAATCATGCTAGGAAATTAAAATACATTAATGTGTCAGACTTACCTCTGCCCATTTAAGAATACAAGTCATACAGAAGACATGATTACAGCTTTCTGGAAAACCAACTTCCTTTTCTAATAGACAATTAAGACATATTGGGCATCTGTCAGCCTCACTGTACAACAGACCAGTGGGAATAGTATTATCTCCGTTTTCTTCACCTGTTAAAGTAAAACAGCCATATGTGCTTTCAAGTTCTCCAGACCAAAAATCTTGTGTTTCTAGGAGCACAGTGGATTAGATACTCTAAAGGACCCTGCTACTATAAAGCAAATAGATCTTAGATAAATTATAACAAACATACTGCTTGAGCCCAACATGCCCAACATTTACTTTCTTATATTTTTTTAACAGGGGAGTGAAACAAACTTTTCATTAATTAAATTTAAAGTGAGTAATATTCAAATTTCTCCCCATCCAGTTCCAACCAATCCAATAAGTAACAACTGTTAAATTTCTTTTGTGTTCTTCCTAAGAATTTTTAATGTACAGAAAAACAAATGCTAATACAAACTCTTCCACATTCCTTCCTTTACACAAATGCAAGAATACTATACACACTAGTCTGCTTTTTTCTTTATTCATATCTATTGATGGACATTCACTTGTTTTCAACTTTTGGCTATGACAAACAATGTTGCAATAAAAATTTAGTTATTTCACATTTTTAAAAGTATATCTGTAGTGTAAGTTCCTAAAAATGGAACTGCTAGAGTAATATGTGTATACATTTGTATTATGAATAGGTATTGCCAAATTATTCTCCTTAGGATTTGTACTAGTTTAAACTCCCACCAGTAATGTAACCAACTCATACAAAAGTATGCATCGCTGGCTCATAAGAAAATAAAAGATACTCTGAAATTCAACATAAAAATAAAACAGAAATAAAGAATTGGTCAGCTGAAATGTGAACAGTAAATATCAAGCAAAGTTGGAATTGTCCTGGGCACAACTGTCCAAACCAGTGTTTAGATCTGGAGACTAAGCCTTAGAACCACTTCAGGAAGGAGAACTAATCCTGATAGACTCCAGTATCAAGCCAAGACTCTTAAATGGGGCTAAAGAGGACCCAGCATGGGCCTGGGAAGAAACAAATACAAATCCTCTGGAGGAAAGAACACCTAAATTAGGCCCTCATAGATTTGATTTATCAAAAGTAAGCTCATAATCAAACATTACCAAACCTAAGAAAATAAGCTGTCTTGAGTGAGAAGCAGCAGGAAACACATTTAGAAATCCACTAACTTCAAATACCAGAAGTTTCAAATACCACATAAAATGGACAATCAGCAGATTAGATCCAAGAAAAATACTTGTGAATTGGAAGACAAATCTGAGGAAACCAGCTAGACTCTAGGAGACAGAAAAGGAAATATAAGACATAGCCTGTGAAACAGAGGTTAAGAAATGAGGTTACAGAAAGGTCTAACATACTAATTGAAATCCAAAAGAGAATAAAGGAAAGGCAACGAAGAGGTAATGGTCAGGAAATGATTAAAAACATGAACCAACAAAGGAAACACAATGCATACTGTTAAGAGAAATAAAAATAATCCATGCCTAAAAACAATGGAGTAAAACTGTAAAACATCAAAGATGAAACCAAGACCTTAAAAGCAGAAAATGGGAAAAGACAGATCACCTACAAAAGAGAATGATAATCAGACTGGGAAGAAATTACCAGACAGCAAGGAAAAAAATAATTAATATCTTCAAAGTGCTAAGAGAAAAAAAACTATCATTCCAGAATTATATACCCAGTAAAACTATCTTTGAATAGTTTTAAAGTGGATAAAATAGATAAAAAAAATTCAGTTTACCACCAATAGACCTTCACTAAAGAAACTTCTCAGATTTATTTTCAGAAAGAAAAGAAATAAAGAGGAAATAAACTCAAGCAAACATTGCATAAAACATCATCTAACTGGTGGTGTCTGAAATAAAAGAACTCAAATAATGGAACTATAACCTATAAATTGAGATTAGGATGATCAGAGTTAAAGCATTCTTGGGTTCTTCTTCTGTTGGTAGTGAAGATTAAATTAGCTTTAGAAACAGAGGATAGTACCAACACTAACTTTTTTTCTTTTTTAAAAAGACAAGGACAAAAACAGAAACAGTAATTCCTAAACCAGTAGAGAGTAAACCTTTAAGAAAAAAGGGAGAAGTAAACAACTTAACAAATCAAAAAACTTGATCAGTCGAAAATAAGATATGAGAAGAAAAAAAATGTGTATATACTTAGGCAGCTTATTTTGGAATTTAAGAACAACAATAACAAAAAACTCCTGTGTATTCTGAAATGTAAACAAGTGACAGTTTGGAAACAACTGTTTTGCTTTCAACAAACAAACTTTATAAAAATGAAAAGTTACCTTCCATGTCTTCATACTTCTTATCTCCCATATTTAGGGTACATACAGTTTTCTTCTTCATTTCTTTTTGGAAAAGGGTTTCCTATAAGATAAATTATAATAGAGAATTTTTATGTTTGCCTTCTCCCAATAATATCAATTTAAAAAAAAAATCCTAAACTTTAAGAAATTATTTTACACATAAAAGAACACAGTACGAGCCAAGCCAGTTTGTGGATAATCCAGTACTCTTTTATACTCCTTGCTATCAAAATGCACAGTCTTATTGAAAGGAAAAGCCTTGGCCGTGCACGGTGGCTCATGCCTGTAATCCCAGCACTTTGGGAGGCTGAGGCGGGCGGACCACGAGGTCAGCAGATCAAGACCATCCTGGCTAACACGGAGAAACCCTGTCTCTACTAAAAACACAAAAAATTAGCCAGGCGTGGTGGCAGGTGCCTGTAGTCCCAGCTGCTCGGGAGTTTGAGGCAGGAGAATGGCGTGAACCCGGGAGGCAAAGCTTGCAGTGAGCCAAGATCGTGCCACTGCACTCCAGCCTGGGCAACAGAGTGAGACTCTGTCTCCAAAAAAAAAAAAAAAAAAAAAAAAAAAGGAAAGGAAAAGCCTTTTATAACTATTAAGCAACAAAGCCTAAATGATATATTTTGTGGCACAGACATAAATGCAATTGAAGCTTAAGGAACAGAGATCAATTTGGAATAGAGTTTTCAGAGAATGTGATAGGTTTTTGTGTTGAGCAACTTCAGGCATTCAAGGAGCAACATAGTATGGCGAAATACAATAGCATTTAGCTAGGCCAATCTCACAATTGAGTGGGTGAGAGTAAAGAGTGGGTGAAAGTGTGTGTGTGTGTGTGTGCGTGTGTGTGTGTGTCTACTAAGGAGACAGTTGTGTGTGTGTATGTGTCTCTATTGAGGAGGGGGTTGGCATGTAAGCCATGAATTTTATCTGAAAAATCACAGTGAGGGGTAATAAGAAATAAGCAGAGCAATGTAAATCAAGTATGGCTAGATTATAGATGGATCACTAATGATTGTCTGAGAACCTTAGATTCAATCTTATAGATTCTCTGAAGAAGAGTGACAAGATAAAAGTGATGTAAGTGAATTTTTTTTAAAAAAGATTGATATGCCAGCTAAGTATGGATTGGATTACAATGGAAAGAGATTATAAGCAGAGATATTTGCATAGCTAAAGTACTGGCTGTGAAGTATATTTGAAAAGCACAAAATTAAAGGGCTTAAGAATTTCTGAGATTTGGTGAGCAACTACAGTGAAGGAGACAATATCCTGGCCTAAAAGACTAGGAAAATGGTGCTTATAAAAACGTAAAAATGAGAAAAGTGGGAAAGGATGTTAATGTGGCAAAGGCAAGAAATTCATACAGTAACTTTTTTTTTTTTAATCAACTCTTTTTCCTAAGAGATGGGGTCTTGCTGTGTTTCCCAGGCTGGTCTCCAACTCCTGGGCTCAAGCGATCTTCCTGCCTCCACCTCCCAAAATGCTGGATTACAGGCATAAGCCACTGCACCTGGCCTTAAATCAACTCTTAATATTCCTTCCTGAACTGATGCAAGACATAATTGCAACGAAATGTCCAAATATGCATTTATATCTAGGCAAAAGAAATCCCTGATTTTATCAGTTGTGATTCTCCTATATGTATCTGAATGGGTTTTTCCATTAAATTTCTAAAATAATTTACACATGGTAGTTTCTACATTAAAGGTATGAACTGCCCAGGAAAATTCTCTACTTGGTTAAATAAGGAGAAATACAAAGTCCCACACTTATAGTTCAAAAACCAACCATAAAAGCAGAAGAAACTTAGTAGCATATGTAAGAATGATTTAAAGGTTGTAGCAGATTAAATACAACCTCAAAATGAGTCAGCATTAGAATCTAAAAAATTTTTTTAATCCAATCAATCTGATGATAAAAGTTGGATGAGGAATATTTCCCACTCTTAGCCTATCTGTGCAACATTTGTTTTAGTTCTGGTGCAAACTAACTTGTTTTAATTCTGGTATTTAAGGACAAACAACATAATGATAAATGTCCAGGGAAGATGACTAAAATTGTGACAGCCCTGGAAACCCTATCATATGCAGAAAGGAAAACTAGTAAGAATATTTAGCTTGGAAGAACAGAAAGCTTAAGAACATTAGCAATTATCTTCAAATAAAATGAACTGTTCTGAAGGGAGGTAGAATAATCTATCAATGAAAGTATTCAAGCAAAGGCCCAGTGATCTTTTGTGGGTTTTTTTTTTTTTAGCTCCAAGATTTATAGAATACTATAGGTATACTAGGCAATTCTCTTAGTACTGAACAAGGCAGAAATCTCTACCTTTATGTTCTAGTGGAGAAGACAAAATAAACAAAATAGTAAGTAAAATATCTAGTATGTTAGACGTTGAGAAGTGCTATGGAGAAAAATTAAAAACAGTGTGGCTATTAAGGAACAAAAAAAGAGGAAGCTGTTGTTTCATACAGAATACTCAGGGAAGGCTTCTGTGACAAAGGGACATTTGAACTGGCAATCACAAAGCAGCAAGTGAGACAGTTATGTGAATATCATCCAGTGCTTCCAGGCTGAGCATTCTTGGCAGAGAGAATAGCCAATATGAAAGTCCTAAGGCATGTCTGGTATGTTCAAGGAACAACAAAGAGATGAATGACTAGAATACAGTGAAAGAAGAAAAGCAGATGAGGACAGAGAGGTAATATAAGATCATGTAGCACCTTCTAGGCTAAGGTAAGACTGGCTTCTCCGAGTGACATGAGCGACTAGGGGTTTCTGAACAGAGGAAGCAAGGGAAAAAGTAGAGGCCAGCAAGGAGACTACCGTAATAATCTAGGGAAGAGATAGATAGTGGCTTATACCATAGTGGTAGCAAAGGTGATGAAATGTACTCAGATTTCAGATGTTTTGAAAATACGGCCATCAGGATTTCCTGGTAAATTCAAAGTGGAGTATTTGTTAGAGGGCAAGGATCCAGGATAACTCCAAAGTATTTTGATTAAGCAGCTCAAATGATAGAGTTGATTGAACAGAAGATTATTATTTTAAAAATTCAGATATGAAATTAGTATGGCTATTACGGAAGGGCACATAAAGTCTCCTCAAAAAAACTAAAAATAAGCCAGGTGCTGTAGTGTGCACATATAATCCCAGTTACCCAGGAAGCTGAAGTGGGAGGACAATTTGAGCCAAGTTGCTCAAGACCGGTCCAGGAAACAGAACAAGACCCCACCTCAAAAACAAAAACAACCTAAAATAGAACTACCACATAATCCAGCAATTCCACTACTGGGCATATATCCAAAAGAAAGGAAATCAATATAATGAAGCGTTATCTGCAATCCCATATTTACTGCAGCACTATTCACAACAGTCAAAATATGAACTCAATCCAAATGTCTATCAATGGATGAATAAAGAAAATGTGGTATATATACACAAGGGAACATTATTTGGCCACAAAAAGGAATAAATCCTATCATTTGCAGCAACATGCATGAAACTGGAGGTCATTATGTAAAGTGAAATAAGGCAGGCACAGACAGACAAATATTGCATGGTCTTACTCATATGTGGGAGCTAAAAAAGTGGATCTCATGAGAACAGAGAGTAGACTGGTGGTTACAAGAGGCGGGGGTTAGGGGATAAAATGAGGTTGATTAATGGATACAAAACTACAGTTAAGATAGAAGAAATGAGACCCAGAGTACGGTCAGTTGGGTGACTATAATCTACTGTATACTTCAAAACCAGCTAGAAAGGAGAATTTGAATATTCCCAGCATAAAGAAAAATGTTTAAGGTGATGGACATCCCAACTACCTTGGTTTGATCCTATCTTACATGAATGTTATCAAAGTATTATATGTACCCCTAAAATACATACATGTATTTTGATACACCTATTATGTATCAAGGAAAACTTTTTTAAAAATTCAGTTACAGGTTAATCTCCTTGCTATTCATGCAGAAAGGCAGCATTAGTACCACCTAGGAACTTGTTACAAATGCAGGATATCTCAGGTACCATCCATATCTGGTGAATCAAAATCTGCATTTTGTCAAGATCTCTACATAATTCATATGTGCATTAAAGTCTGAGAAGCACCACGCTAGACAACTTCCCAATTTATTTACTTTTAGAGTTATATTGCACTGCTATATATTATTTTTTATTTGGGGAAATTCATACCATACTATCTCCTTCATTATCCTAAATATCTGAGAATAAAAAAATATTAAGGTTGGAGTTAATTCAATGTGATAAAATGTCATTTGAAAGTTAACACAATATTTTACTTCCAACTATGTGGTTAATTTTGGAATAGGTGTGGTGTGGTGCTGAAAAAAATGTATATTCTGTTGATTTGGGGTGGAGAGTTCTGTAGATGTCTATTAGGTCCACTTTGTGCAGAGCTGAGTTCAATTCCTGGATATCCTTGTTAACTTTCTGTCTCGTTGATCTGTCTAATGTTGACAGTGGGGTGTTAAAATCTCCCATTATTATTGTGTGGGAGTTTAAGTCCCTTCGTAGGTCACTCAGGACTTGCTTTATGAATCTGGGTGCTCCTGTGTTGGGTGCATATATATTTAGGATAGTTAGCTCTTCTTGTTGAATTGATCCCTTTACCATTATGTAATGGCCTTCTTTGTCTCTTTTGATCTTTGTTGGTTTAAAGTCTATTTTATCAGAGACTAGGATTGCAACCCCTGCCTTTTTTTGTTTCCCATTTGCTTGATAGATCTTCCTCCATCCCTTTATTTTGAGTCTATGTGTGTCTCTGCACGTGAGATGGGTTTCCTGAATACAGCACACTAATGGGTCTTGACTCCTTATCCAGTTTGCCAGTGTGTGTCTTTTAATTGGAGCATTTAGCCCATTTACATTTAAAGTTAATATTGTTATGTGTGAATCTGATCCTGTCATTATGATGTTAGTTGGTTATTTTGCTCGTTAGTTGATGCAGTTTCTTCCTAGCCTTGATGGTCTTTACAATTTGGCATGTTTTTGCAGGGGCTGGTACTGGTTGTTCCTTTCCATGTTTAGTGCTTCCTTCAGGAACTCTTTTAGGGCAGGCCTGGTGGTGACAAAATCACTCAGCATTTGCTTGTCTGTAAAGTATTTTATTTCTCCTTCACTTATGAAGCTTAGTTTGGCTGGATATGAAATTCTGGGTTGAAAATTCTTTTCTTTGAGAATGTTGAATATTGGCCCCCACTCTCTTCTGGCTTGTAGAGTTTCTGCTGAGAGATCAGCTGCTAGTCTGATGGGGTTCCCTTTGTGGGTAACCTGACCTTTCTCTCTGGCTGCCCTTAACATTTTTTCCTTCATTTCAACTTTGGTGAATCTGACAATTATGTGTCTTGGAGTTGCTCTTCTCGAGGAGTATCTTTGTGGCGTTTTCTGTATTTCCTGAATCTGAATGCTGGCCTGCCTTGCTAGATTGGGGAAGTTCTCCTGCATAATATCTTGCAGAGTGTTTTCCAACTTGGTTCCATTCTCCCCGTCATTTTCAGGTACACCAATCAGACGTAGGTTTGGTCTTTTCACATAGTCCCAAATTTCTTGGAGGCTTTGTTCGTTCCTTTTTATTCTTTTTTCTCTAAACTTCCCTTCTCGCTTCATTTCATTTATTTCATCTTCCATCGCTGATACCCTTTCTTCCAGTTGATCGCATCAGCTACCGAGGCTTCTGCAATCTTCGCGTAGTTCTCGATACTTGGCTTTCAGCTCCATCAGCTCCTTTAAGCCCTTCTCTCCATTGGTTATTCTAGTTATCCATTCGTCTAATTTTTTTTCAAAGTTTTTAATTTCTTTGCTATTGTTTTGAATTTCCTCCCATAGCTCGGAGTAGTTTGATCGTCTGAAGCCTTCTTCTCTCAACTCGTCAAAGTCATTCTCCGTCCAGCTTTGTTCCGTTGCTGGTGAGGAGCTGCGTTCCTTTGGAGGAGGAGAGGTGCTCTGCTTTTTAGAGTTTCCAGTTTTTCTGCTCTGTTTTTTCCCCATCTTTGTGGTTTTATCTACTTTTGGTCTTTGATGACGGTGATGTACAGATGGGTTTTTGGTGTAGATGTCCTTTCTGTTTGTTAGTTTTCCTTCTACCAGACAGGACCCTCAGCTGCAGGTCTCTTAGAGGTCCACTCCAGACCCTGTTTGGCTGGGTGTCAGCAGCAGTGGCTGCAGAACAGCGGATTTTCATGAGACCACAAATTCAGCTGTCTGATAGTTCCTCTGGAAGTTTTGTCTCAGAGGAGTACCCGGCCGAGTGAGGTGTCAGTCTTTCCCTACTGGGGGAGTGCCTCCTAGTTAGGTTGCTCGGGGGTCAGGGACCCACTTTAGGAGGCAGTCTGTCCATTCTCAGATGTCCAGCTGCGTGCTGGGAGAACCACTACTCTCTTCAAAGTTGTCAGTCAGACAGGGACATTTAAGTCTGCAGAGGTTCCTGCTGAATTTTTGTTTGTCTGTGCCCTGCCCCCAGAGGTGGAGCCTACAGAGGCAGGCAGGCCTCCTTGAGCTGTGGTGGGCTCCACCCAGTTTGAGCTTCCTGGCTGCTTTGTTTACCTAAGCAAGCCCGGGCAATGGCGGGCACCCCTCCCCCAGCCTTGCTGCCGCCTTGCAGTTTGATTTCAGACTGCTGTGCTAGCAATCAGCGAGACTCCGTGGGCATAGGACCCTCCAAGCCAGGTGTGGGACACAATCTCCTGGTGTGCCGTTTTCCAGGCCCATTGGAAAATCGCAGTATTATGGTGGGACTGACCCGATTTTCCAGGTGCCGCCTGTTACCCCTTTCTTTGACTAGGAAAGGGAACTCCCTGACCCCTTGCGCTTCCCGAGTGAGGCAATGCCTCGCCCTGCTTCGGCTTGCGCACAGTGTCCTGCACAGGCTGTCCTGCACCCACTGTTTGGCACTCCCTAGTGAGATAAACCCGGTACCTTAAACAGAGATGCAGAAATCACCCGTCTTCTGTGTCCCTCAGGCTGGGAGCTGCAGACCGGAGCTGTTCTTATTCAGCCATCTTGGCTCCTTTAAAAACCTAAGAGATGCTCATATGTAATATACTATCCCTTTATGTAATGCAATGATTTATTTGTCCTATTTAATAGTCTAACCTATGCTATTTTCACATTTCCTCCTTTAAGCATACTAACCTGATATATAATTTATATTTTAAAGTGGGGTGCGTTGGTGTATGCCTGTAATCCTAGCTACTTAAAAGGCCGAGGTGGGAGGATCACTTGAGCCCAAGAAGTTCAAGACCAGCCTGGGCAACATAGCAAGACCCTGTTAAAAAGAAAAACCTACAATTAATATTTTATAGTAAGCACGGTCTTCTCTAAGACCCATATAGTGAAATATACATGAGAAACTGAGAAACTTCAATCAAGTTACAGACTGCCTTTGTTAGAAATCTGCTTTAATGGCCGGGTGCGGTGGCTCACCCAAGTAATCCCAGCACTTTGGGAGGCCGAGGCGGGAGAAGCATCTAAAATCAGGAGTTCGAGACCAGCCTGGCCAACATGGCGAAACCTTGTCTCTACTAAAAATACAAAAATTAGCTGGGTGTGGTGGCAGACACCTATAATCCCAGCTACACGGGAGGCTGAGGCAGGAGAATTGCTTGAACACAGGAGGCGGAGGTTGCAGTGAATCGAGATCGTGCCACTGCACTCCAGCCTGGGCAACAGAGTGAGACTCCATCTCAAAAAGAAAGAAATCTGCTTTACAAACTGTTTAAAGCATTCCAAAGTTGCATGCTTTATTCCTTAACATGTCCTGTATTAACTGTTTTTATACCTGAAAATGATTATGCCATGTTACTAATTTAGTCATTTAAAATGACAGGAACTTAGCATTTTGCTAGATGAAAGTCGTAAGTCTCAGTTCAACAACTTATAAACTTGTAACTTGTCCTGTTTATCTGTTCTATCTGCCTGGACTCCAGTTTTCAATCCAAGGATCCACAAGTATTTCTGAATAAAAGCTTTGCTTTGAATATCCAGTAACAGGAACACAGTAATACCACACAGAGTCATGGTCCTAGCCAGTAATTTGTGGTCAATAGACCTAAGAGGTAAGATGTGGGTAGGTAGGACTATCCTTCCTTGTAGTTACCTGAAAAGTTAGATATATCTCAATTTTGTGTTATTAACTATTTATGGCTTTATAATCATAAGTTATATTCTACCGAATCTACTTATTAGTTCTACTAAGTTCTGTAAGTTAATTATCTATAAGTCAAATTGTATTTTCTTTTATTGGTTCTACATGTACTAAATGGATGTTAATTCTAGATTTTCAGTAAACTTTGCTTTTCTGATTATTTTAATTTACAAATGTCAATCTTTAATGTTTCTTCCTCGGCTTTATCTTTCTAAGCTAAAGTATCTTTTTAGTTTGTTACCCCTAATATAATGATCTAACATACTTCTATCTTCCAGTTGCTCTTTTCCATTTCATAACATATTGTTTCTGCTAGATACTGAAAGTGATACTCCAAATATGTTCATATAATAATTGGGGTAGAATGGTCTAAGTTTTAAATTTTATTTATCATATAAGAAGGTATTAAAGTTTGGAATTTAAAATTTAAAAAAAAAGCACTGATACAGATCAGTTTTTAGGAACTGAAAACTCATTTTCCCACAGTAGAATACATGGAAATGAGTATCCTGGGCCAGCCACTACACTGCATTCAAATAATGGTAGTGACGCAGGGCCCAGTGGCTCACACCTGTAATCCCAGCACTTTGGGAGGCTGAGGCAGGCGGATCGCTTTAAGTCAGGAGGTCGAGACTAGCCTGACTAACATGGTGAAACCCCATCTCTACTAAAAATACAAAAAATTAGCCGGGCGTGGTGTAATCCCAGCTACAGGCTGAGGCAGGAGAATTGCCTGAACCCAGGAGGTGGAGGCTGCAGAGAGCCGAGATCACGCCACTGTACTCCAGCCAGGGCGACAGAGCGAGACTCCATCTCAAAGAAAACCCAAAAAAGCAAAAAACAAAAATGGTCTGTATTAAGGCATTTCAGTTCTCTAGAATAGTGCTGCCCAACAGAGAATTCTTCCATCAAGCACTTCAAGTGTGGACAGTGCATGTGAGAAACTAAATTTTAAATTTTTGTGAAGTTTTAGTTAAATAGCCCAATGTGCTACTGTAGAGCTATTTAAAAATATATTTAATAGCTGCACTGCTACTGTGGAGCACAGCTGTTAAAAACCTGTTTCAAGTTATATTTGGGATGCTAAGAATGTACACTCCCTTTTAACAGTTGCTGGGTACCTCAAGCCTCAGGGAATCAGAAGTAGCCAGGGTTCCTAATAATGTAAACTATTCTTTAGCCTAGTCTGGTGTGGTTTCAAATTACTACCCTTCTTTCTTTGTATTTTTTTTCTTCCAAAGTCTGTTTGTTTCTGCTATTACAAAACAGAGCTCCTTTCCCTTCCGGTTCACTTCAAAACTCCCTCTCCCTGCTTGCTCTTGCTGTTCTTCAAGTAAGCCCATGGTATCTAAAGACATCTACATCCTGGTTAATACTACAAACTTTAGAATCCAGCAGGTCTAGATTCAAATCCTAACTCTACCATCATTCAATAAATGGCTGTTATCAAGATCATTATTATTCTTATAGTCAGAAACAACAGAGAAATAGGAAACAGTAATAAAACTGTTGCTTGCCACTTTCTTTGTTTTCCCTAAAGCAAATGCAAGGACTGAAAAAAGATAAATTAACATTACTAAATAACAACTAAATTGATCAAGTCTCCTATTTGAGAGAGAGAGAGAGAGAGAGAGATAGTGTGTGTGTGTGTTTGTGTTTTAAGAGAAACAGTCTTGCTCTGTCGTCCAGGCTGCAGTGTGGTGGCACAATTACAGCTCACTGCAGCCTTGAATTCCTGGGCTCAAGCAATCCTCCTGCCTCAGCATCTCAAGTAGCTAGGACTGCAGCTGCACACCACCACATTCAACCATTTTTTTTTTTTTAAGATGGAGTCTCACTCTGTCGCCCAGGCTGGAGTGCAGTGGCGCATCTCAACTCACTGCAACCTATGCTTCCCAAGTTCAAGCAATTCTCTGCCTCAGCCTCCTCAGTAGCTGGGATTACAGGTGCCCGCCACCACACCCAGCTAATTTTTGTATTTTTAGTAGAGATGGGGTTTCACCATCTTGGCCAGGCTGGTCTTGAACTCTTGACCTCGTGATCCACCCGCCTTGGCCTCCCAAAGTGCTGGGATTACAGGCATGAGCCACTGTGCCCGGCCTCAACTAATTTTTTTATTTGTAGAGATGGAGTCTCACTGTGTTGCCCAGGCTGGTCTCAAACTCCAGACCTCAAGCAATCTTCCCACCTTGGTCTCCTAAAATGCCGGGATTACAAGCATGTACCACTGTGCCCAGCCTTCTAGTGATATTTTGTCAAAAAGGTAGAATCAGATTTTCTGGTTACACAGAAAGAAGAGGGATATAAATGGCCATGAGGAAACATCACACTATTACCAACCCTACTCCCAAGCCCAATCCTGCCATGACAGACCCTACTATGGAAGAGCACTGATATGATAAATGAGAGACAGAGTTGAATAAAAGGGAAAGTAGAAGCAGTATCTATGTTGGGCACACTTATGCCAAGGGCATACCAGTCCCCGGAATTAGTTTCTAGTTCAGTTTCTAATAAGATTATCAGTGACCTGACTGCTTGTTAGCAGTTGATCAACAAAAGCAATTTCTAGGAAATCTTTCATATTCACTTCCTCCATTGTGGACCTATATTAAGAAAAGGACCAAGCACCATTTACTGATGAACAAATTATCCTATTATCTTATGCTTACCAGATAAACGGAAAATTAAGAAGCTGAAGTCACCCACATTTACAGGTCTTTTAATAAAATCAGTTTCCTATATCAATCCAGGAAGTAAGAATATGTTTCAGAACGTCTCTAAAATTCTCGTGCAGTGTGGAAGCGAGTGCCAAAATAATCCATAATGATGCATGTCACCTCACACTATGCTCTACAATGATCAAAAACCTAATTATTGAAACAAATCATTTTCTAAAGAGTAAAATGAATAAAGAATAAAATATTTCAAAGTGAAAGGCAAGCCAGAAATCCTCAGCCAGACAGTGAAGACTGAACTGAAAATAGGACAAGTTTTTCAAAGCTAATACATTTATTTAGAAAGTTCATCAAAAGTGTTCTAAAAAAAGAATTAATTTTCCTGCTTCCTTCTTCATTTAATGTAGCATCATCTCCTTAATAGAAATTGTACTATTGCATGCAGCAGGGTCACATATATGTTGAAAAAAATTATAAAATATAATTCTCAAACTGTATCTAACATGAATATGAGGTGATTAAAGTTGGCATTACATTCTAAAATAGATCAAAAGTGAGATCAAGGAGTCCCAGTTCCAGGTTAAGATGGAATAAACACATCCCACCTTGTTAATCTCACTGAATGAAACTACAAAATACTGACAGAATGAATGGAGCAGCTATCTGAAGACTCAGGAGTAAATAATAGCAATATGGACTAGAGAAGACACCAGAATCTGATGCATCATCAAACTGTCAGTAAGTTTACCACCTTTTCTCCATCCAGAATCCCCTGGCCTCGGATTAATAAAGCCTGAAATCTAGAAAGTAGGCATTAGTAACAACAGAGAGCAAGCTCTAAGAGAATCCCTCTAAATATAAAGTGAGGTGGGTAACAGGGAGGGGAGCTGGAGGGAAGGAGTGTCTCCTTCCTAATGTTCAGAAAGAGAGGGGGAAACTGCTCCTTTTTTTGTTGTTGTTTTCCCCCTTTCTCTGTTCCTCATTCCGCATGTCCCAATTCCCACATGATCTGGTGGTGGTAGTGGGTGCAACAGTGGCAGCAGCAGGAACCTAAAACTCTTAAGAAAAGAGAGAGATGAACCATCCTCACCAAATAAAAAAATTCTGGGCCAATCTTGTTTACTTCTGTCTTCCTGTTACTTGGATCCAGACACAGTTATAGGAAATGGAGTAAATGAAAACCAATTTTCTGGCCAAAAGACAGAAAAGAGTGTCTCAGGGATCTAGAAAATCCCATGGATATAACAGAGAGAAAAGAACTCAAGAAAGTAACAGCTGTTTTTGAACTCCTAACTCATCCAAGCTGAACATATGTGGATTTAAACCCAAGCAACATACCACAGACTCTGAAAACTGAAATATAAGATAAACCTCCACACATGTCACAGACTGGCTACTGGGTAGCGCATATTGAAAAAGTATAAACAGTAATGTAAAGTTTTGAAAACAGAACTGAAGTTAAAAAACTACAACCTACAGAAAGCTCATTGGAACTTGTGACCAACCTGAACCCAACTGGATCAACTGCCTGTAAAAATAAAAATATTGGCTGGGCACACTGACTCAAGCATGTCATCCCAGCACTTTAAGAGGTCAAGATGGGAGGACTGCTTAAAGCTAGTAGTTAGAGACCAGTCTGGGCAACAAAGGGAGATCCTCTCGCTACAAAAAATAGAAAATAAAGTAGCCAAGCATAGTGGTGTGTCATTGTAGTCCCAGCTAATCAGGCGACTGAGGCAGGAGGATCCCTTGAGCCCAAGAGTTGAAGGATGAAGGAAGGTACAATCATGCCATGCACTTCAGCCTGGATGCGACAGCAAAACCCTGTCTCTTAAAAAAAAAAAAAAAAATCCAAAAAACAAAAACAAAAACATCAACATTTTCCACAGCGTTTAAACAAAAGACAAAGTTTTGTAACATAATATTCAAAATGTACAGAACACAATCCAAAATTACTTGGCATAGAGAGAGCTGGGAAAAATAACACTCTCATGGAAAAGACAATTAGAAGAAAACACCACCAAGATGACACAGTTGGGTGAATTATCTAAAATGAATTACCTAACAAGCAGACAAAGATTTAAAGCCAGTATATATATATTCCAACAAGTATAAGTAAATACTTTTGAAACAAATGGAAAGCCAAAAGATCACAGCAAACAAATAGAAGACATAAAGAACAACCAAATGGAAACCAAAAAAAAGTGAAAACAGAAATAAAAATACATTGAATAGACTCAACAACAGAATGGAAATAAAAGAGTAAAGAGTCAGTGAACTTGAAGATAAACCAATAGAAATTACCCAACCTAAAAAACAAAGAGAAAAATATCGAAAAAAAAAATATTAAAGGCTCAGGGACCTGTGAGGCAGTACCAAAAACCCAACATTCACATCAAGAATGCAAGGAAAGGAAAATCACTGCAGAAAAGAAGAAAAAAGAAAGTAGAAAAGAAGAAAAAGAAGAAAGAAGAAGAAGAAATAATGGGTGGAAACTTCCTAAAATTTGGTGAAAGGCATAAACTGCTACATTTAAGAAGTTCTCAAAACCTCAGACAGAATAATCCCAATGAAATCCATGCCTGGACACACATCAGAGTCAAGCTGCTGAAAATTACAAAGGAAAACCTTGAAAGCACCCAGAAAAAAAAATGATGCATTACTTATGAGGGGGAGGGAGTTTAATGATTTGAATCACTGGTGATTTCTCATCAGAAACCATACAAGTCAGAAGGGGAACAACATCCTTCAAATGCTAAAATGGAAAAGAATTGTAAACCTAAAATCCTCTATCTAGTGAAAATATCCTTCAGGAATGAATGTGAAACAAAAGGTATTCAAAGTAGAAGAAAAATGATGAGAATTCTTTTCCAGCTCTAAAAAAATTCTTAAATGAAGTTGCATCAGAAGAAAAACAATGTTAGGAATGATGGAACATCAACAGAAACAGTAAATGCCTGAGCAAACATAGTTAACTATTCTCATCTTGAATTCTTTAAAATATGTTTGGCATTAAAGCAATTATTTATAACACTTTCTGATAAGATTTCCAATACAGGCATACCTCAAAGACATCACGGGTCTAGGTCCAGACCAGAGTAATAAAACAATATTGCAATAAAGCAAGTCACAAAAAATTTTTGGTTTCCTAGTATATATGTTTATATTATACTGTAGTCTACAAAGTGTGCAACAGCATTATGTCTAAAAACTGTACATACTTGATTTAAAAATACCTTATTGCTAAAAATGCTAACAATCATCTCAGCAAGCCTTCAGCAAGCCATAATCTTTTTGCTGGTGGAGGGTCTTGCTTTGATGTTGATGGTTGCTGACTAATCACAGGACAGTAGTTGCTGAAGGGCAGGGTTGGCTGTGGCAATTTCTTAAAATAAGGTAACATTCAAGTATGCCACACTGAAAGACTCCTTTCACAAAAAATTTCTCTGTGTACGAGATGCTATTTGACAGCATTTTATCCACAGCAGAATGTCTTTCAAAATTGGAGTTAATCCTCTCAAACTCTGCCACTGTGTTATCAACTAAGTTTATATACTATTTTAACAATGTTCACATCTTCAGCAAGAGCACATTCTATCTCAAGAAACCACTTTCTTTGTTCATCCCTAAGAAACAACTCTTCATTCAAGATTTATCCTAAAATTGCAGCAATTCAGTCATGTCTTCAGGCTCCACTTCTAATTCTATAATAGTTCTCCTGCTGTTTATACCACACCTGTAATAGTTACTTCCTCCACACAAGTTTTGAATCCCTAAAAGTCATCCATGAGAGTTGGAATCAACTTCTTCACAATCCTGTTCATATTTTAACCTCCTTCTATGAATTACGAATGTTCTTCATGGCATCTAGAATGGTGAATCCTTTCTATTACTTTGCCCATATCCATCCAAGAAATCACTGTCTAAAGCAGCTGTAGCCTTATGAAATGTATTTCTAACAGAATAAGACTTAACAGTCAAAATTACTTCTTGATCATTGGGTTGAAGAATGGATGTTGTGTTAGCAGGCATGACAACATTTATCTCTGTGTATTTCCATCAGGGTTCTTGGATGGCTACATGCACTGTCAATAAGTAAGTACTATGTTGAAAGGAATCTTTTTATCTGAGCATTTGGTCTCAACAGTGAACTCAAAATATACAGTAAACCATGCTGTAAACGGATGTGCTGTCATCCAAGCTTTGTTGTTCCATTTATAGAGCACAGAGTAGATTCAGCATAATTCTTAAGAGTCCTGGAATTTTCAGAACAGTCAATGAGCACTGGCTTATAAATTTATAGTCACCAGCTGCATTAGCCCCTAACAAGACAGCCTGTCCTTGGAAGCTTTGAAGCCAGGCATTGACTTCTCCTCTCTACCTATGAAAGTCCTGGATGGCATCTTCTTTCAATAGAAGGCTGGTTCATCTGCATTAAAAATCTTTTGTTTAGTATAGCCACTTTCATCAATGATGTTAGCTAGTCTTCTGGATAACCTGATGCAGCTTCCGCATCAGCACTTGCTGCTTCGCCTTGCACTTTCAGGTTATGGAGATGGCTTCTTTCCTTAAACTTCATGAACTAACCTCTGCTAGCTTCAAACTTTTCTCCTGCAGCTTCCTTATCCCTCTCAGACTTCACTGGCTTGAAGAGCATTAGAGACTTGCTCTGGATTAGGCTTTGAGTTAAGAGAATGTTACGACTGGTTTGACCTTCTACCCAGATCAGTCAAGCTTTCTTCATATCAGCAACAAGGCTGTTTGGTCTAATTTCAATATTGTTGAGAAACAGGGAGGTCCAAGGAGAAGGGGAGAGATGAGGGAACAGCTGGTCAGTAGAGCAGTCAGCACACAGGCAAACATAAGTTATCTGTCTTATATGGGCACTCTTCATGGTGCCCCAAAATAATTACAATAGTAACACTGAAGATCACTGATCACAGATCACAACAGATATAATAATAACAAAGATATTTGAAATACTGTGAGAATAACCAAAACGTGAAAGAAATATGAAGTAAACACAAGTTGTTGGAAAAACAGCGGCAAACCTGCTTGATGCAGAATTGCCACAATCTTCAATTTGTAAAATATGCAGTATCTACAAAACACAATAAACTGAACTGCAATAAAAAGAGGTATGCCTATATGTGTACATTTAACAAAAGACAACTGCAACATAAAGGGGGAAAGGTAAAGCGACATACATGGTGGTAAGACCTCTATTTCACTTCAAGTGGTAAAATACCAATTCTAAGTAGACTAAAATTTTAAGTATGTATAATTCTTAGAGCTACCACTAAAAACATTAGTCAATGTCTTGTGTTGCTCCACCTTCATCTGAAGAAGGGTGAGTAAAGTACAGTAAGAGATTTTGAGACAGCTCACATTCACATAACTTTTATTACAGTATATTGTTATAATTGTTCTATTATTTGTTATTGTTAATCTTTCCTGCACCTAATTTATAAGTTAAAGTTTATCATGAGTATGTACATATAGGAAAAAACATGATATACGTAGAGTTTGGTACTATCTGTAGTTTCGGGCATCTACTTGGAATATATCCCACATGGAAAAGGGGTAACTACTATACCCAGTTCCCTTCAAATCAGTCCAAGTTGGCCGGTTAAAATGGAATACTAAAAAAATGTTCAAATAACCCAAAGAAGGAAGTTACAGAAGAACAAAAACAGAGGGAACAAACAGAAAATAGACCTGAACCCAAACATATCCATATTTAAAATACATAAGATGTAGCAAAAGCACTATAGTATTAAATTTCTTCTATCAGAAAAGGTCTCAAATCAGTAATTTAAACTTGCACCTTAAACTAAAAAAGGAGCAAAGTATATACAAAACTGGCAGAAGGAAGAAAATGAACAGAAATCAATGAAATTGAAAACAGAAAAACAGATAAAAAAAATCAATGAAACCAAAAGCTCATTCTTTGAAAAGATCAATAAAATTTAAACCTCTTGCCAGACTGATGATGTAGATAACCTGAATAGTCTTAGGACTATTTGAAGAAATTGAATTTGTAGTTAAAAGCCTTCCAAAAAAGAAACCTCTAGGCCCACATAATTTCCCTGGTGAATTCTAAGAAATATTTAAAGAAGAAATAACACCAAATCAACACAATCTCTTCCAGAAAATGGAAGATGAGCATCTCCCAAATCATTTTATGAATCCAGCATTATCCTCATACAAAAAAAAATAGTACATGAAAAGAACAAATGTATATTCTGCTCATCAAAACAAAAACTATGGTACATTCAATCATATAATGAAATACTGCTCAGCAATAAAAAGGAATGAACTAGCATTTCATTCAACAAATTGGATGCATCTTAAAGGCATTCTATTTTGTGAAAGAAGCCAGTCTCAAAAGGCAACATATTCTAGAATTGCATTTACATGCAAAACTATAGTGATGAAGAACTTGTTAGCAGTTACCTGGGTTAGGGGAACGTATGACTACAGAGATAGAACAACACAGTTTTTGGCGGGGGTGTGATGATAGAACCATAGTAAATCTTGACTGTAATGGTAATACAGATCTATACATGTATTAAAACTCACAGAACTATACACCTCAAAAAGCTCAATTTTACTGTATATAATAAAAGTTAAATTTTCTTAAAAAGATTAACATGAGAGCAATTTTTTGAAAATATTATGAACTAAAATATAAATTGTTAACATTTTCAAGAAAGGCACTTTTTCACTGTCAACTTCATAGTTTCAGTTGTTCCAATTCTTATAACTACTGCCAACACAGAAGGCACCCAAATTATACTGCCCCAAGATGAGCTTGGGAGGGGGTGTTTGAATGTTTTATCTCTGCTTTCTCCATTTCTACAGCACTGACAGGTCTGAGAGACAACAGGTATCTATAACCTGTAGAGATACAGAGATTAAAAACAACAGGCTCAATTTAACAACTGCACTAAATTCTAAGGCAGAGTTGCAGAAACAGATCAGTTCCAAAACCCTAATGATAGCATGGGTGATCACCAAAGGAAGACATCTATTATGACTCCCAGTTAGGTTACACTCTTATGTGACAGTCGTCCACTCTATGGGAAGAATATATTTACAACGCAGTACTTTATTTAAGAAAATAAAAATGAGTGCCTTTTATGTGCCTGGATAGTTTACCATGAGAGTCTGAAAAATCATCAAATATGTATGACAGGCTTCCATTATTTCTCCAAATAAGGCCGGGCGCGGTGGCTCACGCTTGTAATCCCAGCACTTTGGGAGGCCGAGGCGGGCGGATCACGAGGTCAGGAGATCAAGACCACAGTGAAACCCCGTCTCTACTAAAAAATACAAAAAATTAGCCGGGCGTGGTGGCGGGCGCCTGTAGTCCCAGCTACTCGGAGAGGCTGAGGCAGGAGAATGGCGTGAACCCGGGAGGCGGAGCTTGCAGTGAGCCGAGATTGCGCCACTGCACTCCAGCCTGGGCGACAGAGCAAGACTCCGACTCCAAAAAAAAAAAAAAAAAAAAAGAAAGAAACAATTGTAAACAGTAGCATATGTCCTTTGATAACTTCAATATATTTATGCAATTGTTGTCTAATAACCCCACCCCTGCTTAAGGTATGGAGGACAGAATACAAAGAGTTGGTTACACAATCTTCATTTATCCTCAACATTCTCATCCCCATTTACTGAAGTACAATGACATAACTAATTTATATGCTAAGGGCAAACCTAAAGCTCTCTTATATTCATTTCCGCCAGGCAATTTCTGAATGCCTGTTACAGGTACTTAAAAGGGAAGAGTTACACGTTTGGAAAAGTAGAGTTTACATGTAGAAAACTAAACTTTATGCCTATTAGTGACAAAAAGCAAAAGAGCAGTGAGATGTTACAGATTCATTTTACAACCAAACCTCCCAAGAAGACTACAGGAGCACTTGGATCAACAGCACTGTATTTCCACATCTGGGAGGCAGAATAACAAAGAGAAGAAAGGCATCCTGGATGGAAGTATGGAAGTAGAGGAAGAACTGGTGAATTTTATCCTTTTAAGAAAAACAGGAAAACTGTCAACTATATTTTTACTTTAACACTTGGTGTACCTTGGAAAGACTTCTGAGCAGAAATGACAATGCCTGTCCATCTACTTACCTCCCAAACAAGGGAGATGGGAAAATTGTGTAGGGCATAGAAAATACTTGCAAATAACAAACAAAGCTCTCTTAGTTCATTTGTGCTGCTGTACAAAAAAAAAAAAAAAACAAAAAAAAAAACAACAAAAACACTTGAGACAGGTAATTTATAAAAAACAGAAATTTCTCGCAGTTGTAGAGGCTAAGAAGTCTAAGATCAAGGCATCAGCAGGTTCGTTGCCTGGTGAGGATCCAGTCCCTGCTTCCAAGATGGCACCTGTTACTGCATCTTCAAGTATTAGGTGGTGGGGCTTTTAGGAGGTGATTAGGCTGTGAGGGCTATGCCCTCATGGATGGAATTAGTGCCTTATAAAAGGGCCCTGTTAGTTCTCTCCAGCCCTTACAGAAGGCACTAATTCCATCCATGAGGGCAGAGCCCTCGCAGCCTAATCACCTCCTAAAAGCCCCACCACTTAATACTGTTGCATTCAGGATTAAGTTTCAACATGAATTTCGGAGAGGGCATAAACATTGAAACCACAGAAAAATCCTAAGAGTTAAAGTGGGAGAATTAATGAAAATAAATGACCACATAAAAATGCTTGTCACAGAAAAATGAGAATGGATTTAATAGGAAAAAAGGGATGATGTTCAAAACACTGCTTCTGAAATTTTACCCCTTCTGTTTAAACAAGATTTTTAAAACTTTACAGAGTTTCAATTCCAGAAATTAGTTTATTTTGCACAAATGGTGAAAGTTACTCTTTCGTTGGTTTCTTGAGAACTGATCACTTTCTTCATACTAATCCCTTACAAATTGGTACAAGTAGTTATTATAAAACCAAAACAGAAAAAAGCAATTATCTTGCACAGTGTAAACAGGACATCTACTCTTTCCTCTAGCTATGCCTATTATCTGAATTTCTTAAACACAAACTCATCCTTCTAGGTATCTCAGAGATAAGTACAATTATGTTACATAAATGTATATGTATCAATGTGCCCTCATATGAATATTTTACACATAATTTAAAGAAGCATTTCACAATCCTACTCCTATGAAATACAACTCTAACCCAGATACTGACTGTATTACATACTATGCAAACCTAAAATTAAAAAAAAAAATTCTGCCACATTAGCATAAGGCATGAATAGATATTGGGATTCTTTCCTAAATGTAATCATATTACAAATGCTACAAATGCCCATAACCTAGATTTTTGTGTAAGTGTTTCATATTATTTTTAGCTACTACTTTCTAACAGGTCATGAATTATCTCATTTAACTTTTATAGAACCTGGTGAAAGAGGTATCTCAATTTTACATACAATGAAAATAAGTAACATGCCCAAGATCAAAAAGCCAGCATTAAGTAGTAGGACTGGAACCCATTAGCAATTTACCAACAAATAACACAAATATTAATCCAAGTCACTAGAAATTACGAGTATTCAAACAAGAAGTGGTAACATTCTTAATGATTCAAATGACTGCAAAAATGTTAAGCTTTTAACCTGCCTTCTTTATCACTATATTACTAGGATCCAACAGCATGCCTTCAAAGGAGTGCCCAATTATTTATGGATATGTTTAGCAACCACAGCACATGTTATTTGTCAGGCATGACTCTAAACACATTTAGCCCCTCTCTCTACATATATTAACAAACCACCATGATCCTGAGAGATTAACTTCATTTTACAGTGATACTGTCACTACCCCCATTTTATTGTGGAAACACCTAGCAAGTGGTGGAGCTGGGACTGAAATTCAGGTAATCAGGCTCCCCTATGCTCTTAACCATTGACACTAAACAGCCTAATACACGAAAAGATCTCTACAAGGGTCATAAGTTACCCAACAACTCACCTGAACACCATATCCTTACAGAATTTAAGTAACTGACTAAGTAACATTTATCTGAGTCCAATGGTAATAAATAGCAGCTAACTCTATGTTTCATTCTCTTAAATTAGCTCTATTTAGTGAGTGACTCTCATGCCCTTTTAGTGCAAAGAACCTGAGAGTAGAATAACTGGATTAAGACTGTCCTGCTCCACCAGGTTCCAAAATACCATTAGTGTTCCTCCTCCCAAAATACACTAATAGGAAAAACTAAACTGATATTAGTAAGATACTAGTTGTCAATGTCTTAGGACATAACCTAATATATCACATCATTTAGAATCGTTTGTTTTAGGGAAACAGGGCAGGTGATTTATAAATTAACAAAATAAAGAAACATTGTCAAAGAGTATATATAGTTGGTTTTTGGAAGAGACAACTCAGACCAAAATAATACTGTTAGAGATTGAGTGATATTCAGATTATCTCCTAAATGTAATCTTATTATAAATGCTACAAACTGCCAACTACCTTTCCAAGTGAAATTTCTAACTGGTCAGTCTTCTGCTATGTTCGCCATGACTAACACAGGATATGATTTGTTCGACACCATAAAAGTATATCAGTAAGACATGTTAATGAGAAAGGAAACAGGGATGAAGAGTCAAAAACGATGAATGAACTCATCCCTAAAACAAACTATTCTAAATGATGTGATAATGCAGAGAACAGTCTTACAAATCAATGCCAAAGAAATAACCCTGATATTAATCCAAGTCCCTTAAAGTTGTTCAAAATAATCTCTAAACAAATAGCCCCTTAGAGCTCTGAGATTCCTGTCTCCCAAAAAGATCCAAAAACCGAAACACCATTCTCCCATTTTCTGAGGAATAAATATAATCTGTCATCCTTGAATAAATACGTTTTTGTTTTTTATCTCATTTCCCCCAGTTATTCTAGTTACAGATTAACTCTAGGCTGTTCACGGGGCTATTCAGTCTGAAAATTTGGAGTATTCTCCCTAGTCCACTGGTTTTCAAATTTCTTAAGTTTTAGGAATATTTGATTCAAATTTTATTTTCAGACATATTTTAGAATATGTTTTGGCTAACACAAAGTAGGCCCCATTATAGCCCATCTCAAAAAATCTGGGCAGAATACTAAAGGAATTCATCTGAGTACTATACTCTGAAAAGTAAATTAAAGCGGGTAGAATGTGGAGGGGAGTAAAAATCTGGAAAAGTGAACTGCACTGAGTCTTCCTGTTTTATTTTTCATCTTTTCTCTCATAGCTTTGTCCTAAGGGTGGCTACATGGTGGCAGTGGCACAGGTGGCTAAAAGTCTGAGAGAAGCCCCATTTTTCTGGGCGTTTCTAGCCAAAGGACCCAGGAAAAGGGGATACTGTAGGGTGGAGAAAAAATCCTGGAGAGAGTCTGATCAAGGGGATTCCTTAATTCTCTGCATGAATCTACACAAGTCCTAGCTGAACTATGCAAGCATTCAGTTAGCACAGGACAGACCCAGGGCAATACAGCAAAGACTTTGAAAACTAAAGGTGAACTATCACCCCCAAAAGGTAAGACAAAGTTTGCAGTCTGAGGCCAGGCATGGTGGCCCATGCCTGTAATCCTAGCACTTTGGGAGGTAAAGTGGCAAGCAAGTTTGAGCTCAGGAGTTCAAGACCAGCTGGGCAACACAGTGAGACCTCATTGCTACCAAAAAAAAAAAATTAGCCAGATGTGGTAGTGCACACAGGCAGTCCCAGCTACTCGGGAGGCTGAGGCAGTAGAATTGCTTGAGCTATGGTCGTGCTGCTGTACTCCAGCCTACGCAACAGAGTGAGACCCTGTCTCAAAAACAAAGCAACAACAACAAAAACCTCACCAAAATGTACGGTCTGAATCTAATGGGCTGTTTGCTAAAACAAAACAGAAACAAAACATCTCTAGAAGACTATTTACAGGACCTAGAATCTATATAACACAATATTGTCCAGGATATAGTTCCAACTTACTTGACATACAAAGCACCAGAAAATGTGACCAATTCTCAAGGGAACAGAAAATCAGTAACTGCCAACCCCAACATAACTCAAATATTGGAATTATTGAGGACTTTAGCTATCATAACTATTCTCCATGGAGAAAAAAAATAAACTTTCAAAAAAATGAAAAGACAGAATTCTCAGCAGTGAAATAGTATAAAAAATTAAAATTTTAGAGGTAAGAAATATGATGTCTAAAAAGAGGGTATAATAACAGAATAGAAATGCAAAGGAATGAGTCAGTGAACACGAAGCCAAATCAACAGAAATGATCTAATCTGAAGAACAGAGAAATAAAAGAAAGAAGAAAAAAATAAAGAGTCTCAGGGTCCTGTGGACAACATCAAAAGTTTTATTTGTCACTTGAGTACCAGAAAGAGGAAGAAATTGGTACAGAAAAAAATACTTGAAGAAATAATGTTCATAAGCCTCCCAAACTTGAAGAAGGGCACAAATTTAGAAATTCACCAAGCTCAGAGAACACCAAGTAAGATAAAGGCAACAGAAAAACATGCTTATAAATCATAATCAAAGACCGGGCACAGTGGCTCAAGCCTGTAATACTAGCACTTTGGGGGGCCGAGGTGGGTGGGTTGCCTGAGGTCAGGAGTTCAAGACCAGCCTGGCCAACATGGTGAAACCCCATCTCTACTAAAAATACAAAAAATAACTGGGCATGTTGGCAGGCACCTATAATCCCAGCCATTCAGGAGGCTGAGGCAGGAAATCACTTGAACCCGTGGGGGCGGAGGTTGCAGTGGGCTGAGATCGTGCCACTGCACTCCAGCCAGGGCAAAAAGAGCGAAACTCTGTCTCAAAAATCAATCAATCAATCAATCAATCAATCAATTATAATCAACTGCAACAAAGCAAACATGAAGAAAAAAATCTTTTTTTACATTTATTTTTATGTCAATAGTTTTTGAGGTACAAGTGGTTCCCGGTTACATGGATGAGTTCTTTAGTGGTGATTTCTAGGATTCTTGTGCAGTTGTCACCTGAGCAGCGTTACCCTGTACCCACTATGTAGTGTTTTATCCCTCACTCCCTGCCAACCTTCACCTTGAGTCCCCAAAGCCCATTGTATCTTTCCACTTACTTATTTTTGAGACACAGTTTTGCCCTGTCGTCCAGGCTGGAGTGCAGTGGTGCGATCTCGGCTCACTGCAACCTCCACCTCCCAGGCTCAAGCAATTCTCACGCCTCAGCCTCTGGAGTAGCTGGGATTACACGCACGCACCACCACACCTGGCTAATTTTTGTATTTTTAGTAGAGATAGGGTTTCACCATGTTGGCCAGGCTGGTCTCAAACCCCTGGCCTCAAGTGATCTGCCCACCTCGGCCTCCCAAAGTGCTGGTATTACAGTCATGAGCCACAGCACCTAGCCCAAAGCCCATTATATCATTCTTATGCCTTTGCATCTTCATAGCTTAGCTCTCACTTATAAGTGAGAACATACAATATCTGGTTTTCCATTCCTCAGATACTTCACCTAGAATAATGGCCTCCAGCTCCATCTAAGTTGCTGCAAAAGACATCATGCATGAGTAGTATTCCATGGTGTATATATACTACATTCTCTTTATCCACTTGTTGGTTGATGGGCACTTAAGGTTGGTTCCATATCCTTGCAATTGCGAATTGTGCTACTATAAACGAGTGTGCATGTGTCTTTTTCATACAATGACTTCTTTTCCTTTGGGTACTCAGTAATGGGACTGCTGGATCGAATGGTAGATCCCAATATGTCCAAAATATTATCATTTCAACATGTAATAAATTTAAAAATTATTAAAGATGTAATCGATTTAATAATTGTTTAATGAGCTATTTTACATTCTTTTTTGTAAAATCCAGTGTGTATTTTATACTTATAGTACATCTTAATTCAAATTAACCACATTTCAAGTGCTCAAGAGTCACATATTTAGTTACTGGCTACTCAACTGGACCACGAAGCCCTAAAGCAATCACTAAAAAATAATACAAAGACATAAGAGTTAAAAAACCAACGGATACATTGAAAATAAAATATCAAAATATATTCATATAATCTAAAAAGGACAAACACTTTGGGAAGCTGAGGCAGGAGGATTGCTTGAGGATGAGTTCAAGACCAGCCTGGGTAACACAGTGAGACACCTATCTCTACCAAAAATTTAAAACATTAGCTGAGTGTGGTGGCATGCCTGTAATACTAGGTACTCTGGAGGCTGACGCAGGATTACTTGAGCCCAGGAGGTTAAGGTTGCAGGGAACTATGGCCATCCCATAGCATTCCAGCCAGGGGACAGAGTGAGACCTTGTCTCTCCCCATACCTCCCCAAAACGGAAGAAAATAGAGGAACAAACATTAATAATTATATTAAATGTAAATAATCATGCACACCAATTAAAAGAGACTATCAAACTGGATTTTAAAGAAAGACTGAATTATATGCCTGTCTACAAGAAACTCCCTTTAAAAATAAAGATATGTTAAACATATAGAACAAGATATGCCAAATAATGCAAACAATAATAAAAGATGGTTGGAATGGCTATATTAATATGAACTATATTTTACTCCTTTTTAAAGAGTCTAAGTGGATTTGTTTACCCTCCATTCAGTTTTAATTATATCTAGTTCTGTGGCAGTTTTGAAACAATGAAGCTATTTCGCTTCATGCATCTCCCTCACATTACTCATGTTGATGCATTAAGTAACTGGACACGCACAACAGTTCCTAAAGAAATATGACCTATTACATTAAAACTGTCCTATCTGAAGGGTTTTCTATGATGAAGTTTTCAGGTGAATGATAGCTTATAAATTTTTTGAGTCATTAATATTTATTCCCCATTATAACAGTTTACAGAAACATTCTTCTTGACAAGCCATCTAGGCATACAAAATAGTGCTATAAGCATATTTACATTAAAAAAATCACCCATCGGGGCTGGGTACGGTGACTCATGACTGTAATCCCAGCAATTCAGGAGGCCGAGGCAGGCAGATCACTTGAGGTCAGGAGTTCTTGATCAGCCTGACCAACATGGCGAAACCCTGTCTCTACTAAAAATACAAAAATTAGCTGGGTGTAATGGTACACGCCTGTAATCCTAGCTACTCAGGAGGCTGAGGCAGGAGAATTGCTTGAACTTGGGAAGCAAAGGTTACAGTGAACCGAGATTGTGCCACTGCACTCCAGCCTGGGTCACATAATGAGACTGTGTCTCAAAACAAAACAAACAAAACCTATCATTTGTAGACTGTTTCACTGATCCCAGAGAATTTTTAAAACAGTGTTGTTTTGGCCGCTCTCTTTCATGTTTGTATTTCTGTTTTGGTTTACTTTAAGCTGCTAAATAACTATCGTGGTCAGGGTACTGAGCCTGGTATTGGAATATAAAGACAGATTAAGATACTGTATCCCTTCCTGGTACAAAGAGTAGACTTGGAGACATAGGATACAGAAGGTGAACAAGATAGCATATGCCAAGTGCCAAATGTAAGAAATAGGCAAAGAGTTCCTAAGTCATTTTTTAAATGTACCAGTGGGGGAGTAACTAACGACTGAGGCAAGTAAAGAAAAATAATGATTAATAAAGTGCAAAAAGTTAATGTTCTTAAGTCCAAATTAGGACTTACATTGCGTTTCCTTAGGTGGACTTCAAGTCTACCTCTCTTCCATTTATCTGTTTTGAAAGTGGTTTATAAGATGTTTAAATTGGGGATTTTGAGCTTAATGTAGTAGCAGAAAGGTGGCGGCGGTGGGGAGATGGAAAGTACGAGAAACTAGTTAGGAGAAAATGGAAAGAAGACTAGATATCAATAAAGGCCTGATTAGGACTAAGCTCCCCTAGGGCACAGACCTAATAGACACATAGAGTGAATGCCTACAATATACTAGGTAACGAACTACACATTCTGGCATGCCTTTCCACATTTAATCCTCAAAATACCAGAACACGATACATTTAAATAATTAAAACACCGTCAATACTGAACAACAGAACACTGCATTAAAAAGGCTTAAAAATCACCCACTAAACAGAGCTAACTTAAGAGTATCAACACAGACAGAGTTAGCTGCTATTACCACCAGAGTTAGATAAATGTTATTGAAAAATTAGGTGAGGAAATTGAGATGCTGATTAGATCACCTATAAAAGTGACCATCAGTTATCTAGGACAACCAGAGTTCAAAACCAGGTCTGACTGACTCCTAAACCTAAACACACACACACACACACACACACACACACACACACACACACACAAGACTGAACTTATTTTTACCTTACTGTCAAAATTACAATAAAAAGACAACCCTAAAAGTACATCTGAGAAGTCTGGCGTAAAGGAAAGGATAAAAAAGGAAGTTTAGTCTTACCCCTAATAGAGATGTGAGAGTCTCAAGAGGGTTTAAATTTACTCAAGATGGTTTAAATTTAAAGATTGAGAACACTTTAATTTTCACTAGAAGTGTTGGTATAATAATCTTTTACAAAAACGAGTAAGTATAAACTTTAAAAGAACACGTCTGTATGCTGCTATTCTGGCTGGAGGCATTGGAGCCCAAGTTAGTGAGCAAAATGCCCATGTTAGGAACAGTGAGGGAACCCAGATTAAGGTTCTTTTCACCTTAATAAAAAGAAAAAGGGATTACTTCTTTTTAGACTCCTTCAACTTGGAACAGTCCCCCAGTCTTGACTTTCATGACCTTGTTTGTACTCCTTAAAGCTTATAGATTAGTTCTGTTGCAGAATGTCTTCCAATTTGGGTTTGCCTGATACTTTTTTTTTTTTTTTTAGATGTAGTTTTCTTTCCGTAGGATGCCAGATATTTCCTTATGGTTAGATTCAGATTGTACACTATTTGACAGTAATTATGATGTGCTTTTCTCATTGTATCCTGTCAAATGGCATACAATTTCTGTTTGTCTCATTACTGATGATGTGCACTTTGATAACTTGATTGAGGTAATATCATCCAAGCATCTTCACTGTAAAGTTACTTTTGTCCCATTGGTAATTAACATGCATTTTTGTGGAAAAGTATTTTGAGACTGTAAAAATAGCCCACACCTTATTAAACTTGCTATTTATTTATTCCGAGATTGTCTCAGCCTTGGCTAGTGAAAGCCCTTCAAGATAGTTTCTGTTTTCTTTTGACTTGCTCTTCGCACTTCCTTTTTTTTTTTTTTTTTTTTGAGGTGGAGGCTCACTTTGTCGCCCAGGCTGAAATGCAGTGTGGTGATCTTGGCCCACTACAAACTCTGCCTCCCGGGTTCAAGCGATTCTTGTGCCTCACCCTCCCATGTAGCTGGGATTACAGGCATGGGCCACTACACCTGGCTAAATTTTGTATTTTTAGTAGAGGCAGGATTTTGCCATGTTGACCAGGCTGGCCTTGAACTCCTGACCTCAAGTGATCCGCCTGCCTTGGCCTCCCAAAGTGCTGGGATTACAGGTGTGAGCCACCACACCCAGCCACTTCCTTACTTTTGGACATAAGAAAATGGAGCTCACCTTGTACTTTCCCTGCCCCAGCACTGGAATCAACCATTCCTCCAAAGAATGGTTGCTTTTAGTGGAGAAAGGTATTTAGAAAACAAGATTTGGATGCTCTAATTATTTCAATGTCTATGTGTAGAAAACCATGAATTGGTACCAATTTCTCCAATTTCAGTCCACAAGATTTGTTCTCATTTTCTCCATTATCAAATTTATAACTCCCTTCTCACCAGGAGAACTCTAACTCATTATCATTACTTACTAAATTTGATCAATCCCCTGCATGTGGCCAGTTTCCCATTGCCTTTGCTGTTCCCTACCTTCTTTGCATAACTTTTTTCTCTACTTAGGCTCTGACATCCTGTCCTGGGATGCACCCCTTACCCCATACTTCTTAGATACCCCATACTGAAGATTTTACCATTCTGTTTGAGCTCTAGTACCTTAATCTGATCTAGAGGTTGAGAGGCCTCTAGATGAGTGAAACAACTGAAGGCCGAAAGTCAGATGGACCCAGGTATAGATACTTAGCAACTTCTCTGACACTTAACAAGTCATTTAACTTCTCCAGAGCCCCAGACTCATTTCTGTAAAATGGACTAATACAGTCAACATTGCAAGGCTACTGAAAAGATCAAATGAAAATGTATGTAAAATGTCTACAACAGAGAGGCTGACACATAGTAAATATCTGATAAACATTAGCTGTCTTCTGTAATACGGGTGATAATTTCTTAGACTTTGATCTCAATACTTTTAGATCTAGTTAAGCAATTAGAGAAGCATCAATCTGAAAATAAGAACCTTACTGTCCTGCTTGTTCAAAAGGCCAATGAGCTTCACATTGTTACAGTCAACAAAATTTTTTTTAGTTCTTACCTTACTAAGCTCTTATCAACACTTGACCCAACTCTCTTTTCTTGACTTCTCTCTCCTTGTAACATTCTCTTTCTTTGGTTTCTGTAACAACCCACTCACCCTCTACTTCTCTGATCTTCACGGTATTCTCTGGGAGCTCACATTCTTCCAGCAAAGTTTTTTAAATGTTAAAGGTCATTGTGGTTCCATCCTAGGCTTTTTTTCCCCCAAGTTATATTCCCTCACCTAGGCAATTTCATCCATACCTATAGTTCCAATTACCTGCATAGGCGACTCCAGTTTTCCATTTACAGCCCATACTCCTCCTCTGAATTTTAGAACCATATATCTAATTGCTTACAGGAACTTCTACCTGAAAGCTCCAAAGGTACTTTAAGCCTGATATGTTAAAACCAAAAGAGCTCTGGTCCTTATCTGGCACAACCCAGGAATGTAATCCAGAAGTTGTCTTTCAAATTTTTCTCCCTCGCTTTCAATCTATTAACTGAGGCCTGCTGGTCTCAAATCCCATCCACTGAGCCCATCTCCACAATTACCATCCTAATTCAAGCTATCCTCGTCTCTTCCAGACTACTAAAAAAGCCTGCTAACTAATTCTTCCAGATCTCTTGCTGCCTCTCTCTTCCCTTTCAATACATATCACCACAATCCTAGTTTTGCCTTCTGGAACTATAAGAAATTAATATGGCTTCTAAATGACAACATTTTTAACAATAAGATACTTAGACTGCTTGAAATGGTTTGGCTGTGTCCCCACCCAAATCTCATCTTGAATTGTATTCCCATAATTCCCATGTGTTGTGGGAGCAACCTGTTGGGAGATAATTTGATTCATGGGGGCAGTTTCCCCCATACTGTTCTCATGGTAGTGAACAAGTCTCACAAGATCTGATGGTTTTAACAGATGTTTCCATTTTTGCATCTTCCTCATTTTCTCTTGCCACCACTATGTAAGAAGTACCCTTCTCCTCCCACCACGATTCTGAGGCCTCCCTAGCCATGTGAAACTGTAAGTCCAATTAAACCTCTTTTTCTTCCCAGTCTCAGGTATATCAGCAGCATGAAAACAGGCTAATACACTGCTCTACTCTTAGCTGAGGCATTCTTAGCTCCTTCTATATTAAGACAAACGATAGTTTCAAGGTCACATACTGTTATACTCCTCTAAAAACACAGACCCCTTAGGCTGGGTGTGGTGGTTCATTCCTGTAATCCCAGCACTTTGGGAGGCCAAGGCGGGATGATTACTTAGCCCAGGAATTTGAGACCAGCCTGGGCACCATAGTGAGAGCTGTGATCACACCACTGAGCTCCAGCCTGGGAGACAGAGCGAGATGCTATCTGAAAGCAAAAACAAAACAAACAACAACAAAAAACAAGGACCCCTGAAATGAAAATGGCCCACGTGCATGGATATAAGTAACTTGGCAGTTTATGCCACAGACTGAGACTTGCTTAGTCTAAAGTTTCAAACCACAATCACTATTTGTAACATTTACAGCTGAAAATATGTTAATTCATTAACTTACATTAAAGGCATTGTTCAGGTGTTTAGGGACAAAACAGTGACAAATACTGACAAATGCTGATCTCACAGAAGAATAATTAGAGTGAAGAAAATAAACAATAAACCTAAGTTAGATTACACAGTATGTTGCAAAACGATAAATGCTATGGAGAAAAATCTGGCACAAAAACAGATATGAAATATCGGGGGGAGGGCTGTTGTTTTATACACAGTAGTTAGAGAAGACCACAACAGCATAGAGGAAAGGAGACTGGAGAAAGGGTGAGGAGATGAAGTCAGAGAGGAAGAAGAGACTTAAATCATAGAGCCTTGTAGACCATAGGAGTATGGAATTTACTATGACTGAGAAGTGAGGCCATTTGAGAAAAGAAGTTACATGACCTGACATTTTATCAGGATCACTCTGGCTATGGAGTGTTAAAGACTGTAGATCAGCAAAGGTCACAGTGACTTTTTAGGAAGATATTTTTGAAAGCAAAATAGTGGCTGTGTTTTTACGTTTTGTATTGAATTTTTATGTGTCTAATGTACTAGGAATTCATACATTAAGTTCATAGACACAACTTAAAAAAATACAATGCAAAGATGAGTTTTGGGAATAGCAAGAGAATGATACTGGATATTTTAACTCTGGGCTCTACTCAATACTACTAACAGTTACTGCTCAGAAGCAAGACGAGGTGAAAGGTTATTAACCTATTTTGGTGAACAGACTAATTAAAAATCTGGATTTTAAGTTTATTTCACTGGGCGAGGTAAGTCAAGGTACAATTTACATCTTAAGACAAAAGCAGGTGATAGCAGGGCTTGCTAAAGGGAAGTTACAATGAAAATTATTCTACAGCTGACTTTCTTTTTATTACTTTTATGCCTGCTACTCTTTAATTAAGGTGCTACAACTATCTCCGATATACCTTAAAAGTTCAGTATTAAGTTGATGGGTAGTATAATACTGTATTTTCTGATTACTAAAAGATGTTACTGATGATGAATCAACAGTATCATGTAACTGCACTGATTCATCCTATCTCTGCTGAATAAAAGCACAGGTTTTCAAGAAAACTGTCTAAGCTCTAGCTGGTGCCAAAGGACGATAGAGAGCTAAGTAACTCCTGAAAGGTTTCGATCTTAACACACTAGCCCTATTACCACATGAAGGTATTAACAGAAAAAATTAAAAAATTCTCCGTAAAATTTTCTCCATGACATGTTTTCTGAGAACATATTTAGAAACTTTAAATTTTCTTCTACAGTTTTCTTCCCCTTTATACTGAAGAATGTCTTTAAAGCATGAGTATACTTACAGTAAGCAAACATTCAAATTTTACCCCAGTGAAATCTTAAAATGTACTCAAACTCTCAGGCAAAAAGTTCACTATCTGAATGTGAAAAACTGAATGACTGTTAAAATATCTGCAAGCACCAAAAAACATTATAGCTAAAATGCAGCTATCCTAAGAACTACTATTTTTAAAAAACTCACATTGCATAAAAAATATAAATTCAGATTATCCGATAGGATAATATAAAACAAAACAAATCCAAAGACAGTTTCAAGATTTCATTTCTCTTGCTCAGTTAAAACAACAAAAACAAAAGGCTCATAAACTTTTTCTTGCATCTTTTAACCAAAATAGTGACATGATCAAGCCAACTGCCAAAGAAACAGGAAAGAGAAAGCAATTGTTTAGAAACAGACTTGATTACATGTCAAAATTTTAATACAATTACTAATAAAATACAAAAACCAACCGTTATTTTCAAATGTACTGCCCTGATATTCTGCTGCTGAGGTAGGTAGTGATATGTAGAAATTAATTTTTCTTTTAAAACGAAAAAATAATGCATTTATTAATATGCTTTTCCCAAAATTCGGGGAAAATTCCCAAATCGGAGAAAATGTAACATCAGCATCTACTACACAAAGCATTAAAAACATTTTTTCAGCAGTTTTGCTTAAGTATCTTAGGTCAGTGGTAGCACGTTAGCCAAAATGTAATTCAAAATGAATGAACAACAGTCAGCTGGTAGACACTGTATGTAATATAATACGGAAATATATTGGAGGTATTTCAAAATTCAACATTTGAATCCGTGAATGTCTACATCAAGTACTCTAAATCAGGCGTCTACTTTTGAAATACTTCAAAATACGTGCTGGTGGCAAGACCGCCAGCCATCTGTAAGAAATCTTTTTAATGGTTCAAAATTCCTAGGTCTGAGGAGGGGGGCGACTGATTAGGCTAAATTTATATCTCCTGGCCCCGTAGTTGTCAGCCCAGGTAGCGAATTTAAAACACTGGTGGTGGGTGAGTAGTTTGAAGTTCAGATCATGGAGTGAAAAAGGCTGATGCTTAGAAGCGCCGGCTCTTCCCCATTCGCGCACTCGAGAGGTCACGGCGTAGTAAAGTTTGGTTTCACTAGCGGGCTTGGACGCTCGCGACCAAAGTCTCCCAAGAAAAGCCGACACCGCGGTCGGGAACGCCCGGAAGCTCAGCAGGACACGTTTCCACTGCAGGGAAGAGGGTGTCTGCGGCGGTTCTGGCGTGGAGCCCCTTCTCCCCCCGTAGGACCCTGCACCCGGGCGGGGACAGGCTTCGCCGGCTAAGGCGGCGGGAGGCGCGTAGGCCACAAGGAGGAAATGGGACGGAGTGCGACAGAGAGGCGGCGGCGGCCCAGGGCCGGGCCAGGCCGAGCCTCCTTCGCGGGGCAGCGAGAGGGAAAGGGGCCCTCCCGGCCGCAGCCTCCCCCACCTCGAGAGGCAGCTCCAACTTTCCTCCCAGCGCACGACGTCGCACGGGCCGCGCGAGATTCCGAAACTTTGTCAGTCCTCGCGTCGCCCTAGGCCCGCTCCAGCGTTCTGCGCTGGCCGCTAACCCTCGTCTCGCCCAGACAGCTGCCCAAGGCCATCCACCCCGCGGATCGACCAGTGTTTACCTCAGGCCGAGGTCGAGGCGCTCGGTCCCGCCGCGGCCCCACAGCAGGTTCCCAGGTCCCAGTCACTCCGCCGCCAAGTTCCCCAACATGGACTCCTTCGTCCGCTTTGTGGTGTTACAGGGTCTCTGGGACACTGACTCCGCTGGCTCGGTCCGGAGGCGGCGGCGAAGCAGGGAGCGACCTAGGTTGCGCTGCTCCGCGCGGCTTGCGCCACCGCTACTCCCCCTTCCCCCGCCTTGTCTAGCCTCCTCCCTCCCTTCCCCTCCCCTCCCCTCCCCTCCCCGCGCGTCTCCCTCCTCCTCCCTTCCCTCGCTCGCTCGGCTTACTGTCGGCGCGCTAAGGTGACGACGGCGGCAGCCAGACTCGCCGCACTCTGCCTACTCGCTCGCTCTGGCCCTGAGTGCATGTTCGCAGTACCCAGCTGGGCCGCAGGGGGGCGCTGGCAAACTGCTGTTTGAGACTGAGTAGCGTGGTGGGTGGAGTCACGTCACGCGGCCTGTGAGCGGGAGGAAGGGCAGCTGCGATGGAGGGGCCTTCTGGGAAACGTCCTTCCAGCCCCGCCCTTCGCCCACGCTGCGGATTGTGCGCATGCGCAGCGCGTGGACTTTGGCCTCTGCGCTCCTTTGGCAGTTTTACAGGCTGCGTCGCGGAGGACAATGAAAGAGGCTTTGAGGAGACTGGACAGGAAGGATTTTGCGCAGGGTGTGCTCCTCTATCTTTATGGTAATCTGATATTGAAAAGAGTGTCCGTATGTTTGCGGTGGATTCAGTGCTCACCTGGCTGCGCTGTCCACCTGAAATGCAGCCCGTGAAGAGTCGGCAATTTGGAAGCCCACCTTTCCTCCTTTCTGGTGGGCATTTTTTTAGATGCTGGGGGGAGAGCTTTCCCGCCTGACTCCCCGAGCCTAGGGGCTTTCCCATGTCTTAACCCCACATCACAAAATTAAATTTGGACCAGGTGCGCGGTGGCTCACGCCGGTAATCCCAGCACTTTGGGAGGCCGAGGCTGGCGGATCGCTTGAGCTCGGCATTTCGAGATCAGCTTGAGCGACGTATTAAGATCTCGTTTTTACAAAAAATAAAATTAACCGGCCGTGGTGGCGCGCACCTGCGGTCCCAGCTCCTCGGGAAGCTGAGGTGGGAGAATCGCTTGAACCCGGGAGGCGGAGGTTGCAGTGAGCCGAGATCGTTCCACTGCACCCCAGCCTGGGCGACACAACGAGACCCTGTCTCAACAACAAAAACTTTATCATTATTTACTTTAAAGGCCTCCGCGTTGTGGTTAGATAGTGACGTGTGTGCCATCCTCCACTTTTTCCCCCGGGCGGGTTGTTAAATGTTTTGTTTTACCTCGCAAGTATTTTGGCTTTTTCAAAGTCACTGATTATTTAACCTCCTAGTTTCTCTTCTCGTCGACTGCAGCAAGTTTCCGGTTGCTCTGCCTGCCCTCAGTGTCCCCCATCTACCAGCTGACCTTCCAGTCCTTCCACCCACGCCCTTGTCCTGCTTGCGCCTCCCGCAGGACTAAGCTCTGCTCCCCGGGCGCGGCTCACCCAGGTCCCAGTCGCTTTCAGCCGCGCGCTCACACCTTTTCCTGTCGCCTGCCCCCGTTCTGTCCGCGCGCGCTGCGCTCTCCCAGCCACCCTGACGCCTGCCCGGGATGAGTTTCCTCCCCACTTTGCCGCGGCCCCGCCGACCGGCCGCTTCACTGCCGCCTTCCCGCATTCTCGCAGACTACGTTGCCACGTCCCCTGCTCCCGCCCTGAGGACGTCGCTTTTCTGACGCTTTCGTCCTATGCATTCTGTTGAGTCTGCCCACTGTCTCACACTGTGAGGATTGGGACAGTGTCTTATCACTTTCATAACAGCGTCTGGCACTTGCTAAAGGAACACATGAATGGCAGCCTTGTCGCTGTCAAAGTCTCTGGAGTTTTTCAGTGTACTGTTTTCGATATGGGGTTTGGGAATTTAGATGGCTTTACTGTATTTGGGATATTTGAGGGAAAAATGAGCTAGAGGCGTTAAAATGCGTTCTTCTGATGGAACAACAAAATTCTTACGAAGGACCTTTCCCTGTCAAAATCAGAGCAAATAGTAAAGGATATATACTATTTGGATATAAAGAATGATTATAAAGGATGATTGTTAAGAGAAATAGTGAAAATTAGTGTGGAAAGATATAACCAGATCAACATTTATGAGCCATCCAACAGAATAAGGGTGTAGCTTTGTTATGTATACAATCTCTAGGATTCACTCTAGAGAGTGTAACTCCTGATATGGACTCCTGGTGCAACATGCTTCTGTGTATGTTTCATATTTTAAAAAATCTATATATATTTAAAATCTAAATATATTTTTAAAAATCTCAGTTTTGTTTTAGGAAAGTGTTTTTTCTCAAAATTTAATTAAAGCTCAAATGATAAAATCTGCCAAATAGAAAACTATTTTAAATTGATAATAACAGTATGGTTTCATCAAAACTAAAAAATACCAAATATTTTGATGTATTTATTTCCTAGCAGGTAAGTTTTCAAATTCTTACTATTGGCCTCCTAGATATCATGTGAGCATGTCTTAAGGAAAAATGCTCTTAATGCCGCTGTGGTTTCTACCTTCATGTGCAAATAGAAGAGAGTGGTGGTTTGTAATAGGCCATTCTTCCCAGAGAAAAGATCATGTGTATTTCTGTATATGCAGCATCCTCCTTATTATGTTTGGACATAAAGATTTATTATTCTCTCTGATGTTTTCATATTTTTAAAATTTACAATTTAATAAAGAGGTACAGAGTTCTAAATCAATAAAAGATGGGCTATAAAATGGAGGAGTAAAGTTGATATACAAACCATCGTTGTCAACATTTTAGATTTGATTTTAACCGTAAAAAGCACAAATGATATGCATCATAAAACAGCCTTAAACTGAATGTCCACTTGGTGTGTTGCACTTTACCAGGCACTTAAAATATCAGTCCTGTCACATAGCAACAGAAACCCACAGTGGCACGTTTAAAAATGGATAATCAACATATTGATTTTGATGGAGATTTTTCAGAAATAACTGCTATTTTAATTTAACTTATAAATAGAATACAATATAAAATTCAAATTAAGGGAGGAAATCATGGTATAAACATACTGGATTGAAAAACATGGTTCTGGCCAGGCGTGGTGGCTCATGCCTGTAATTCCAGCACTTTGGGAGGCTGAGGTGGTTGTGAGAGGTGATAGCGTGCTGGCAGTCCTCACAGCCCTCGCTCGCTCTCGGCGCCTCCTCTGCCTAGGCTCCCACTTTGGTGGCACTTGAGGAGCCCTTCAGCCCACCGCTGCACTGTCGGAGCCCCTTTCTGGGCTGGCCGGGGCCCACTCCCTCAGCTTGCAGGGCGGTGTGGAGGGATAGGCGCGAGGGGAACCGGGGCTGCGCGCGGCGCTTGCGGGCCAGCTGGAGTTCTGGGTGGGCGTGAGCTTGGCAGGTGCCGCACTCGGAGCAGCCGGCCGGCCCTGCCGGCCCGGGCAATGAGGGACTTAGCACCCTGGCCAGAGGCTGCGGAGGGTGTACTGGGTCCCCCAGCAGTGCCAGCCCACCGGCGCTGCGCTTGATTTCTCCCCGGGCCTTAGCTGCCTTCCAGCGGGGCAGGCCTCGGGACTGCAGCCCGCCATGCCTGAGCCTTCCCCCACCTCCGTGGGCTCCTGTGCATCCCGAGCCTCCCCGACAAGCGCCACCCCCTGCTCCACGGCGCCCAGTCCCATCGACCACCCAAGGGCTGAGGAGTGCGAGCACATGGCGCGGGACTGGCAGACAGCTCCACCTGCAGCATCCACTGGGTGAAACCAGCTGGGCTCCTGAGTCTGGTGGAGACGTGGAGAACCTTTATGTCTAGCTCAGGGATTGTAAATACACCAATGGGCACTCTGTATCTAGCTCAAGTTTTGTAAACACACCAATCAGCACCCTGTGTCTAGCTCGAGGTTTGTGAGTGCACCAATCGACACTCTGTATCTAGCTGCTCTGGTGGGGCCTTGGAGAACCTTTATGTCTAGCTCAGGGATTGTAAATACACCAATGGGCACTCTGTATCTAGCTCAAGTTTTGTAAACACACCAATCAGCACCCTGTGTCTAGCTCGAGGTTTGTGAGTGCACCAATCGACACTCTGTATCTAGCTGCTCTGGTGGGGCCTTGGAGAACCTTTATGTCTAGCTCAGGGATTGTAAATACACCAGTCGGCACTCTGTATCTAGCTCAAGTTTTGTAAACACACCAATCAGCACCCTGTGTCTAGCTCGAGGTTTGTGAGTGCACCAATCGACACTCTGTATCTAGCTGCTCTGGTGGGGCCTTGGAGAACCTTTATGTCTAGCTCAGGGATTGTAAATACACCAGTCGGCACTCTGTATCTAGCTCAAGGTTTGTAAACACACCAGTCAGCACCCTGTGTCTAGCTCAGGGTTTGTGAGTGCACCAATGGACACTCAGTATCTAGCTGCTCTGGTGGGGCCTTGGAGAACCTTTATGTCGATACTCTGTATCTAACTGATCTGATGGGGACGTGGAGAACATTTATGTCTAGCTCAGGGATTGTAAACGCACCAATCAGCACCCTGTCAAAACAGACCACTGGGCTCTACCAATCAGCAGGACGTGGGTGGGGCCAGATAAGAGAATAAAAGCAGGCTGCCCGAGCCAGCAGTGGCAACCCACTCGGGTCCCCTTCCACATTGTGGGAGCTTTGTTCTTTCGCTCTTTGCAATAAATCTTGCTACTGCTCACTCTTTGGGTCCATGCTGCTTTTATGAGCTGTAACACTCACCGTGAAGGTCTGCAGCTTCACTCCTGAAGCCAGCAAGACCATGAGCCCACCAGGAGGAACGAACAATTCCAGACACGCCGCCTTAAGAGCTGTAACACTCACCGCGAAGTTCTGCAGCTTCACTCCTGAAGCCAGCAAGACCATGAGTCCACCGGGAGGAACGAACAATTCCAGACACGCCTCCTTAAGAGCTGTAACACTCACCACGAAGGTCTGCAGCTTCACTCCTGAGCCAGCGAGACCACGAACCCACCAGAAGGAAGAAACTCCAAACACATCCGAACATCAGAAGGAACAAACTCCGGACATGCCGGCTTTAAGAACTGTAACACTCACCGCAAGGGTCCGCGGCTTCATTCCTGAAGTCAGTGAGACCAAGAACCCACCAATTCCGGACACAGTTGGATCCCTTAAGGTCAGGAGTTTGAGACCAGACTGGCCAACATGGTGAAACCCCATCTCTACTGAAAATACAAAAATTAGCCCATCGTGGTGGCACGTGCCTGTAATCCGAGCTACTAGCTACTCAGGAGACTGAGGCAGGAGAATCACTTGAACCTGGGAGGCAGAGGTTGCAGTGAGCTGAGATGGCGCTACTGCACTCCAGCCTGGGTGACAGAGTGAGACTCCATCTCAAAAAAAAGAAAAAGAAAAACATGGTTCTAATACTGTCACTTAACACCTTTTCAGTTTTGAACGAATCACCTAACTTTTTGGTCTTTAGTTTCTATAAGAGAGGACATTTTTATTTTAATGATCTCTGGCATTCTTATGGCAATAAAAATGTGTGAATTCAAAGGATATACTGTCTGGGCAACATAATGAGACCTAATTTCTACTAAAAATAAAAATTAAAAAAATGACCAGCTGTGGTGGCGCGCACTGGAAGGATTGCTTGAGCCTGGGAGGTCAGGGATGCAGTGAGCTGTGATCATGCCACTGCACTCCAGCCTGGGTGACAGAGCAAGACCCTGTCTCAAAAAAAAGGGTTGATGTAAATTTTAAAATTCATATAAGGAAAACATGACCAAATATACAATATCCATGTGAGGAGAAAATAGTTTGCAGGAATTTTTTTAAAAACCAATGGTGGCTGGGCATGGTGGCACACACCTGTAGTCCATCTACTTGGGAGGCTGAGGTGGGAGAATCGTTTGAGCCCGGGAGGTTGAGGCTGCAGTAAACCATGATCATGCCACCTCACTCCAGGCTGGGCAACAGAGTAAGACCCTGTCTCCAATAATAATAAGAATAGTTATTTCATGTCACAACTATGAAGTATTTTAATCAGGATGATACTATCCAATTATTTTCCATGTGGAATTAAATTTATTTCAGCAACAATTAATTGGACATCTATTTTGGAGGTGCTTTGAGCTTGTATATAAATGAATACAGTGTCTTACAGACAGTATAGTGGTTTCAAATATGTACAAAGACAAAATTGCATTCCTTGAAAGAAAATAGAAAACAAAAAACAAACTAAAGAAGAATATAAATATAAAATAATAAAAACAAAGCCTGGGGAGGGAGATGGAATAAAAGGAGAGAATAGAAAGGAAACTGTGATGGTTAATTTTAGATGTCAACTTGACTGGATTAGGAATACCTAGATAATTGGTAAAGCATTATTTTGGGATATGTCAGTGAGGGTGTTTACAGAGGAGATTGGCATGTGAGTCTGAGTGGACTAAAAGGGGAGGATCTGCCCTCAGTGTGGGCAGGCACTATCCAATCAGCTGGGAGCCTGGGTAGAACAAAAACAGTCTCTCTCTTCTGGAACTGGGATACACTCTTCTCCTGGCCTTGGACATCAAAACATCAAGTTCTCTGGCCTTGGACTCCAGTGCTTAACACCAGCACCCCTTGCCATCAGGTCTTCAGACTTGGACTGAGCCACACTCCCAGCATACCAGCATCTCCAGCTTGCAAATAGCCTGTTGTGGGACTTGTTAGCCTCCCTAATCACATGAGCCAATTCCCCTAATAAAGTCCCCCTCATGTATCTATATATCCTATTAGTTCTCTTTGCCTCAGATCTAAAAATAGTTCAAATTCTAAGACTATTTCTTCATTTTAGTTTATATTTACTCTTTTTTAAAGGTAATAAGCATTCATTTTAACAATTTAAACAACACAGAAGTATGTAAAATATACTCAGAAGTATACAAAGAAAAAGATTGTTTTCTTCTCCGTATCCCAGTCCTAGACAAAACCAATATTAAAGATTGAAGTTTCTCTCAATACTTTTTCTAATGTTTTAAAACGCTTGGAAGTTTTCATTTGTATATTTACAAATAATCACGCCATATATATTTTTCTTCAACTCTTTCTAACTCAGCAGTTAATTATAAATAGCTCATTCTTTTAACTAGCTGCATAATATTATGTAGAATTAATGTACCATAATTTTTTTTTTTTGAGACAGGGAGAACTCTCTTCGGAGAACCCTAATACAGGAACCAAAGACAATTTCATTAAAGAAGTGGTAACCCAAACCAAATACAGACAGGTATTATTCCAAATTTGAAGACTCTAGTACACTCTCAGGTTGGTCTTCCATTCCTGACACCACCTCTTCTACATGTTTATCACTCCCCTCAAGTCTCAACCTCACAGCCACTGCTGCTGAGCCCCTTAACCCTGAACCCAGCAAAGGATCTCACGACAGTCATTATAAGAGAGAAACTCCTCAACTTCTTTCCCACTACCGACAAAGTCTATCTAGAACTGTGTACATCCATGCCTACTTGTCTTCCTCTATCACAGAGGAAGAAATATCTAGTCTCTTGTTTAACCCATTCATGCCTGAGATTGCAATTTTTTTTAATTTTTTGAGACAGAGTCTCTGTCTTGCCCAGGCTGGAGTGCAGTGGCGTGATCTCAGCTCACTGCAAGCTCCGCCTCCCGGGTTGACACCATTCTCCTGCCTCAGCCTCCCGAGTAGCTGGGACTACAGGCGCCCACCACCACGCCCGGCTAATTTTTTGTATTTTTAGTAGAGACGGGTTTTTACCATGTTGGCCAGGGTGGTCTCGATCTCCTGACTTCGTGATCTGCCTGCCTCGGCCTCCCAAAGTGCTGGGAATACAGGCATGAACCACCGTGCAAGGCAACAATTTTTTGAATTTTTGCAATCAGACCTCGGCGATGACCTTGAGCAGTAGGATATAAATAACTCCCACATGCTTAGCGTTCCAGTAATGGAACACTAGGCATGGCTTAGCTTTCTACTTGTGCTGTAGATCTTTTTTTTCAGACTTTGATTTATAGGCCATTCACATTTCTAACAATTTGAAAACAGATACAGGGCTGGTAACTTTTTAATCTTGACAAATAACAGTATATATTTGTAAAGTCCTTCCATATTTGTCACCATGATTTCTTAAAAGAAATACATTTTCAAGCCAAAAAAACTAAATTTTATGAAATACTATTCCTATACTTCTTGCTACAGAGGGTAGTTTAGGAAACCCAAGCATTCCTTTGGCCAGTTTGTGTCAGTAACACTTGAAGAGCTGGTGACTGAGAAAGACTTCCTTGTTCTTTAGATAAAGCTACTAAAAGCGTGCTCTCTTCCTGTTTGGATGATGAGAGGTGAGAATTTAAGCCTGGAATTACTGTAGCTACTCTGTTATCATAAACTAGCCTAGCTTTGGAATAATGCTGCCTCTGTGGAAGGCCCAGAAGGGAGGTGGAGCAAAACTAGTTTCTTGTTGAAATTAGTAAGACACTGATCAAATAAATCCTGATACCTGCCTAGTTATGTAAGCCAATAAGTCCCCTTCATTATTTAAGCAATTTTGATTTTTTAAAAATTTACAAGACTAAGGGTCTTCGCGGTTAAGGGATATGTGGGGAAAGGAAACTGTCACAGGTCAAATTCCCTGGGAAACACTTTAAGATAAAGATTAGAGTGCAGAAATGTCATTGGTGGGTGCTCTTAGGATCCACCTGTAGAGAGAGTAAAGAAAGCAGGCTTAGGCAAAGGAAGAAGTTGACCTGCAGTGAAGTCCAGCAGAGGCCTCACCCATTCCTACAGGGAGCTCTGAAGACTTTATGCCATCTCATTGACCAATCATTTTGGCTGTACTCAGAAAGGTGAGGAGGCCCTCTTCAGCAGAGGGTAAGTGATGGTGAAGGATTCAGTTGAGAGTTGTCAGCCTCGAACACTTTCAGCCTCTGGTGGAATGACTGCTTCATTCCTGGATTGGGGGAAATCTACAGTACACCATGCATGATATCCACTACTGTCTACCTCTGTGAATATAAGATCTAGGAGCAGCTCTTCCAAAATTCTATGGGGCTTCCAAGAAACTGGAGAAACTTACTAGAAGAAGGTTGGTGGGATTAATTACAGCTTTGAAAGCTGCTCTTGGGGCCATAATTGGTGCTGATCATTTCCTTCTTCCACTACCCATTCTAGTGTCCCCTCACTCTCTGCTGGTCTAGGTAGCTGCTATGGACTGAATGTTTGGGTATCCCCATAATTTGTATGTTGAAACTAGTCACCAATGTGATAGTATTAGGAGGTGGATGATTTGGAAGTGATTAGGTCATGAAGACAGAGTCCTCATGAATGGAATTAGTGCCTCTATAAAAGAGGTCCCAGACAGCTGCCTTGCCTCTTCCACCATGTGAAGACACAGCAAGAAGTCACCAGGAAGTGGGCCCTCACTAAACATTAAATTTGCCTGTACCTTGATCTTGGATTTTACAGGTTACAGAACTACAAGAAATAATTCTGTTGTTGTAGGCCACATACTTTGTAATATTTATTATACCAGCCCAAACACACAAAGACAGTAGCTTACCTAGTGGAATAACTCAAACCCTCTTCAGTGAGGGGCCCAAGTCCTTCATCACCAAATTCTTCCCAGGTTGTAGCTGCTGCACTTTTCCATGGAACATGTAAATTGGACAAGCAAAAACCAAGAGAAACACAAATGGGTCACTTGGGTATCAAACATATTCTTTCCTATCCCTTTTGTGGAACAGCTGCCCTACTGAAATCAGAATCAATTACCCTTGCCAGAATGGTGACTCCTCTCCTTGTTTCTTGGAATGAGAAGACTAAAATGACCAAGCAGCAGCTAGAGTTTAATGGGACTCTTCCTGTTTCTGCTAGTGGAAACATTTTCTCTCTGGTAGCCAAAATCTCTAACTTACAGAGAAAGAAGGTACGACTTCCCTAAGCAAATCCTTGGGAATCATAATATGTGGAGCTATTCCTATTTCCACTCTTTAGCTCCTGGATTCTTGTATTCTTACTCTTGAGAATATCAATTTAGAGTGTACACTGAGTCCTCGGGTATGATGCCTCCTCACAGGGTATCCTTTGCAAGCTAGCCCCCCAGCTGAACCTTTAGCAGGTTATCCCAACGCTCACTCAGTACCAGTTTCGAGGTGGTGTAGTATATAGTAGGACCAGTGGAGCCCATGGTCCTGTGCCCACTGCTGCACCAAATCCCAGGTCAGTAGATCAAACAGTTTAAGCCCTCAGTGGTACTACCTGAGACCCTTCAGGCAGGAGATCCAACTTGGAATATGTTTAAGTTCCAATAAAGATAAATTGATACTACTTCCAGGATGGAATGAGTCCTGTGTAGACAACTTGCCACCAAGTAGCTGGTAGGTCTGCTGAAGGAATGGTGCTGCATTGGGGGCCAAGCATTGGCTTCTGTTGCTGGCAAATTGGACATTTGACAGTGGTGGTAGCTAGATCAGCCTTGTTAATTGGGAGCCACGCTATTAGGCCCATGTATAACCTCCATCTCTGCACCTATGGCTACCCTTGTCATGTGCCTATTGGGCCAATGGCAGAGACTGGCTGATGTCATCTGGCCAGGACATTGTTCATTATGGTTGTCTAGTGCTTCTTCTGTGATGGATTCTCTCTGTTGGGTATTAACACATGAAGCAAGGATCTTCACATTTCATATCCATTTTATAGGGTCATCCACATGCCTCTTTCCCAGAACTCTTTATCCCCAATCTTTGTCTTTCCAGCCCCTGACCAAACAGTAAGCCTTTTGCTAGTGCCCATAAATTAATGTATAAGTTTACTTTGAGCCACAAACCAAAGCTCTGCCCACTTAGAGGTATTCCCCCCACTACTGTCTTTCAGGCCACTCCTAAGTGATTGCCTGTGGCACTTGCACATCAGAACTGTCACCTTTGGGTCCCCCCAAAAACTAGGGCAGCAATGGAAAAAGGGCAGGCTGGGCCAAGAGTGAGGAATAAACAGTCTTTATTGGGTTCGGACTAGGAGTCCATGGGTCTTGAGTACCTCTGTGTATTTGTCAATATTCTTCTTCACATTCTTCTCAGCCTGTTTCTGCAGCCTCATAAACTGCTCCTTCTCCCTTTGCCCCTCCCCATTCGTTCTCCTAATGGATCTTGACCTTCTCCTTCCTCTTCTCCAGAATGGCTGTCACTGCTTGGTACTTCCAGGCAAATTTATGAACCAGGTGCCCCAGGTAGGCAAACTTCTGTGTGGGCTTCAGGTGCACAACCTTGAGTAGAGTAGAAATCACCATCCACTTTTGCAAAGGGCAGGGCACAGGGGGTGTGGATCCCATCAAATACCTTGAGGTGGTCCATGATGGCCAGGCCTCACTTGGTTTTATGGGGCAATATACCACTCATGGTTCAGCCAAAAGATGCAGTTAGGTGCCCGAAAGTAGAAGAGACCCAGAAGTGGTAGGGTCTAAAGAGAGAGTTGGTGCTCATGGTCCTGTGGAAGGTTAGATACTGAAACTTGTTCCTGTAGAAGTTGACAAAAATGCTGATGTCCTTGCAGTGCAGGCCCTCCAGCTTCCTGCCCAGCGGTACCTGCTTGGCCGTTATGATCACCAGGCAACTCAGGAGAGGCCTAGGCCATCTGATCACCAGAACCTGCCCTTTCACCATCTTCAACAGCCACTTGGAAAAGGCCAGGAACTATTTTACCAAAGGGATTTAAGTCTGCACTGCAGATGGCACAACCTTGCTTCATAACCATAGAGATCTGTGTTGTGATTCTTCAAATGGGACTTGATGTAAACTTTTTTATTTTTACAAAGGCAAGGAAATTCAAACATTGAAATGCTTAAGAAAAGAAAAATCTTTCCAAATCCTATAACTGGAGACAATTTGTCGATTCATCAATATCCTAGTGAGCATTCTTTTAGACTTTTTACTATATATTTATACAAATGGAACTACATCTGTAATTTATTTTTTATTTATTATTTACCTTGTTTATAGAGACAGGGTCTTGCTCTGTCACCCAGGCAGGAGTGCTGTGGCAGAATCAAACTCACTGCATCCTCCAACTCATGGGATCAAATGACCCTCCCACCTCAGCCTCCCCAGTAGCTGGGACTATAGGCACACCACCACATCTGGTTAATTGTTTTTTGTTTGTTTGTTTGTTTGTTTTTTGTAGAGATGGTATCGCTATGTTTCCCAAGCTGACCTTAAACTCCTGGTGTCAGTCTTCCCTCCTCAGCCTCCCAAGGTGCTTTGGTTATAGGTATGAGCTACTGAACCCATCCAAATTGCTGCTTTTTGATTAAACACTATTTTTATATAACATAAATTAACCAGTTTGCTATAGATAAAGAATTCTTAACTGAGTGGTACTGACCTCTAGAGTATGTTTTGTGTCTAGACTATTTACATGATGAAATACATATTTTGTTATAAATCACTTTTTTTCACATTACAGTTAGGTATATTTTGTTGTATGTACCTATGACTTTCATTTCAGGACTGTAAGGGAGTGTTACAAAGTATTTATTATAAAAAGGGCACGAAGTCAGCTGGGATTGAGAAGCACTGCTTGTAGATGGACACAGAGTATCTTCAATTTTCAATACTAAAAATATTCTGATGAACACCTTGGTATATTCATGTTTTGCAGTGGGTTTGTTAGGCCAAATGGTACACATGTGCAGAAATTTGACACATTGTACCAATTCACCTATATACCAACAGGGCATGAGAGTGCCAGTTTCCTCATATATTCACCAACAATAATGTTGCCATGGTTTGGATGTGATTATTTTGCCAAAACTCATATTGAAATTTGATCCCCAATGTGGCAGCAGTATTCAGAGGTGGGACCTACTTGGGGATGTTTGGGTTACAGGGACACCACTGTCATGAATGCCTTCCGGCTGCAATGAGTTCTTCCTTTCTCAGGAATGGATTATTTTACATCAGAGACAGCAGCTTGCTAAATAGTGCCTGGGTTCCTTGGTTTCTCTCTCTTGCTTCCTCTCTCACCATGTGGCCTCTTTGCATACACCTGCCCCACCTTCTACTCTCTAACATGAGTGTAAGGAAGCAGTATGAGACCCTCTCTAAATATAGCTGCCCAATCTTGAACTTTCCAGCCACCAGGATCATGAACCAAATAAATCTATTTTCTGTATAAATTATCCAGCATCAAGTATTCCATTACAGCAACAGTTAACTGCAGCAGGAACATGCCCTTAAGGCATAAATCTCTCATGCTATTGTTTGTGGCTTAAGAATGCCTTTAAGCAGTTTTCCACCCTGGGCAGGCCAGGTGTTCCTTGCCCTCATTCCCGTAATCCCACAACCTTCCAGCTTGGGCATTAGGGCCATTGTGAACATGTTACAGTGCTGCAGAGATTTTGTTCATGGCCAGTCTTGGGGCAAGTTTATGGCCAGATTTTGAGGGGCTTGCTCCCAACATACAATAAAAGAGCAAGCTAAACCCAAAGCAAGCAGAGGAAGGAAATTATAGAGATTAGGGTGGGGATAAACATAATAATGAATAGAAAAACAATAGAATCAACAAAACCAAAAGTTGAATCTTTAAAAGTCAACAAATTGGCCAGGCGTGGCAGCTCATACCTGTAATCTCAGCACTTTGGGAGGCCGAGGCTGGTGGATCACTTGAGGTCAGGAGTTCAAGACCAGCCTGGCCAAAATGGTGAAACCCCCATCTCTACTAAAAAATACAAAAATTAGCTGGGCGTGGTGGTGGGTGCCTGTAATCTCAGCTGCTCGGGAGGCTGAGGCAGGAGAACTGCTGAAATCCGGGAGGCGGAGGTTGCAGTGCGTGGAGATCGTGCCGTTGCACTCCAGGCCGGGCCGACAACAGCAAGACTCTGTCTCAAAAAAAAAAGAAAGTCAACATATTTGTTAAAGTTCTAGCTGGACTACCTACGAAAAAAAAAAAGGACTCAAATTATTAAAATTAGAAATAAAAGTGGTCACATAAGGGAATATTAGAAACAATTTTAGTTAACAAATTAGATAAACTTGGTGATATGGATAAATTCCTAGATATGCCCAAAGTACCAAAACTGACTGAAAAGAAGTAGCATATCTAAATAGACTTGTAACAAGTATAGATCTTGAATTAGCAATCTAAAAACTTTCTGGAAATAAAAGCCCACGTCCAGATGGTTTTGTTGGTGAATTCTACCAAATGTTTACAGAATAATTAATACCAATTTTCTCAAATTCTTCCAAAAAATAGAAGAGGAGAGAGAATACTCTCTAACTCATTTTATGACACTCATATTACCCTGCTATGAAAGCCCATAAATGACATCATAACAAAACTATTGATCAATATCTCTTATGAATATAGATGCAAAAATCCTCAACAAAATATTAGCATACCAATTCCAGTAGCATATTACAAAAGTTATACACCATGACCAAGTGAAATTTGCCCCCTCCTGCCCCTGCCCTGGAATGTAGAGGTGGCTCAACATACAAAAATCAACTGAGGTAATACTTAACATTAAGAGAATCAAGGAAAAAACCCACATGATTATCTCAGTTGATGAAGTAAAAGTATTTGACAAAATCCAACATCCTTTCATGATAAAAACACTCAATAAACTAGAAATAGAAGGGGGAGACTTCCTTAACATTATATGGGACAACTATGAAAAATCCTCAGATAACATCATAGTAATGGTGAATGACTGAAAGCTTTTCTTCTAAGATCAGGATTATGACAAGGATGCCTGCTTTCACCACATTGTACTTGAAATTCTAGCTGGAGCAACTGGGCAAGAAAAAGAAATAAATGGTGTCCACACTTGGAAAGGGAGTAGTAAACTATCGGTATTTGCAGATAACATGATCACATGAAAATCCAGAATCTTCTAGAGAATACACAAAACCATTGTATGATACAAAATCAACACACCCAAACCAATCTTATTCCTATAACCTAGCAGTGACAAATCTGAATTGAAATTAAGAAAACAGTTCATTTACACTAGCATCAAAAAGAACAAAATACATTAGAATAAATTTAGCCAAGGAGGTGCAACTTGTACACTGAGAACTATAAAGTATTGCTGAAAGACATTAAATAAATTAAACAGAAAGGCCTTCTATGTGTTGGATTAAAAAACTTCATATTGTTAAAATCACCACACTTTCCAAAGTAATCTACACATTGAATACAATACCTCTAGAATCTGCCTTTTATTGCAAAAGCAAGCAAGCTGATCCTAAAATTCATATGGAATTGCAAGGGACCCTGAGTAGCTGAAACAATATTGAAACAGAAGAACAAGTAGAGGACTAAGCATTTCAAACTTAGCGTAAAGCTACAGGTGCTGGCATAAGGATAAACAGAGACCAATGGACTAGAATTATGAATCCAGAAATAAACCCATACAACCATGGCCAATTGATTTTTGACAAGGGTGCCAAGATCATTCAATGAGGGAAAGAATAGTCATTCCAACAAATGATTCTTGGACAACTGTATATCCATATGCAAAAAAGTGGATCCTCACGCCATGTACAAAAATGAACTCAAAACTGATCCAAGACCTGTGTAAAAGTTAAAGCTATGACTTTCAGAAGAAAACCTAGGAGTAAATCTTCATGACCTTGGATTTGGCAATGAATTCTTAGACATGACACCAAATCACAAGCAACAAAACAAAAAAATAGATAAAAATTGAACTTTATCAAAATTAAAAACTTTTGTGCACTATCAATAAAATAAAAAGACAACTCATAGAATGGAAGAAAATATTTGCAAATCATATCTGATAAGGGTCTAGTATATATAATATATAAAGAAATCTTAGAACTCAACAAAAAGGCATCTTTATTAATAAACAGGCAAAGGATCTGAAGAGACATTTCTCCAAATAAGATATAAGAATCACCAGTACTCACATGTAAAGATACTTAATGGCATTGGTTATTGGAAAAATGCAAACCAAAATGATAATGATATACCAATTCATACACTGTAGGATGGCTATATAAAAATGAAAACAGAAAAAATTAAGTGTGGGCAAAGGTCTAGAGAAATTGGAACCCTCATACATTCCTGGTGGGAGTGTACAACAGTACAGTTACTGGGGAAAACAATTTAGCAGTTCTTCAAAAAGTTAAACATAGAATTACCATATTACTCAGCATTTCCACTTCTAGATATATACCCTAAAAATTGAAAACATACATTCATACAAAGACATACACAAATATTCATAGCATCATTATTCATAATAGCCAAAAAAGTAGAAACAACCCAGTAATTCATTGCATTTTGTGGCTGAAATATCACATTGAATGAATATGCTATGATTTTTATCCATTCATCAGTTGATGAATTATTGATCCATGCTGTGACATGGTTGAACCTTGAAAACGTGCTAAGTGAAAAAAGCCAGACACAAAAGACACATATTGTAGGATCCCATTTATAGTAAATATTCAAAATACAGACAGAGCACAGATTAATGGTTGCCAGGGGCTGGGGGGAAAATAGACTAGGGAGTAACTGCTTAATGAGTATGCTATCTTGTTCGTGGGTGATAAAAATGTTCTGCAGTTAGACACTGATGATGACTGTAAAACATTACAAATGCAGTTAAAACCACTAAATTCTACACTTTAAATGGTTAAAACGGTGAATTTTATGTTATGTGAATTTTACCTCAATAGAAAAATTAGCAAAATATCTGAACAGACACCTCACCAAAGGAGATAAATAGATGGCAAATCAATACATATGCCCTAAACTTACAATGGGGTTACCTCTTGATAAATCTGTTGTTGAAAATACTGTGAGTAAAAAAAAATGCACTTAATATACTTAACCTATTGAACATCATAGCTTAGCCCAGCCTACCTTAAATCTGCTGACAACATCTACACTAGCCTACAATTGGGAAAAATTATCTAACACAAAACCTATTTTATAATGAAGTGTTGAATATCTCATGGAATTTGTTGAATACTGTACTGAATGTGAAAAACAGAATGGCTGTATGGAAACTCCAAGTACAGTTTTCAGTGAATGTGTGTAATTTTCCCACCATTTGTAAAGTTGAAAATTATAAGGCAAACCATCCTAAGTTGGGGACCATCTGTATATGGAAAGATGCTCAACATCATTTATCACTGCAAATTAAAAGAAATGAGATACCACTATGCACTTACTAGAATGGCTAAATTTAAAAAAAATTACAATACTAACTGATGGCAAGGATGCAGAGCAAGAGGAATTCTCATTCATTGCTGGTAGGAATGCAAAACAATGCAGCCACTTTGGAAGAAAATTGGACAGTTTCTTACAAAGCTAAGCATAGTCTTTCCATGTGATGCTGCAATCTTGCACCTAGGTATCTACCAAACTGATCTGAAAATTATGTTCACACAAAAACCTGCAAATGTTTATAGCAGGTTTATCCATAATTGTCAAAAACTGGAGGTAATTAATATGTCATTGACTAGGGGAGTGCATAGGCAAACTGTATATCTGTAAAATGAAATACTCTTCAGCTATAAAAAGGAATGAGCTATCAACCCCCACAAAATGGGTGAATTTTAAATGCATGTTGCTAAGAAAAAGAAAAGCTAGCCTGAAAAAGGCAACATACTGTATAATTCAATCTGTATGACATTTTGGAAAGGGGAAACCTATAGAGTTGGTTAACAGATCAGTGGTTGCCAAAAGTTTTCGGAGCGGGGAGGGCTGAACTGGTGAAAGACAGGGGATTTTTTAATGTGGTGATGATTATGTACGGCATTATAATAGTGGATACATGACATTATGTATAGGTTAAAACCCACTCATAGAACTTTACAGCATAAACAGTGAACCTGAGTTTAGCAATTAAAGAAATCATTTGTGTGGTTGGGATCTTAGGATAGAATGCAGGCTGTGAGAAAAAAATAAACTATATTTTAGGGACTGGGGAGGGAGGAGATACTAACCTCACTTTGGAATGAGTGGAGACTAAGACTAACAGCAAAAGAACTGTATCTGAGCATCACACCCTTGTTGGTAAAGTAATTTCTCGTGCTGGTCTGAGTTAACATTTCTGAAGTCACTATAAATGTATACTGGAATTATGTAAATGAATGATGGATGGGAACCAGATTTCTGATTGTTGGAGTGGAAGGTTACAGACAGCAGGGAGACAAAGGCCGAAATGATCCACGTGGTCAAGGATTAATCTGTATAAACTCATATTTAGCTTAACATCCATACAGATTGATACATAAGGAACTATTTATAAATATGTGTATATAAGCGGGCTAGTACACACACATATTTTCTCTTGCTCTGTCAGCTAAGAGGGCTCAGAAGCAATTACACCCCAGTAGCAATTAACACACCCAGCACCCAGATCTTGGCTTCTAATACTTTTCCATGAAGGAACCAGCTCCTTAGTGAAATAGATTATTCTAGAGCTGGATCTGGGACTATATAGGATGATCCTGTAGCATCCTGTAGTGCCAGAAGGCAAGGAAGTGCTTATTGAAATAAAAACCACACAAAGGGGTATATCAAAGGGACACTGGGGCCAACTGAAAGAGCTCCCAGTGGCCAAAACTGGAACAATATGAGTCTTAAAATAACATAGTACTGGATTCTAACCCAACCTATAAAATAAATGTCTATGAGGCCATATTGTTATAAAGAAATGATTGAATAAAATGAGGGAGAATATACAAATTTTTTGTGCAGGTTCATTGCAAATAATTTATGTAAATGCTCTGCTGTCAAGGAGGCAAAGCATAACTTCCCACCTCTGAAGTGTGGGCTGTGCATAGTTACTTCATTTTTTGTTTTTTTGGTTTTTTTTCTGTTTTTGAGACGGAATCTCATTCTGTCGCCCAGCCTGGAGTGCAGTTGCGTTATCTAGGCTCATTGTAACCTCCACCTCCCGGATTCAAGCAATTCTCCTGCCTCAGCCTCCTGAGTAGCTGGGATTAACTATGCCAGCTAAATTTTGTATTTTTCGTACAGACAGAGTTTCAGCATGTTGGCCAAGGTGGTCTCGAACTCATGACCTCAGGTGATCCACCCTCCTCAGCCTCCCAAAGTGCTGGGATTACAGGCGGGAGCCACCATGTCTGGCCTGTGCATAGTTACTTCCTTTACAAAAATACAGTATGAAAAAGGGGAAAAGCAAGTAATCTCACAATGGGGAAACCTGACAAACATTACCTCAGAGAGGTGATCAAGGTCAACACCAACAGTGATAAAAATCATGTTCATAAGTATATACTCTTGATATGGTGTAATGAGAATGGTACTTTACTTTCATGGTCTTTCTCCCCCAAACCCATAAATCCCTGTCCAGTCATGAAAGAAACCCCAAGGGACATTCTACAAAATACCTCACTGGTCCTTCTCAAACTGTGAAGGTTGTTGAAAAGAAGCAAAGTCTGAGAAACTGTCATTGTTTAGAGGAGACTAAGGAAACACGATGACTAAGTGTGGGATGGTGCTGGGCACAGTGGCTCATTCCTGTAATCCCACTGCCTAGGAAGGCTAAGGTGGGAGGATCGCTTGAGGCCAGGAGTTTGAGACTAGCCTGGGCAACATAGTGAGGCCCTGTCTCCAAAATAAATAAATATATTGTATTGTATTTTTTTTTTTTTTGAGACGGAGTCTTGCTTTGTCGCCCAGGCTGGAGTGCAGTGGCATGATCTTGGCTCACTGCAAGCTCCGCCTCCTGAGTAGCTGGGACTACAGGTGCCCACCACCACGCCCGGCTAATTTTTTGTATTTTCTTTTTTTAGTAGAGATGGGGTTTCACTGTGTTAGCCAGGATGGTCTCGATCTCCTGACCTCATGATCTGCTCACCTTGGCCTCCCAAAGTGCTGGGATTACAGGCGTGAGCCACCGCGTCTGGCAAATGAATGTAATATTATATCCTGGAATTATAAAAGGACATTAGGTAAAAATTAAGGGAATCAGGATGAAGTATGGACTTTCATTAATAATAACGTATCAATATTGGTTCATTGGTTGTGACAAATGTATCATACCAATGTAAGATGTTAACAAAAGGGGAAGCTCTGTAGGGGGCATGGGGGAACTGTGCTATTTTTGCAACTATTCTGTAAGTCTGAAACTCTTCTAAAACAAAAAAGTTTTTATTTAAGAAAGCTATTGAGTTTACTTACCACGTAAGGATGCATTCATGGGTGATGCGGGCAGATGAGATCTTCCAGCTATCTCTTTGTGGACCTAGGCATTAGTAGCTCACGTGTGATAGTGCCCAGAAGAGGCTCCACAGTGGTGAGTGCTCTGGTAGCCCTGCTCTCAGCAGCTGTGGTAGGCTTTATTAGCAATAATTTACCAGACACAAACAGGAAGCAAGTGTGACCTTAGACATGTTCACAATGGCATCCATGTGACTTCTGGGTATAGCTGGTCAGTTCTCCTTTGCTTTCTCTCTAGCCATATCTCCTACCACTCTTCCCTTGATCACTCCACTCCAGCCATACTAGATTTCTTTCAGTTCCTCATAGTTGTCATATCATTTCTCACCTTGGGTCTCTTTCTCTGTCTTTTTCTTTTCCTTCCCTCTGATTTCTTTCCTCTCTTCTTTTCCCACTCTCCTCCCTCTCTCTTCTCTCGCTCTCTCTCTTCTGTCTCTCTCTCCCTCTTTCACTTCCTCCTGTGGCCTACCTGCCTTTTTGACAATTACTTATATTTGCAGAATAATATAGATGAGGTAGTAGGAATGCAGTAGGGTAAGAAGGCAAGGGATGAGTGAGAGCAGACCTGCTACCTCTTTTACTTAGGATTGCAGTGTGTAACAAATAAAAATATAAAACCCATAGCCAAATTTGCATTTCAGAGAAACAATGAATCATTTCTTAGTGTAAGTATAACCCAAATATTGCAAATTATACAGGGATACCTCATTTTATTGCATTTCATCTTATTGCACTTTGTAGTTACTACATATATATTTGCAAAGTGAAAGTTTGTGGTAACCCTGCATCGAGCAAGTCTATTGATGCCATTTACCAACAGCATGTGTTCACTTTGTGTCTCTGTGTCACATTGTGGTAATTCTTGCAATATTTTCAACTTTTTCATTATTATTATATCTATTATGGTACTGTGATCAGTCATCTTTGATATTACTATTGTAATTGTTTTGACATGCTACAAACCATGCCAATATAAAAGGGAAATTAAGTGATGAATATTGTGGGGGTTCTGACTGCTCTACTGACCCACTGTTCCCTCATCTCTCTCCTTCTTCTCAGACCTCTCTGTTACCTGAGACACACTATTGAAATTAGGCCAATTAATATCACTATGATGGCATCTCTAAGTGTTCAAGTGAAAGGAAGACTCACATGTCTCTTGCTTTAAATGAAAAACCAGAAATGATGAAGCTTAGTGAGGAAGGCATGTCAAAAACCAAGAGCCAACCTTTTCCATCCACTATTGCCTACCCAAGGACATCGCTCTAGCAACTTTCCTCTCTCCCTCTCCCACACTGATAATTTCTTTCTCTCTCTTCCGTATGTTTCTCATGTTTCTAATATAAGCGTGATATTATTTCTCCAGTCGTAAAAACAAACAACCAAACCAAATCAAACAGAAGTTTCTCTCCTCTCCTTCACTCTTGAACCCTCTCTAGTCAGCCTTTCACCTTCACCATGCCACTAAAGCTGCCCTTATCGGGGTCATAAAAAGCCTTATGGAGGTTTAATTGACTCACGGTTCTGCAGGCTGTACAGGAAGCATGGAAGCATCTGCTTCTGGGGAGGCCTCAGGGAGCTTTTACCCTGGGCGGAAGGCAAAACGGGAGCAGGCACTTCACATGGCAAAAGCAGGAGCCAGCAAATGAGGGGGGAAGATACTAAACACTTTTAAATGACAAGATCTCAAGAGAGGTCACTCACTATCACAACGACAGTACCAAGGGGGAAATCCACCCTTATAACTGAGTCATCTCCCAAGAGGCCCTACCTCTAACATTGCGGATGACATTTCGACATGAGATTTGGGTGGAGACAACATCCAAACTATATTAAACCTCCTAACTGAACTCTCTGCTTTCACATTCTGCCCCCCAACCCCCGCCCAGCCTAGACTCAGCACAGCAGAGTGACCCTATTAACCCAAAAGTTGAATTGTGTTATTTCTGTATTCAAAACCCTGCAATAGCTCCCTATTACCCTCAAAGTAAAAGCCAAAACTCTTATAATGGCCCAAAAGGCTCTACACTAACTCCCACCCCAATTTGCCTTCTGACGTCATCTCACAATACTCTCTCCTTTTCTTCTGAGGGTTCAGCCACATGGCCCTGCTGCTGTTTCTTGAATATGCCAGGCATATTCACTTGCCTGGAATGCTTTCCCCTGGATATTTGCAGGGGAAATAGATATTGCACTCACTCAAACTGAAAAAGCAAAATAAATGCTTATTTTTCCCCTTTATTCACAAGTTTTCGGAATAATGAGCTGGTGCCATAGCAGCTTCCAAAAAATGTGAAGTGAATTTTTTAAAAATAAGAGAATTAAAATAAACCCTTGATTTTTAATACATTTTATGTGTTTAAACTATGGTAGCCATTATTGTTTTTGATGCTGGGATTGTCATTTTTGGCCAGTATGAGCTCTCTCAAATGCTATCCTAAATCCTTTTGACATGACTTTTGATGGATTTTTTTTTTGTGTTCCCAATTTGAAATTTGAATTAAAATCTATCTGCTATCTTTGTCCTATAACATGGACTATGAAGTCAGAGCTATCTGAATTTAATTCCAGTTTTTACAGTATCAACCTGTGAAACTCTGAGAAAGTTATTTAACTTCTTAGAGTTCAGGGTTCTAATTAATACAGTGAGAATGGTAATACTTATTCAGTGGATGATATTGTTTGGCTGTGTCTCCACCCAAAATCTAACCTTGAATTGTAATCCCCATAATCTCCACAATCCCCATAAATCAAGGGCAGGCCCAGGTGGAGGTAATTGGGTCATGGGGGAGGTTCCCCAATGTTGTTCTCATGACAGTGCATGAGTCTCATGAGATCCGATGGATTTATAAGCATCTGGCATTTCCCCTGCTTCCCCTACTCACTTTGTCCTGCCACCCGTGAAAAAGGTCCTTGCTTCTCCTTTTCTTTCCAGCATGACTGTAAGCTTCCTGAGGCCTCCCCAGCAATGTGGAACTGTGAGTCAATTATACCTGTTTACTTTATAAATTACCCAGTCTCAGGTATTTCTTCATAGCAGTGTGAGAACAGACTAACACAGTGGAGTTCTTCGAGAATTAAATGAGATGCAGTATATAGGGCACCAGGTGCAGAACTGATACTTGAAAATTGTAGTGTTTATTATTAAAATTGGAGACAAAACCTTGTTATCATGCAAAAGTAGCCAGTTGCTTCATTGTTACACTTTAGAAGATGATGTCGTTGGAAGCATAAATCTAATAATAATTTATATTTATTGTATGCTTATGTGCAAAATGCCATGTTAAACATTATTGTTGTACTTCAGTCAGTCCTCTAAACAATCCTATAAGGTAGCATTAATGTTAATATATATGTTTACTTACATGTGACATGTGAATACAATTTAATTCATTGTAATATTATTCCTATATTATAAATTATGAGTCTGTGGCTTAGAGAGGTTAACTCATTCATTCAAGTAAACTGGGAAGTGGCAGAATTCAGAATAAAACCCTCTGACCCCAAAGTTTGAACACTTAACACTTCTGCTATTATTTATTTTCTCTGTTTAGGTGTGTTATATTGTTTTGAAATAATAGCCTGGATAAAATGCTCTTCTAAGAACTCTCAAATTCCCATAGATTATCTTGGTGATTATCATTTATTTACTTTATCTGACTGCTTTTTTTCCCAAAGACAATACTGCATTTTAAGCAATAGCCACCAATTGGAGCCATAAACCAAGAACTTCATTGACAGCTTCTTGCAGGGAAGGAGAATTTAGGTGAATAATTTAATGCAGGGAGAGGCAAAGACAGAAAGAACAAGAGTGGCCCAGTCTTCTCTATTTTAAACTTTTATTCATATATCTTTCCTATTTTTAAATTTCTCCCTCTTTACACTTTTCAGTGTATTATTTCTGTTCATACAGTTAAAATGTTTAAGTTTTCATGTTAAGAATTTCCTCGGAAAATAATGATTTTAAAAGCCATTTGCAGCCTTTTACATCTGATGGAGTTTAGGTGTTCTGAAAGTCTTAATCACATCCTGGTCATTGCTCTTAGTATAGCATTGGATATGCTATGGACATTGTTGTTTTCTTATGGCTAAAAATCTCAGAAAGCCTTCGTGTTTTATAGACTTCAATATAACATCATTTAAAAAAATTTTAGGAGAGTAAGTCCTATAGAAGGACGTTGATGAGCTAATTGTTGTGTGAGAAATTTGACGGTGTTAAGAGAAAAACATACAAAAATCTTAGGAACTTATCCCAAATTTACGCTATGCAACTATTTTATAACAATGAATTGTCATTAAAAAATCCCATCTATGTCTGTTACAAAGATCTAAGCTGCTGTTAAACCACCCTTGATCTTGAGCTCGTGACCTCAAGTGGTCCTTCCACCTTGGCCTCCCAAAATGCTGAGATTACAGGTGTGAGCCACCACTGCTGGCCAGACCACTCTTGTAGAAAATCTGTCTGTGCTAAAACAAAAATGTGAAAGATAAAAATCAATTATAGTTTCCACTGAGGTTCACTTCGCTGAAGTCTTAAACTCAAAGTTTAATTTGGACCTCATAATTGCTAAGATGTTTACAAACTGAGAATGAGCTCTGAGTAGTGGAAATACTACCCCATATCAACTTCAAGTAGTATCATGAAGTTATTTTCATTTTGCAATGTACTTTCTTTAAAAAAAATAGCTTCAAGGTTTTCCCCTTTCCTGCAGTAAACATATTTTCTCATAGAAGTTCTTAAAGCTGAAATAATAGAATATCTTCTGACATAATTTTATAGGACCACTTATGGAGGCTTATTGTCTTTGGAAAATTATGATGATTTTCTCCCTTTAATAACTCCAATCATTCAGTAAATGTTAATCCAATGGAAAAGTATGGCAAGGAGCCCAGAGGTGTCTGGGCAGAAGCATTATTACTTCGGGGAGATTAGGAAGAGACTTATTGAATTAGAGAGCTCCCCAGCCATTTCTACCTATGATTTTGCGTAATGATACCCATCAGTCTCAAACTACTTCTCTTTGCTCCCTGTCCATAATCTGTCAGGTGCTAAATTGTATGTTTAAAGATGCTGGTGGAAAGCAAATCTACATGCAAGATCCTCTGGGTTATGAGTGATGCCAGCTGGCAAAGTCTCATTACCCTCGGAAATGTTCTGATGTCTCACAGACACAGGCTCTTTGTGTCTCATGACTACATTCTGTGTATGGCTTCAGCTTCCTTTTCTCTGCTTCTTTGATCACAGCCTGTCTGCTCCCCTCTGCCATTGTCCCAGCATTCCACCACTAACCAGTTCTTCCTCTTCCTGGACACTCTTTAAGCTCTCAACCCTTATGCCTCACCACTGGTATCCCTACCTCAGAATTCTCCTCTCATTCAGTTCCTCCCACCCATTGATACCATTCTCTAGAATGTGCTGCTTTTATCTTGGCACCAACTTTGAAGGCTCCCCAAGGACTAATGGATTAAATCCAAAATCTTCAGTTAGGGCCTTCACAATGTAAACTCATTCTCTATGAGGCTCCAGAACGAATTCTTTACTTCATCCAATCAGGTCCCCTCAAAGTCTGTGATGAATTCAAGGGCACGCTTCTTAGTACAGGGAAAAGGTTAGCAAATTTTTTCTATCAAGGGCCAGAGAGAAAATCTTTTGAGTTTTGTAGATCCTGTGGTCTCCGCTGCAGCTATTCAGTTCTGCTGCTGTGATACTAAAGCGTCTGTAGACAATGTATAAACAAATGAGTGTGGCTGTGTCCCAGTAAAACCTTATTTATGGATTTGGACATTTTAATTTCATATAATTTTCATGCATCATGAAGTTTTATTCTTCTTTTGATTTTCTTCAACGACTTAAAATTGTAAATAGTAGTCTTAGCTCACGGACCATACAAAAACGGGATGCAGGCCGGGTTTGACCCACAGGCCACACTTTGCCACTCTCTGTTCTAGGAGATCGCTCGTCATGAGCTTTTGACTTGCTCTTGACTTGCCCTGACTTGCCACAGTGTGGCAAGAGCAGGCCTTCCTCTCCCCGTGATGGCATCTTTTGTCATGTGAGGTGCAGATCTGCCCAGCATCTGAGTCTCTAATTACCTACTTAGAAGAAGGTCCCCTGACTAACCACACGGCCAGGAGAAGGTGGAATACCATTCCCTGTGGCTGGAGCACTGGGCAAGGAGCAGATGGGGCCTTTTGGAGAAAAGGCAAGTTCAAGCTATTAACAACATGCATGACCTCCTCTCCCACTAAGTCCCACTGGAGTCCTTCTGGGAACTAAAACCTCACAGCTAAATAGTCTCCTTTTAGTATTAGGTGAGGCACCTGACCTGCAGATAAAGGTCACTGACACACACATTCCCTGGCAAGTCTTCAGATAGTGTTGGTAGTCATGTCGTTTGATAGGGACTCTGAACCTGCAGCTTAATGCTTCTATGGAGCCAGAGAGGTTTTCTGTCTGTCCACTGCTAAAGGCAGGCACTATTCACCTTCAGCTTCCAGACCCAGAAGACAGCCCTCTGTGCCTTGCCTGAAAACCAGATACAAGCACTTCTAAATCAGGAAGATCGGCGTGTCTCCAAGTTGCCTGAGAATTTCTTCAGGAGTGCTAGCAGGGGAAGGGACAATGTTGGAGGTGATGGGAAGAGAGTGTGCTGAGTTCGCCTTTTTAATTTTATCTTTTCTTCTGCAGTTGGATTGTTACCAATGAGACCTTTGAGGGAGGAAGCCAGAAGGCAAAGGCCCGGAACTCGGTGCTGAAGTTGCATGGCTATCAATGGCCACTAGAGGGTGCCAGAGCGCGAGACTGGGGAGCTCAAAAAGGCACCATCTCCTCCAACTGCCTGGAGAATTATTAGCAGGCCAAGAAGTGAAAGCAATAGACAGGGTGCTAAATAGACCATAAGGAAGTACTGCTCTGCCTGACCATGTGGAGGGGGACAAGCAGGATCTCAAAGTATCCAGAGCCTTAAGGCACAATGGACCAAGTAACTTCTTACTTTATCTAAGGGCAATGACTGAGGCAGGTAACTCATGGATCCGGGCTAGGAGTGAGAATTGCTTTATGGCTGCAGTGAAACACGCAAATAAACTCCCTACCTTCATGAATCCTACATTAAAATCATTAAATAAATAACAGGAAGTGCTGGGGAGTAAAATAAAGAATAAGAAGTGGGGTAGGGTGTAGGGGCTTGAACAGTAGCCAAGACCATGTTCAGATGACAGCAGGTCAGAAAGCAAAGGAAGGTAAAAAAAAATGCTCCTTCTCAGCCCGCAGTGAAGAGCAGAGAGCTTAGCCACAGAGGTCTTGCCCACTGTGCTCTCTGCTTCTCCCAATGATAACCACTCCAATCTGCTTTTAAGAATTCTTCAAAGTAAAGAAAGTATGTGGAATCCAGAGGAAGATGGTCATTTGTTTAGGAAAACCAAATTATAAAATTGGTCTTGTTCCGGGTGCGGTGGCTCACGCCTGTAATCCCAGAACTTTGGGAGGCTGAGGTGGGTGGATCACGAGGTCAGAAGATCGAGACCATCCTGGCCAATATGGCGAAACCCCAGACCTACTAAAAATACAAAAATTGGCTGAGTGTGGTGGCATGCACCTGTAATCCCAGCTACATGGGAGGCTGAGGCAGGAGAATCGCTTGAACCCAGGAGGCAGAGGCTGCAGTGAGTGGAGCTCACACCACTGCACTCCAGCCTGGTGAAAGAGAGAAACTCCGCCTCAAAAACAGAATTGGTCTTGTACCCTGGAAACTAGCATAAATTGTAAAAGGTTAATTAAAATCAGTAATTAAAATCCAAGAAAATTTAAGTCAACATGGGTGAATTGGTTGAGTGCAGAGGGCAGTAAAATCTTGTTATGATTCTGAAGATTGTTTAGTGGATACAGATTCTGACTCATGCTAGACATTGTTAGAGCTGATCTTAAAAATATGAATGTTAAAATAATAAGGGAAACCACTAACAACAGGAATACACTGTATAATTTTTCAGCTGTTTGAGAAAAACACTAGTCCTAAAGGACTTGTGGGAGGGATGATGGCCCCCACCTCAGTGGTAATCCATTGGAGCCCAGGACTGAAGGAAGGGTCGAAAGCAGCCAACTGATATCAAGGGATCAACAGTGGGACATTTCCACTGTGGGTATCTCTGAGAAACTCACAGCATTGAAGAGTCAGCTTGGAACATCTAGATTGCGATACTACCAGTAGACAATACCAAGTCCCTTTTCTACAGACCTAGCCCTGAAGCAAGAAAGTGAGCAAACAAGGGAGAAGTTGACCACGTCTCTATGACCTATTGCAGACTTTCATGACTAGGGCCGACCCAAGCCTGCAGAAGCAAAAAACTAAGTAAGATGGAGTTTGGAGTTCTCATTATCACACTGGATTGGGTCTCTAAATGTCAAAAACAAAAAGACAATTTATATGTTATCTACAAGTGATCTAAAGAACTGTGAGACTTGTCCAAGATTTCACCCAAGGGCAAGGAATGGTCTGTTTGATGGAGTAAGTTCACTGAGGAGTGGTGACATAGAATAAATGTGTTTTATAATTGTATTCTATGAAGCTAAGCCCATTCAGTATAATTGTTGCATTAAAATTAGATGAATTTTGAAACAAGGTGAAAGTATTAAATAACACTGAGGGATTTTTACATTAATGAACTAATGGCCTTTATAACAATGTTACTGCTTCCTTTGTCTTTCCCTGCTAGCTCCCCTGCAGTCCACTAAGGAGATTTTCCTTTCTCTCGCCTCCTTGAGCTTCCAATTTGCCTCATACTGTACGTATTCTATAAACATAATGTGAACTCCACCTGCTCTTGTCTCTCTTGTGGTCAGAAGCCCTTCTCTCCCTACGTGTCCTTTACCCATAAGAATTAAAGGGTGGCTTCATCAATGTGCTGCTGTGTGGCCTTGAGGAAATTACCTACCCTCACTGGATTTCAACTGATCATCTGTTAGGTGCAGAGAAAATTTTCTCCTTTGAAGATTAGATAAAATAATGCCTGTAAATTGAGTAAAATGGCATATGGCACATAATAATAAATGGTATTAACAGTTATCAGTGAAACAAGATTAGTGGTAACAGAAATCTACCAAAATATTTCATTTTCTTTCAAGAGCAGAAAATGAGCCTTCTCTGTAATATGTGCATTTTTAATCTAGCATATGGAAAAGTTTAGGATACATTGCCTTATGATGATGATTATAATGACAATGAAATGGTAACAGCAGCAGCAATTATTATGACAAAAAGATACCCCACAATTGTAAGAACCAAATGCAAATTTCTCAGGAAAAATACCAGTGTGGATTATGGGACCTAGTAGGTTATTACTAGGAATTGACAGTAACAGGAAGATTATGCTGAGATACTGTAATTGGAGATGTGAGTGGCTCAAGTCCAGCATAAATTCCATGCTGTCTCCAGAGCAAAACCAAACACATAAATAGTGGTGGCCATTAGACAATATATATATTTTATATATATATGTTTTGTTTTTGTTTTTATTTTTATTTTCTTGCTCAGTCCCAGGCTGGAGTGCAATGGTGCAATCTTGGCTCACTACAACCTCCGCCTCCTAGGTTCAAACCATTCTCCTGCCTCAGCCTCCTGAGTAGCTGGGATTACAGGCATGTGCCACCACGCCTGGCTAATTTTTGTATTTTTAGTAGAGATGGGGTTTCACCATGTTGGCCAGACTGGTCTTGAACTCCTGACCTCAAGTGATCCGCCCACCTTGGCCTCCCAAAGTGCTGGGATTACAGGTGTGAGCCACTGTGCCCAGCCCATTAGAGAATATTTGATAAGTATTTGGTGTGTAACATTCAGATAAACACTGCAGACCACTTTCAGTCTTTTCAGCTGTTCTTGTACATAGAGTAGTGTAACATCATATTTAAACATGAAGGACAGCAATAAAACTGTTTAACTTCAGCACCACCACATAATGTCAGAAACATTAAAAGAAGATGCAAATGTCTAAAGCTATAGGAATTGTAATTTGGAGTAAGCAATGGGTTCTATGAAAAAAATGGCTTCTGACAAAACCAATTGCAGTTTTGATAGAATTATAAAATCACTCGTTTGTGGGAAGGCAGTTATATTTGAACATTATCAAATCCTTTGCCAATTCTTCATGCAATTTTAAATAATTCAGATTAGATTTAAACGTGAGCAATCACTAAATGAAACGATTCAATGAAAACTGGCTCAGGGTCTATAGATAAAGAGGTCACAGTAAAAACAATGTGTGAAGCTGGAACTGGGGCTTGAGTGGGATTGCTCTTTCCAGGCTTAATATCTTTATGAACAGAGCAGGTGATGGAGTAGCAGTGTGAAATGTTGCATTAGGTCTTTTCAGGTGAGTCTTTAAATGTAAGAAAAAAGAACAATGGGAATAAAAACCCAGAGAAGTAAAAAATTACAGCAGGAAATTAAAAGCTGCCTTTTAGATTGTAAAATTCAGTCTAAATTATGTGGTGCAAAGTATCCCGAGTTCCTGAATAAATTCATAGAGTTTATTTAGAATATCTGTTGATACCTAAGAGGCAATTGGGTAATAGCAGGCAGGAAATTTGAAATAAATTCATGATAACAGTGTCTCCTTGCATTCTAGACTTCTCACCAAAAAGAGTTCAAGTTGATCTCTGTATACTTTGTAAAATGGTGAAAACTGGGAACTAGAAGTTCAAATGTTAACTGAAAGACAATAGGATTATAATGGCTGTGTATAGGTTAATTGGGAAAAGTAGATTTAACTTTCCAAAAGGCTATGCTATTTTCCTATTTATTTTGATAGGAATTTAAAAAATAGATATGAGAGATACTGAATTAAAATAGAATACTGGAACATTTTGGGGAAAGATAGATAAATAAAGTGCAATAAATGCCAGATCTATATTGCTAAAGAGCCTGCTGAGGTATCTGTTTCTATAAACTTCAGACATAATTCACTATCAACAAAGTTGAGAGAATGTAACTTGGAAATGGAATAAACATGCAAACAGAGAAATATCATTTATTAAAATTGTCATCAATTAGATTAGAGTTTTTGAACTGGAAAAGACCTTAGAGATCTGCGTTTTATAGAGGAGTAAACTGAAACTCAGAGTGATTTAGTAACTTGCTGAGAATGACATAGCCATTCTGAAGCAGAGATTATCTCCTGCTCCTGTGCTCATCCTGCTCATCCATGACTAGTCACTGGGTCAATGATGATATAATTGCTATGGCTAATTTCTCTCTTTGTTGAAAAACTGGCTAAGAGCTTAGATTCTGCAGCCAAGCTATTTGGGTTCAAATCCTGCCTCTATTGTTTTCTAGTATGGTAACCTTAGCCTCTCTCTCTTTCCTAATCATATAATGGGGATAATAATAACACTTGCTTCATAGTATTGATGAAAGGATTAAATTAGTTAATGTGTGTAAAATGTTAGAAGTCTGGATTTTATGCTGCTAAATTTCATATAAAACGTCATAGAGATTTTTGAAATGCTTTCATGGAATTTATGAAACAAGGAAGAATTCATCCCAAATATAATAGAAAGACCTACTCTTAGAGGTTTTCCTCATATTTTGGTTGACAGAGGATCCAAAGTTATTTCTGGAAAACTGTATATTTTCTTTGTAGTTTGTAGTGAAACACCTGTGAAGGTAGTCTGTAATCATCATTGCCCAAGTCAGGTGCATTCTATAGTCAGGCCTTCACATCACATGGTGGATTGGATATATATACATATACATATATGTGTATATGTGTATGAACATACATGCACATGTGTATACATATATGTATATGAATATACATGTATACATATACAAATAAGTTTTAAAAAATATTATTTCAGTTATTCATCCTTGTGACTTAGGAAAAAGCAAGAGCAAGAAAGAATCCTTTACTTAGATGATGATTGAGAACATACTTGAATACAAAACAGCACTTAACTGAGAAAACTCAAACTTCTTATTTCCTTAGGTGTCTAATGTGTTTCAACCATTTTGCATGTTTTCTTAGGAAAGGCAAGCTAATAATTGCATTACAAATATGTTATTATGGAGGATTTGATGCTATAAATAATTGATACTGTGTCAATTGTATTAGTCTATTCTTGCACTGCTATAAAGAAATACCTGAGGCTGGGTAATTTGTAAAGAAAAAAGGTTTAATTGGCTCACATTTCTGCAGGCTGTACCAGAAGCATAGTGATATCTGCTTCTGGGGAGGCCTCAGGGACCTTTTATTAATGGCAAAGGCAAAGTGAGAGAAGGCTTCTTACATGGCAGGAGCAAGACCAAGAGAGAGAGGAGGGAGGTGCTACACACTTTTGAATGACCAGATCTCATGAGAGATCTCACTTTCATGGGAACAGCACCAAGGGGGAAATCTGCCCCAATTCCCCATTTCCCCTTTGCATGCCCTAGTAGAGATTCTCCATGAGGGCTCTGCCCCTGCAGCAGACTTCTTCGTGGACATCCAGACTTTTCCCTACATCCTCTGAAATCTAGGCAGAGGCTCCCAAGCCTCAACTCTTGCACTCTGCACACCCACAGATGTAACAGTGCATGGAAGCTGCGAAGGCTTATGACTTGCACCCTCTGAAGCAGTGACCCTAGCTGTACCTGCACCCCTTGGAGCCAAAGCTGGAGCTGGAGCAGCTGGGATGCAGGGAGCAGTGTCCCAAGGTTGCACAGGGCAGCAGGGCCCTGGATGTGGCCCATGAAATCATTCTTCCCTCGTAGGGCTCTGGGCTTGTAATAGAAGGGGCTGCTATGAAGGTCTCTGAAATGCCTCTGAGGCATTTTCCCTATTGTCTTTGCTATTAGCATTTGGCTCCCTTTTACTTATGCAAATTTCTGTAGCCTGCTTGAATTCCTCCCCTGAAAATGGGTTTTCTTTTCTACCAGATGGCCAGGCTGCAAAGTTTTAAAACTTTTATGCTCTGCTTCTCCTTTAAATATAAGTTTCAGTTTTATGTCATTTCTTTCCTCATGCATATGAGCAAAGGCTGTTAAAAGCAGCCAGGCCACATCTTGAACACTTTGCTGCTTAGAAATTTCTTCCACCAGATACCCTAAATCATCACTCTCAAGTTCAAAATTCCACAGAACCCTAGGGTAGGCGCACAATGCCCTCAGGTTCTTTGCTAATGCTTAACAAAAGTGATCTTTGCTGCAGTTCTCTATAAGTTCTTCATCTCCATCTGAGACCTCATCAGCCTTGACTTTATTGTCCTTATCACTATCAGCATTTTGGTTACAACAATTTAACAAGTCTCTGGGAAGTTCCAAATTTTCCCTCATCTTCCTGTGTTCTTCTGAGACCTCCACATTATTCCAACTTCTGCCAGTTACCCAATTCCAAAACTGCTTCCACATATTTAGGTATTTTTATATAGGAATGCCCCACTCCTTAGTATCAATTTTCTATATTAGTCTGTTGTTGCACTGCTCTAAAGAAATACCTGAGACTGGGTAATTTATACAAAAAAAGAGGTTAAATTGGCTTCCTAGTTCTGCAATCTGTATGGGAAGCATAGTGGCAGCTGCTTCTGAGGAGGCTTCAGGGAACTTTTGTTCATGGTGGAAGGCAAAGCAGGAGCAGGCTTCTTACATGGCAGGAGCAGGGCCAAGAGAGAAGGGGGAGGTGGTACACACTTTTAAATGACCAGATCTCATGATAACTCACTCATTTTCATGGGAACAGCACCAAGGGGGAAATCCACCCTCCAATTCAACGTGAGATTTGGGCGGGACACAGATCCATACCACATTACCACCTAAGGTGAAAAGCTTGTCAATTCATGGCCAACCTTATTTAATCTATACAGCTTCTCCAGTGGTATACTGGAGGTGGCTTGCACCAGTTGGAAAGAATGGATTGTGATTGTCTCTTCCCAGCTCTAAGTTCTAGATTTCATGCTGCTAAATTTAATATAAAACATCATAGAGATTTTTGAAATGCTTTTATGGAATTTATGAAACAAGGAAGAATTTATCTCAAATATAATAGGAAGATCTACTCTTAGAAGTCTTTTTCTGCATTATTTTAGTTGGGAGAGGATCCACAGTTATTTCTGGAAAACTTTGTATATTTTCTTTGTAATGAAACACCTGTGAAGGTAGTCTATGATCATCATTGCCCAACACTGGTAGCTTGAAATTTGTCGTGGTGGGTGTATTTGTACCATGGCAATCAGCAGGTGATACAAATAACACCAATCAGGCCCTCATTCCACTCAAGCTGGTTGTTAAGCATTTATTAGTACACCACTATGTTTCTTGGTTTTCCCTTTCACAATATTTTGAGGCAAATCCCAGAAATGATATTATATTATTTGTAAATATTTTAGTACGTAGCCACCCCCCCAAATTAACAATTATTCTTTATTGTCCAATTACCAATCATAGCTGGGTGTGGTGGCTCACACCTCTAATCCAAGCATTTTGGGAGGCTAAAGTGGAAGGATTGATCACTTGAGCTGGGAGGTTGAGAGAGCAGTGAGTAGTGATCATGCCATTGTACTCCAGCCTGGGTGACAGAGCAAGGCCCTGTCTCAAAAAACAGACAAACTCCATCAAAACCCCAAGAAACAAATTATTTATCGGTAATCATATTTCCAACTTTCTTTCTCTGTTTGAATTAGGATACATGTAAGGCCTCTTCAGGGTAATTGGTTGATATGTTTGTTGACTCTCTTTTAACTTATAGGTTTAATCTCTTCTTTGTTTTTTCACTTGCAATTTATTGAAGAAGCTAGTTTGTTTTGTGGTTGTTCCCTACAGTGGTGATTTTGCTTCCCTACAGTGGTGATTTTACCTGTGAAATACAATCAGCAAATATTACCACGTTGTTAAACTTGTTATTCTGTTCTTTGTCTTTCCTGTAAATTCATTGTTTGATCCAGAGTCTTAATCAGACTCAAGTTCAATTTTTAGAAATTTTATTTATTTATTTATTTATTTATTTATTTATTGCCAAACTGCTCTGTCCTTTAGTTAAGAGGCACGTGATATTCGGTTATCTCTTGTTTTGCGATATTATCAGCTGTCAATAATCATTACTTAGTCTATTTTTTCATTAGGAATTGCAAAATGGTGATGTTCGAATTCAAATTATTATAGAATATTTCTATAAAGAGATAACTTCCTTCATCTTCTACTTCATAATCCAGTGGTACAGTTTATATAAGAAAAGCAGGATAAGTGGTTGAATTCTTTATTTACTGGTTTTAAAAATAATGAGTTGGTTTCACTGGCACGTCTTAAATCAATTCAGCACTTTTTTCCTTCTTTTTCTTTTGAATATTATTATGAACTCATGAATCTAAACATATTTGATGTGTTTCAATACATTGCAGTTGTTATTCTCATTGAGCCTCAAAGTATCTCTTCTTTGGCTAGTGGGAGTCTCTTTTAGTCAGCTTCTGAGCCCTTTTCACATGACTGCAGTTGTCTTTGGAGGTTTCCTCTTGATCTTGTGCATTTCCTGCCTCAGACCTGGGATCAGCCATTTTTTAAAGAGCCTTGTTTCTTTTCAGTGGGGAATGGTATTTAGCGAACACAATCCAGGTGGCCTTTTAAGGGCACAGGGCTAAGAAATGGTTTCTTTTATGCTGTTTTTTTTTTTAAAGATAAAATAAATTATGAGTTTAAACTGATACTTCAAATTCAAGATTACAATGTTTGTATGTAACTCTTCTTTTATCTGTATCTCCTTTTGTCTATGCCAAGGATCTTATCAATTACAGTGAGAATGATAGAGTTAAAAATATTAAAGATATCCAATAATTACTTATTTGTTCTATTATACATGATAGTCTCTGAATAACAATGCCTACATTACTGCTAACAATATGATAACTAAAAAGAGTTTGACATTTTATTTTATTTTACTTTTTGCACATTTTTTGATGAGACATATTCCACTGGGGCTATACAGTCAAGTGTGTTTTAATGCTATTTGGAATTATCTTGCCATCAACTGGACACAAACTTAGGTGTATTTATTTCATATTATTTTAAGAGATTTTATTTAAATTTTATTTCTTTTTATAATTAAGTAAAATACATTCTTCCAAAGTCAAATCTCTAAAACAAGGTATATCTCAAGAAGTCTACCTTATTTCCTCCCTCCTCATATATAGCCATTTCAACAACTGTTATGGTTTATCTTTTTTTTTAAATAAGCACCAAAAGTTTGACAATATTGGACTGTAGTTTATTCCATCACTTATCGCCTGGTGAATATTTATTCATCAATAGGATGTTTCTATTTCCCTAGGCCTTTCTAAAAGATTACTTTGTCAAATTTTTGCAGATTTGCCTATCTAAGAGTGCAAAATGGTATATCAGTAAAGTTTTCATTTGCCTCTTATAGTTGAGAACCACTTGCATTTTTTCTGGGCTGTAGCCCATTTTTCTATAAGGCTAATGGAAATTTTGTTCCCTATTTTTAGAAGCTCTTTATGTATCAGGGACATTAACCTTTTGTGTGATATATGTTGTAAATTTACATTTTCTTCCAATTCATCACTTTATTTTTACTTTGCTTGTGGTGTCTCTTTCCAAGCAAAATATTTTTTATTTCTATTTAATAAATTTTTTCTTAAATCATTTGGTCCCATCTGGGAGTCTTATAGGGAGAGAGATGTTTTTTCCAGGATTAGTCATTGGTGAGAAAGTTTAACAATGGGAACTTTAGGAGAAAATAAATCAACACTGCTGGAGTATGGAATTTAGTGCAATGTACTTAGATGCTCGATAATCTCTGTGACTTCTTCATGATTGTTAACAGGTGTTCAATGGTGTTGGCTGGAAAAAAGTTCAAGCTGGGCCCATTAAATTCTCTCTAGGCTGTGTGATCTTATTCTCTTCTTGGCTTCTGAACAAGTTGGTGCATTAATGCAGTTTTTATAAAGCATTGATGCTTCACATTGTGCTTATTTGTAAAGCAATTCATGTAATAAAAAGAGATAGAGTCCTGACACATTGGAAGCCTCTGGAAATAGGGAGAGTGGATTATACTCACTCCCCTGGAGTGAGCTAATTAAGAGAATTCAATGAAAATTCTGTTACCAATTTAGATTTTCTGCTTTCATCTCCTTATATATATCTACGGGTGCATAGCAGTCATCATGTGACTCATATAGCTCCACTTGTTCTTTAACTCAGCTTCAGTGAGGTGGTTTACAATTTAGATGTTGTAATTTCCTTTTATGGAGATTATGTGCATGAACTCAGAAGAAGTAGAGACTTTATACTGGAAGTCAATTCCTATCTTTTTTTTATTTTAGGGGGAAGTTTCAGAAATATGGATGACTACAAGCCCTGACGTAAACATTAATATCATCTTATTTTTGTTTTTTATGTTTTTCATATTTGTTGGATATTTTCACATAAATAATCTTACAAGAACTGCATGAGGTAGATGGGGCTTTATATCCATGTATCATGCATGAGAGACTTCAGAAATTTTAAATGACTTGCTCAATGACTCACAGCTTATAAATAAAGAAGTAAGGGCTTGTACTAAGGTCTAGCTACAGCTATAGGGTTCTTTGGTAGTTAGGCTCATCCTTTTGTTGAAGTGCAGTAGAGCAGTTTTTTTTAATTTTAAGAAACAGGGCCCTGCTCTGTCTCCCAGGTTGGAATGCAATGGCCCAATCATAGCTCACTGCAGCCTAGAACTCCTGCTTCAGCCTCCCTGGTAGCTAGAACTACAGGTGTGTGCCATCATACCCAGCTAATTTTTAACTTTTTTGTAGAGATGGGGTCTCAGTATGTTTCCAGGCTGGTCTGGAACTCCTTGGCCTCAAGCAATACTCACTCCTTGGCCTCTCAAATTCTGAGATTACAGGTGTGAGCCACTGTGTAGTAGAGCAGTTTTATTAAAAGAAAAAGATACTGTTTGAACGTTATGATTCCTCACACTAGATTAAAGAGGAAAAAAGAGGCATATTCTGTTTTGTAGTAATATAATATATAGGTTGTTTAGGGGCCAAGGGAAAACTTTCCCCCTTCACCCTCTGAAGTTTCACTGAAAAATAAACTTACAAAAGGCAACTGAACTGGAGAAAAGGCATACAAATTTATAAATGTAAATACAGGGAGAACAGAGTGGTTACTCACCCACCAATGGGGATCAGAATCTTATATATTAATACTATCCTAAGGTTACAGAAAGACAGGTAACTGGAATCATGGCCAAACAGGTTATGAGAGGGAGGAGAGGAGTAATTCTGTTGAGGGACAATAAATGATTACTAAGGAGAATAAATGGATCTGGGAACAAAAATTAACGTGTAAATAGTTCTCTTTGGAATTGGAATGAGGCTGGTAGGCAGACATTATTTTGGGAAAAGGTCTGTTCAGGTGTGGTTATCTTCTTGGTCTTACATACAGAGGAAGAAAAAAAAGATTGTCTTTTTTGGTGGGCCAGGACTTGAGGCAGATAAAGGAATTTCAGCCTGGCTTTGGTAGTGTAATGGAGAAGTCAGGGAGATCTTAAGGCTTCTTCTTTAGTTCAGCATGTCAAAGCACCGTGTTTTGGGATGTTGGCTTTTGGGCCTCAATATAGTGTAAAAGAGTTGTATGATTGTAAAATGGAATAACTATGGGTATTGTCTAGTCAACTCTTGCCCTACAGAGAGGAAACACAAGTTCTGTGATGATTAAATGGTCTTGAACTCCTGGCCTCAAGCAATCCTCTCACCTTGGCCTCTCAAAGTGCTGAGATTACAGGTGTGAGACACCACATCTGGCCCTGTGATGGTTAAATGGTTGTCTCAAGTCTTGTCATATGTTGGTGGTGCAGCCTGATCTCTGTTTATTGAGGAGAGAGAAAAGGTGACTGTCATGGGTATCACTGGCTGGAGCCAGCATTGCAAGCAGTAAAATAATTTACCAAGACAGTTGTAGGTAAAACAAAAAAGCAGATTTATTAGAGGGAAAGTACATTGCAAGGAAGCAATGGGCAGCACAGCAGAGAAGGGGCTTTCTGCAAAGAGGCAGGGGCTGGAGGGAAGTTTTATAGGCTATTCGCAGAACAAGGATGTGCTGCTGGGGCTATGTGGAGAGCAAGGTAATTGTGCCAGTGGTTTGTTTGTGATTAGCTGTCTCTTGGAATAATTGTTCTCCCCCACCTGGGACCCCTTCCTTGTTGTTGATTACTTATTAAGACTCCACATCCCCCCCACCCCCAAGTCCCAATAGAAAAACAATGACAAATCTTTGGCATTGGGGTGGAAGTTTCATCTTCCAACTACTTCCTGCTGACTGTGGGTGTAGCGCTGACTCTACCTATAGTTTTTGGTCTGAGGGGGAGCATGTCAAGGCAAAGCTGGTGTCCAGCTGAATCCGGGGGAGATTTGTAAAGGTAGCAGGCATCACTAGGGAGAGACTGATATCATTCACAGCATCACTTGAAAGAAACTGCTGAATTCTAGAAGATACAATTTTCTTTCTTAAGTCAGTTACAAAAAGGCAAAGGAAAACCTCTTGCAATGTGACTGTTTTTCCTTATCGGAAGCCAATTTAGATAACCTGGAAGTTAAACTCAGCGAAAAAAGTGTTTGAATTTAAGCAGACACAGCATAAGGAACCAATTTTAGAGAGATTATTCTGTCTTAATTACATACGACGTTCCTTTTATAAATTTCCTTTCACAGATTTTCTTATAACTTACACAGACCATCAGTGAATGCTTGGACTTTCCAACTTGTCCTAAACATACCTTTTTTTAAACAACCAGTCATTTTACTTTAGGACAAGAATTTCCCATACAAGATCATTTCTCATAGAAAATCTCTTTTTCATAATCTTCCTTACAAAAAATGCCTCTTTACCTTTATAACCCTTGAATTAGACAAAAGTCATTTTTCTTCTGTTAGGAATTTACGGTTTGTATCACATGTTGCTGTGCAAGTCCTGTGAAGGGGGAGCAGATGAGGAGGTTATCTACATACTGTAGAAGCTATCCCTCCCCCAAGAGATTGCTCGGTTAGATTTCTTGCTAGGGTTTGTCTGAATAAGTGTGGGCTATTTTTAAACCTTTGAGGTAGGACTATCTAGGTTGAAGATATTGGCTAAAAATTTAGGTATCTTTTCCAGGAGAAACAGGGCTAGTAGAGGGAAAGATGAATTCAGAGGTTGGGTAGATTTTAAGCAGGCCTCCATCTTGACAATTATATTTTTGCCCCAAAGGGATGTGGGTTATTTAGACATACCAGGGACTGGTGCAAGAATAGTAATTGGTTTCTTAAGTAATATAAAGGGGTATTAATTTTTTTTTCTTTTGGAGGACAGGGGTGCCATTTGCCTCCATTACCCAACAGGATTTGGAGAATAGTTGCTCAGAGAAGATTAGTACAGTGTAGGCAGCTCTTGAACCTAAAAGGGAAATGTAAAATTTTACTTGTTGCCTCCAGGGTTACCCTTGGATTTGTCTTGTTGATGACTATGTCCAATTTGGAAGCCAGATGGAGCAGAGAGCCCCTTCAGCTCAAGGCCACTGGGTGTTGGGACTCTGTCCCATGGTGTCTTTGACAGTCCTGTTTCTAGTGACCAAGATTGTGACAGACTGGGCAAGCCACATGTGGCTTTTTTCCATTTATTCCACTGGGGCAGTTTGCCTTCCAGTGGCCTGATCTTCTTCACTGGTGGCAGTTACCTGGAGGTGTGTCCCTAGGGCAGCCTAGAGGGGGCTGGGGATTTGTAAAGCAACCAAGAATTGAGCCTGCCTCTTGTCCCTGAGTTTTTGTTTCTCCTTAGCCCTGTCCTTCTTATTCTGCTTCTGGTTATAAGAGACTGAGGGGACTAATTTCAGGATTTCTTGCATAGGAACCATGCTGTATTACACAAGAAAATTAGACATTTCTTTTTGAGAGTTTTAGGGTCAAATTTATCCCAATGTTTTAAAATGCAGCCCAAGGTGACTCTGAGAGAATGGAAGGACTTTGTCCCATGATGGGACTTATGGGAAAGAGCATCCACTAGGGATATGAACCACAGCTTCTCTTGGGGGATCCTGCCAAGTGAAAAGGGTTCCACTCACGTCTGCTGAGTGACTCTGAGATGCACTTTCCAAAGAGGCATCCCACCTATTGGAAAGGATCTTCTGGTGCTAGGGCCTTATGGTGGATGAACACTGGGTGAGAGACCCAAGGTCAGTCCAGGTACAAATTATCTTGGGTGGCCAGCCCAGGCACGAGTTACTCTGGGCGTTCAATCCAAGTATGAGGGGAAGAGTTTGAGGGAACACTCACTGTCCCAGTGCTGTTTTGGATCAGCTGGCTTAAGATGTTTGGAGCAGGTGGCTGGCTGGCTGTATTCATGGGAGAATTTAGAGTAAGAAAGAGGGGGTCTTAGTTCCCCCAAAACATGTGTGGGTTTGCCCTGGTCAAGCTTCTTCTGCCTATTGTGCTACACATAGGGATTGGGGACTTTTGACCAGAAAGGATAGGAAAGAGCCTTCTTTCCTTCTGAGCAAGGCTGCCAAAACTGTTCACTGCTTGGCCTTCAGCCTATCCCAGGAAGTGCCCTGAGCAGTGGCCATCAGTTGCCAGAGGGATACTAGAGTTTTTTCATGGGAAGACTGAAAAGGAAAGCTAATGCTGAACTCTCACCTGATTGAGCATCAGCAGTCAGAAGTTTTACCATGTGAACCTTCAGTTTTCTCTGGGCTTGGACACTGTACACCGAAAGGTTGGAGTTGGAGGAGAGGAAAGGGAGAGAGTAGGGGAGCAGTCCCAGAGCACTCACCATATAGGCCACCAAAATATCACAGGTGTGACTGCCTGGGGCTGGTGTCGTGGGAAAAGAATTTACCAAGACAGTTGTAGGTAAAGAAAGGCAGATTTATTAGAGGGAAAGTACATTGCAAGGAAGCAATAGGCAGCACAGCAGAGAAGGGGCTATCTGCAAACAGGCATGGGCTGGAGGAAAGTTTTATAAGATAGTGCTGCTGGGGCTACACGCAGAGTGAGGTAGTTGTGCCAGTGGGCTATTTATGATTAGCTGTCTCTTGGAATGGTTGTTTTCCCCTATCTGGGACCCCTTCCTTGTTGTTGCTTACTGATCAGAACTCCACAGTGACTGCAACTGTAGAGGTAGCAGGTGGAGAAATACATTGTTCAAGCTGCGCTGCAGGCTTGTGGTTCTATATGAGAGGTATCAGGATTCTGAATGCAGAACAAAGTCCAACATAAAAGAATTAGGAAGATATGTAGTAGCTATCTATGAAGTTTTTTCATCGGTGGAAAAGTTTTTGATTTTTTATTCAACATTTGTTGCACATTTACTTTATGCCTTTGGTTGCAGAGGCATCGCAGGCAAATAGAAAGGAAACTGGCCAGAGCTAGGTACGTTAGCAAAACCCCAGGCAGTAGGCTCATCTAAAAGCCAGTGCTCCCACTTCTAGGGCAATAAATTAATGAGAACAGAACAGTAGAGTTGGCTCAAAGTACCATCTCGGTCCTGGGAACTTGGGCTCTTGGGACGAGTTGTGACTCAGGGATCATCATGGAAGCTCAGAGGTCATCAGGAGGACCTTGAATGCCGGGTCTCCTAGGCAACAAAGGAGACTCAGGGACCAGGAAACATAAAAGCCAGAACATAAATTACAGCTTCCCTGTAGCTGGGATGCAGACATATGACCTACTAACCACTAATTAGATGACTCCAAAGAAGACTTCGGTTTGGAAGTGAGCAATCATAGGGAATGAGTTCTGTGTGGCATTTACATTTTGCTGATGAGGTGGCAGCAGCAGATGCAGGGTAGATTTTGATACCAAAGTAGCAGCAGCAGTGGTTTAAGTAAAGGTGACTCCCTGGCTTTTACTGCCTCATGGCAACAGCAACAGTGATGGGGTTTTTTTTTTAATAAAGTACAGCCTCAAATCTATTTCTCCAACACTTCTCATACTTTGCAATTTGAGAGGTGCCAGACTATGCAATCCAAAGCAATTGGTTAATCACATATTGGATTTATCATCATAATTTGTACGGAAAGATTTTTACATGCTTAGCTCTGGAAAGTAAAAATAGTACAAGTTTATTAGCTAATCTTCAAGGTGAGATAAAGTATTTGTGACATACAAAGTGATCCCAGTATTAGCAGTAAATGTAAACATGATTTGTTTATAATATGAGTATTTGTTTGATCTGAGTGCTTCATTCATTCATTTACTGATTCCACAGTTCAGGGCTTTGGGCCTGTGTTACCAAGCACTTGCTGAACATGTCATGAACACTCTGCAAGCAGCACCTCATATCGTCAACTGTCCCACAAGTGAAGTCATCTCCTGGTGTCTCTATTTCTGCCCTTGCATCAGTTTCTCCCAGGCACACAGGCTTGAAATATTGTAATCAAGTACGCTATTTTTAACTTTCTTTCTTTTTCTTTCTTTCTTTCTTTCTTTCTTTCTTTCTTTCTTTCTTTCTTTCTTTCTTTCTTTCTTTCTTTCTTTCTTCTTCTTTCTTTCTTTCTTCTTCTTTCTTTCTTTCTTTCTTTCTTCTTTCTTTCTTTCTTTTCTTTCTTTCTTTCCTTCCTTCCTTCCTTCCTTCCTTCCTTCCTTCTTCCTTTTCTTTCTTTCTCTCTTTCTGTATTTCTTTCTCTTTCTTTCTTCTTTTTCTTCTTTGTTTACTTTGTGTTTAACTTCTTAAAAATGAAGGAATAACCTTTGCTCTTTCTTTCCACCAGACACAATGTTCCCCTTATCTAATTACATGCTTGCTTTATAATTCAGGGACTGAATCTTAAAACAGTACAGGCACCTACAGAATTCTCCCCACCAGGAGATTACCTGCAGGCTGCAGTTAACTTACAACCCAACCGTGCCTTGGATGGCGCCAACCCATTCAGCAGATTGGGCAATAACTCAGGATAAGTCACTGGAGCAAGTTACGCAGACTGGCACATCCTCATTCCTCTTGCATTCCCCTCATACCAAGCTTCCCTTTTGAAGTCCTTGTACTCTGCCCAAAGTTTGGAATGGTTTCTTTAAGGCATGAAGCATTGGCCATTTCCCCACTGCTAGCCCTGAAATAAAATCACTTTCCTTCCACCCACCCCCCCATCTTTGGTGTTTGAATTTGTAAATAACAAGTAACTGAACCTGCATTTGGTTATGAGTTTTGTTGGCCCACATTGGGAGTGCTGTGCGTTCTGAGTAGTCTGAGCCTGCTGGTCTGGTTTCTACTGGATGGGGCAAATTGCCACCTGTGAGCAATAGCTGCTCGTGTCTAGCTGACCCTGTAGCTGAGACTCTAGGAAGTTTCTCTGAAGCTGCTGAGATGCTTTTGTCTTGAGAAACCTCCCTTCTCTTCCTGCTGTGGTGCTGGCTGCCCCTTATTCTTCACTGGTGCCAAGAAAGTGGCAGCTGAGGAAGTTGACAGACTTCAGAATAGGTTAAGTTGGCCAGAGTGCACCTGGCTTTCTTCTGTTTCTTTAAATGCTACTTGGGGTCTGCTCTTATCAGACTTAGCTGCTGGTAGCATCATTTGGGCTTGTATGCTGTTTGTATTTGTGGTGCTACCTGAGCTTTGCTGTGTTTATACTCATCTACTTGTGGAGCCATTTGAAATTGAGATGAAGTTCAATTTGGGGACTCTGTACCCAGCTCCTTGAGTGGGGATATGTTTGAGAGTGCACCACTTGGGATTGTGACTGTGTGAGTGTGTGACATTTATGCTTGGACCCTTAATTATCTTTCTTTATTTTTCTTGCCTGCTCAATCCAGGGATCCAGCCCTGAAGGGGAACAGTTTCTACCATACCCCTGAATGAGTCATCCTTTCTAAAACCCCAAAGTACTCACAACTGAGCCATGTCTAGAAGGAGGAGCCACTGTCCCTCCACAGTATGATGAGGGAATTGGAATGATCACCCCCTTTAAGACCCAACAGGCCACCTGATTTGGACAGGGCAATGCCACAGCTGGAGCAGAGCAATTCCCACTCAGGCTAATTCCTGTGGGTGGTTTGGATGAATATGGGCAGCCTGCTGGACACTATTGGACTTAACGGCCCATTTTCAACATCTGATTTATTGAATTGGAAGAGTTTCAACCCACCTTATAGGGAGGATCCTCTGAAAACGATGGACCTCTTTGAATCTATTTTGCCACCCGTCAGCCCAGTTGAGCAGATGTATGGGTCCTTTTAAACATGCTCTAACTGCAGATAAAAGGAGACTAGTAATGGAAAAGGCAAATGAGGAAGCTTGGTGCCTCTATGAGGGTAATCCAAATAGTACCCCTAATTCCATAGGGGCTATTCCTGGCACAAACCCTAACTGGGATCCCAAGTGAACTAGGAATATGGCCTGTCTGGCACATTGGCAGGCACACATCTTGGTTGGACTCAGAAGAGGACTGCTCAAACAAAAGAGTTTAAGCAAAATCCAGTCATCCAAAAGACAAATGAAGATCCCTCTGACTTCTCAGAATGTACTTACCAAGCCTTCCACAGATATGCTGATATAAACCTGGAAGACTCTGACAATTCAAGACTAGTGAACATAACTTTCATTCAGCAGAACATCCCAGATATAAAGAGAAAGCTAGAAAAATGGGATGCTGCACTGGGAATGACTCATCCCAAGTTGGTGGATGTTACTTTCAAAGTATTCAGTGGCAGGGAAGAAAATAAACAAAAGCCTGGCACCACATGTGGCATAGGCAGGAAAGCCTCCATACCTGAGAAACCAGGGCAAGCCTCTGGGTCACAACCAATGTGCCTACTGTATAGAGGAAGGCATTGGAAAAGATAGCTGCCCAGAAAGGGCCGGGTGGACAAAGAAAAGCAGAATTCACCCAAGAGGTCATAGGCAAATAAATGACAGGACAAAGCTGTGGCCCTGACAAAAAATAGGGATGCCTGGAGGCTCCCTTAAATCTCTTGGAACCAATTAAAATTTCCCCACAGGAGCTCCGTTATAAATGACAGTTGGGAACAAGCTAATCCATTTCCTGGTTGACGCAGGTGCTACTCACTTAGTTCTTAACATCCCAGAAGCAAAAAGCACCAAAATAACAGTACCTATAATGGGAGGTGCAGGAGGGATACAATAAAAAACTTTCTTACGACCTCTAGAGTACAAACTGGGAGACCTGGAACTAAGACACAGCTTTCTCTATATGTCAGACTGCCTAATCCCCCTGCTGGGATGGGACCTGCTAGGTAAATTAAATGCTTAAGTTATTCTTCCCCTAGAGAAGCAGTAATTGTGCTTATGGCTCCTGCTGGAATAGGTGCTGTGACTACAAATGCTGCTCACTTACTCTGAGAAAGGGGAAGAAGAAGCCTTTCCCCCAGAAAACTATAAAAGACTGCCTAATTGCATTTGGGCAGATGGGATACAGGGAAAAGCCAAAAACACACACCCAATGCATATAGAAGTAAAAGAGGGGGATAGGGCGCCTGGAGAAAGCAATATCTATTAAAAAAAAAAGAGAAGACTTAGAAGGAACACAACCTGTTCTACAAAAATGTTTGAAAAAGAAAGTGATTCATTTTTGTAGGTCCCTACATAACCCTCCTATCCTGCTTGTGAAAAAGCTGCACTGTGGTGAATTATCAGTTTGTCCAGAACTTGAGGGCTATTAATAAAATAGTATAAGATATTCATCTGACAGTGCCTAACCTATATACATTATTAACTTTTATACCCAGAAACTATAGGTGGTTTTCAGTGTTGTATCTAAGGCATCTTTTTCTGCATCCTGATTGAGGAGACAGCCCAGCAATTATTTCCCTTTGAATGGCAGAACCCAGAGACCAAAACAACCCTTGAATATTATTGGATGGTGCTGCCTTAAGAATTCAAAAATTCACCCACTATCTTTGGGGGAAATATTGGAAAAAGACTTGAGGTGATTATAACTAGATGAAGGAGTTCTGCTACAATGTATAGATGACTTACTTAGAGCAAGCCATGATTCCAAATAATGCTTGTCCAATACTATTCTAGTCCTAAAGCATCTGACCAATGTGGTTATAAGGTATCCCCACAGAAGGCCCAAACCTGCAAATGAAAAGTAACCTATCTTGGCTTTGTGTTAAGGTGGGACAAATGAAGCCAATGGCCGACTGAAAGCAGGCAATAGTAGCCATCAAAGCTCCAAGAAATAGAAGGCAATTGCAAGGATTCCTAGGAATGGCTGGCTTCTGTCAAATTTGGATTTCTAATTTGGGGCTAATGGCTAGACCATTTTATGAAGCTTTAAAAAGATTGAACTCAGAGTCCCTGCCCTGGACAGATGAATGTCAACAGGCATTTTATGCCAACAAAGAAAAACTGCTATCAGCCCTAGTGTTGGGATTGATGGACCCCTAGAAGTTCAAACTCTATGTCCATGAGAAACAAGGCATAGTCTGGCTGTGCTGATCCAAAGCCCAGGAGATATTCCACAACCCATAGCCTATTTCTCTAGCAATTGGACCATGGAGCAAGACAAAAAGCACATGCAGGACTGGGAGTTTGATAAAAACAGACCCAGGAAAACTGATACTTATGGAACAATTCTACTCCCTAAGGCCATGGTTTATTTAATTTTAAGACATCTACATGAGGAGACACATTATAGGAGAGATGCTCTTGCTTACCTAGTGTGGCCCTACTCTGAAGCCCAGACACTTCCAGAAAACGATTCATAAAATAACACAAGGATGTGTTTTATGTGCTGAGAATATTTCCAAGACTGAATGAAGTCCCCCCAACAGAGGATACAATACAAATAGATATGCTGTTTTGAGGAGTGGCAGGTAGGCTTCATTACAAATAGATATGCTGTTTTGAGGAGTGGCAGGTAGGCTTCATTCAAATGCCCATGGCCAGTGGAAATTGCAGATTTCTTTTGGTATTTGTAGACACCTTTTTTTGGATGTGTCAAGGCATACCCCACAACATCTCAAGGGCTACAGATGTAGTCAAAGCATTGTTGAAGGAAATAATCCCAATTTGGACTCCCATGCACTATACAGAGCTACAAGTTCTTCCATTATTTCAGAAGTTACCCAGAAGATAAGTTAAGCATTATAGATTAAATGGAAATCGCATTCATCATAAAGACCACAATAGATGGGAAAAACAGAGAAGATGAACCACACCTTAAAGAAGACAATAGCCAAACTCTGCCAGAAGACTGGTCCAGGCTAGGATGAAGTTTTGCCTATTGCTTTGCTCTGATCAGGGTAGCATCCCAAAGTGGGCTTGGATGAAATCCTTTTGAAATTATATGTGGGAGACACTTCTAGATCCCCTTGCCAGGGATTCTGCCTTTGGATTTCTTAAGTGAGTCTAGAATTAGGCAATACATGCAGCAATAGTAACAAACATTACTGACTATGCATCAGCTTCCTCTCTCCAGGTCTGCCTACCCCACAGATGAGCCCCTTGCAGGAGAAAAGGTGCCACTAAAGTCCTGAAAAAAAAACAACGTCTGGATCAAAAACTGGCTGAAAAGTGAACTGGACCCCATGATGTGCTACTGACCACTCATTCATCAGTCAAGCTGTCTGGAGTAAGACTATGGGTCCATAACTCTCAAACAAAGGCAGCCCCACCCTGGCCTGACCACACAGAGGAGGCTTCTTGGACATGTAAACCGAAAGAGGAGTTAAAACTACTACTTAAGAAAAATTCTGTAGAGAAGTAACATTTTTTGGGTAATTTCCTATCGAATGAAACCGTTGTTAGTGCCTTCAATCTTAAATTTATTATTTCTGTCTACTGCTGCCACCACTAACCTTTTCCTACAATGGGCACAACAGTATGCAGATGGTTGACAGAAGGACTCCTGCTGAATCTGTGGCCTATTGCCTTTCTCTAGCAGCCTGGGCCTGCCCTGGTAAGTATCACCTATAAAGGGAAGTGACTGGCCACACTTGCAAGCCTTCATAGAAGACCTTAAGGAGTAGGTTAGGGGCACAGATGTCAGGTGTTACCAGAAAAGACATAACCCATGGCCTGTAAATAAGACTCTTAATGAATCTGGACATGGAAAGCCTTTCTCATGGAAATGTAATATAGGAAAGGGGAATAGCATTGCTCACCCTTCTACTGGAGAAAGAAATGATAATCCAAGATATAAAGCCCCAGTACTCTCACTCTAAGAATGAGTTTCTTCAAATCTGGAATGGCTTTTTATGGCTGACAGCATCAATAGTACACTTAAGTCCCCTTTTTCTGGGAGCAGTGGAATCATACCCTAGACTGGAGTCAAGTAGTGCTGGAGGCATGAGTTGGATTCCTTCAGAATAATGTCAACCTACCATAGTTGTATAGAAAAGGGACTTGTTTGCAATAAATTTGTCCCAGTGACCCAGGCTTAACTGATATGTTCCTAATGGAACTCATTGGTTATGTGCTACAAACTTTTTGCCCTGGCTACCATGATGATGGCTAGGATGCTGTACTCTGGGCCTCTTCTGGGCTCAGGGACACTGGGAAGAGATTGTAGAAAAGCCTGCCAACTCATGGGCAAAGATTTCACGCAACTGCAACAAAAGCAAAAATTGGCAAATGGGATCTAATTAAACTAAAGAGCTTCTGCACAGCAAACGAAACTATCATCAGAGTGAACAGACAACCTACAAATGAATGGGTGAAAATTTTTGCTATCTATCTGACAAAGATCTAATAGTCAGCATCTACAAGGAACTTAAACAAATTTACAAGAAAAAAAAACAACGCCATCAAAAAATGGGCAAAGGATATGAACAGACACTTCTCAAAAGAAGACATTCATGTGGCCAAAGAAACATGAAAAAAAGCTCAACATCACTGATCAGTAGAGAAATGCAAATCAAAACCCCAGTGAGATACCATCTCATGCCAGTCAGAATGGTGATTATTAAAAAGTCAAGAAACAACAGATGCCAGCAAGGCTTTGGAGAGATAGGAATGCTTTTACACCGTTGGTGAGAATGTAAATTAATTAGTTCAACCATTGTGAAAGGCAGTGTGGCAATTCCTCAAAGAGTTGGAACCAACCCAAATGTCCAACAACGATAGACTGGATTAAGAAAATGTGGCACATATACACCATGGAATACTATGCAGCCATAAAAAATGATGAGTTCATGTCCTTTGTAGGGACATGGATGAAACTGGAAAACATCATTCTCAGTAAACTATCGCAAGGACAAAAAACCAAACACCGCATGTTCTCACTCATAGGTGGGAATTGAACAATGAGAACTCATGGACACAGGAAGGGGAACATCACACTCCAGGGACTGTTGTGGGGTTGGGGGAGGGGGGAGAGACAGCATTAGGAGATATACCTAATGCTAAATGACGAGTTAATGGGTGCAGGAAATCAACATGGCACATGGATACATATGTAACAAACCTGCACATTGTGCACATGTACCCTAAAACCTAAAGTATAATAAAAAAAAAAGACCTAGAACCAGAAATACCATTTGACCCAGCAATCTCATTACCAGAGGAATATATACCCAGAGGAATATAAAACATTCTATTATAAAGATACATGCAGGTGTATGTTCATTGCAGCACTATTCACAATAGCAAAGACATGGAATCAACCCAAATGCCCATCAATGATAGACTGGATAAAGAAAATGTGGTACATATACACCATGGAATACTATACAGCCATAAAAAGGAATGAGATCATGTCCTTTACAGGGCCATGGATGGAGCTGGAAGCCAATATCCTCAACAAACTAATGCAGGAAGAGAAAACCAAACACTGCATGTTCTCACTTATAAGTGGGAGCTGAACAATGAGAACACATGGACATAGCGAGGGGAACAACACATACTGGGGCCTGTTGGAGGGTCAGGGGGTGGGAGAGCATCAGGATAAATAGCTAATGCATGTGGGGCTTAATACCTAGGTAATGGGTTGATAGGTGCAGAAAACCACTATGACACATATTTACCTATGTAACAAAACTGCATGTCCTGCACATGTATCCTGGAACTTAAAATAAAATAAAATAAAAACATACCTATAAAACAAAAACACAACAAAAAAGTATCTAGGTAACAGGTAACATAATGAGTGAAACAGTACCTCAGATCTTGACATTAACGTTGAATATAAATGGCCTAAATGCTCCATTTAAAAGATACAAAATGGCAGAGTGGATAAAAAAATCACAAACCAAATATCTACTGTCTTCAGGAGACTCTCCTAACATGTAAGGATGCACATAAACTCAAGGTAAAGGGATGGAAAAGAATATTGCACACTAATGGAAACCAAAGGCAAGCAGGAGTAGCTGTTCTTTTATCAGACAAAATGGACTTTAAAGTAACAACAGTAAAAAAAGACAAAGAAGGACATTATATAATGATAAGAGGATTAGTCCAACAGGAAGATATCACAATCCTAAATATATATGCACCTAACATTGGAGCTCTTGAATTTATAAAACAATTACTACTAGGGCTAAGAAATGAGATAGATAGCAACACAATAATAGTGGGGGATTTCAATGCTCCAGTGATGGCACTAGACAGGTCATGAAGACAGAAAGTCAACAAAGAAACAATGGACTTAAACTATACCCTAGAGAAATGAACTTAACAGTTATTTACAGAGCATTCTACACAACAACTGCAGAATATACATTAGTTTCATCAGTACATGGAACATTCTCCAAGATAGACCACATGATAGGTCACAAAACAAGTCTCGATAAATTTAAGAAAACTGAAATTATATCAGGTATCCTCTCAGACCACAGTGGGATAAAATTGGCAATTAACTCCAAAAGGAACCCTCAAAACTATGCAAATACATGGAAATTAAATAATCTGCTCTTGAATGATCTTTGGGTCAACAATGAAATTAAGATGAAAATTAAAAAATTATTTGAGCTGAATAATAGTGACACAACTTACCGAAACCTCTGAAATATAGAAAAAGTGGTGCTAAGAGGAAAGTTTATAGCATTAAATGTCTATGTCAAAAAGTCTGAGAGAGTGCAAATAGACAGTCTAAGATCATACCTCAAGGAACTAGAGAAACAAAGAGAAACCAAACCCAAACCCAGCAGAAGAAAAGAAATAACAAAGATCAGAGAAGAACTAAATGAAATTGAAAGAAACAAACAAAAAATTACAAAATACAAATAAAACAAAAAGCTGGTTCTTTGAAAAGATAAACAAAAATTGACCATTAGCAAGACCATTAGTAATATTAACCAAGAAAAGAAGAGAGAAGGTCTAAAGAAGCTCAGTTGGAAATGAAATAGGAGCTATTATAACATACCACAGAAATATAAAAGATGATTCAAGGCTACTATGAACACCATTACCTGCACAAACTAGAAAATCTAGAGGAGATGGATAAATTCCTGGAAATATACAACCCTGTAGATTAAATAAGGAAGAAACAGAAACTCTGAACAGACCAATAACAAGAGAGACTGAAATAGTAATTTAAAAAATTGCCAACAAAAAAGTCCAGGAGCAGATGGATTCACAGCTGAATTCCATCAGACATTCAAAGAAGAATTGATACCAATCTTACTGAAACTATTCCAAAACATAGAGAAAGAAGAAGTTCTCCCTAAATTATTATATGGAGCCAATATCACCCTAATTCCAAAATCAGGAAAGGACATAAAAAAGAAAACTACAGACTAATATCCCCGATGAACATAGATGCAAAAATCCTCAACAAAAAACTAGCTAACTAAATCCAACAGCACATCAAAAAGAAAGCACATCATGATCAAGTAGTTTCATCCTATGGAGGCAGAGATGATTTCATATATGCAAGTCAATAAATATGATACATAAACAGAATTAAAAACAAAAACTGCATGGTGATCTCAATAGGCATACAAAAAACATTTGAAAAAATTGAGCATCACTTTATGATTAAAACCCTCAGCAGAATTGGCATAGGAAGGACATATCTCAAGGTAATAAAAGCCATTTATCATCCTGGCTTACACGGTGAAACCCTGTCTCTACTAAAAATACAAAAAATTAGCCAGGCGTGGTGGCAGGTGCCTGTAGTCCCAGCTACTCAGGAGGCTGAGGCAGAAGAATGGCATGAACCCAGGAGGCGGAGCTTGCAGTGAGCCGAGATCAAGCCACTGCACTCCAGCCTGGGTGACAGAGTGAGACTCTGTCTCAAAAAATAAAATAAAAATAAAAATAAATAAAAAATAAAAGCCATTTATGACAAACCCACAGCCAACATTATACTGAATGGGGAAAAGTTGAAAGCATTCCCCCCGAGAACTGGAACAAGACAAGGATGCCCACTTTCACCACTTCTATTCAACATAGAACTGGAAGTCCTAGCCAGAGCAATCAGACAAGAGAAAGTAATAAAGGGCATCCAAACTGGTAAAGAGGAAGTCAAACTATTGCTGTTCACCAATGATACGATTTAGATCTTGATATGATTGTATACCTAGAAAACTAAAGATCCATCCAAAAAGTCCTAGATCTGATAAATGAATTCTGTAACATTTCAGGATACAAACAGAAACACATCCCATGCTCATGGATGGGTAGAATCAATATTGTGAACATGGCCATGCTGCCAAAAATAATCTACAGATTTCAATGCAACTCCCATCAAAGTACCATCACCATTCTTCACAGAACTAGAAAAAACAATTCTAAAATTCACTTGAAACCAAAAAAGAGCCTACATAGCCAAAGAAATCTTAAGAAAGAGGAAAAAATCTGGATTTGTTCAAATTACCCAATCTCAAACTAAACTAGAATTCTACAGTTACCAAAACAGCATGGTTCTGGTATAAAAATAGGCACAGAGACCAATGGAATAGAATAGAACACCCCAAAATATAGCCAAATAATTACAGCTAACTGACCTTTGACAAAGCAAACAAAAGCATAAAGTAGGAAAAGGTCTCTGTTCACCAAATGGTGTTGGGTTAATTGGCAAGCCACAGGTAGAAGAATGAAACTGGATCCTCATCTCTCACCTTATACAAAAGCCAACTCAAGATGGATCAAAGACTTAAATCTAATACTTGACACCATAAAAATTCTAAAAGATACCATTGGAAAAACTCTTCTAGACATTGGCTTAGGCAAAAATTTCATGACCAAGAACTCAAAAGCAAATTCAACAAAACAAAAATTGATAAATAGGTCCTAATTAAATTAAACACCTTCTGCACAACAGCAACAACAAAAAATAATCAGCAATCAGTCAACCCACAAAATGGGAGAAAATATTTGAAAACTATGCATACAACAAAGGACTAATATCCAGAATCAACAATGAATTCAAATAAATCAGCAAGAAAAAAACACATAATAGCATCAAAAAGTGACCAAAGTACATGAATACGCAATTCTCAAAAGAAGATATACAAATGGCCAACAAACATATGAAAAATGCTCAGCATCACTAATTATCAGGGAAATGCAAATTAAAACCACAAGGAGATACCACCTTATTCTTGCAAGAATGACCATAATTAAAAAATAAAAAAATAACAGATGTTGGTGTGGATGTAGTGAAAAGGGAACAATTCTACACTGCTGGTGAAAATGTAAACTACTAGAACCACTGTGGAAAAGATTATGGAGATTCCTTAAACAACTAAAAGTAGAACTACCATTAAATCCAGCAATCCCACGACTGGGTATCTACCCAGAGGAAAATAAGTCCTTATATGAAAAAGACACTTGCACACGCATGTTTATAGCAGCACAAATCTCAACTGCCAAAATATGGAACCAGCCTACATCCCCATCAACCAATGAGTGGATAAAGAAAATGCGATATATATATATATATATATATATATATATATATATATGTGTATATATATATATATATGTGTGTATATATATATATGTGTATATATATATATATATATGTGTGTGTATATATATATATATATGTGTATATATATATAACCATGAAATACTACTCAGCCATAAAAAGGAACAAAATAATGGCATTTGCAGAAACCTGGATGGAGTTGGAGACCATTATTCTAAGTGAAGTAACTCAGAAATGGAAAACCAAATATCCTATGTTCTCATTTATAAATGGGAGCTAAGCTATGAGGATGAAAAGGCATAAGAATGATATAATGGACTTTGGGGACTCGGGGGGAAGTGTGGGAGTGGGGTTAGGTATAAAAGACTACACATTGGGTACAGTGTACGCTGCTTGGGTGACAGGTGCTCCAAATCTTAGAAATTACCATTAAAACTTTTCATGTAACTAAAAGCCACCTGTTACCCCAAAACTATTGAAAACCTGAGTAGTGTATATATACATCCCAGACAACTCAGGAAATGTCTCATTAGCCCTGCAAGATATGCATAAACAAATTAAAGCTATGTCTGACCCACATTGTCACCAGATCAATGGTTTGTGCCCTGGTTTGGGTCAGAACCATCCTGGTGGGAAAAGTTACTTGTGACCTTGACCATAATTGTGGGAATAGGCATACTTCTTTCTGCGGATTCTACTGCTGTTGTACATTCTGCATGGGAATGCAAGATAAACTCTCCCAGAGACTTGCAAATCTCCAACAGTTTTCATCTGGGAGCCCAGGCATGTGAGAATATTTCCAATTCCAGTAGATTAGTTCCATTACAATGTCCTTTAACTACCTCCTCATTCAGCAGGAAGTAGGCAGAATGAACACATCGCCCATGTTCCACAGAAATGGAATGGAATTTGGCAGTGGGGAGTTGTAATGAGTAACCTATTTTTAAATGTTTTTTTTTGTTCCTTTCTGTATTAGTTGGGGTTTTCTAGAGGAACAGAATTGATAGGATATATGTATATATAAAAGAAAGTTTATTAGGGAGAATTGGCTCCCATGATCACAAGGCAAAGTCCCACAATAGGCTATCTGCAAGCTGGTGAAAGGCAGAAACAGGTAGTGACTCAGTCCAAGTCCAAAAGCTTCAGCACGAGGAAAACTGACAGTGCAGCCTTCAGTCTGAAGGCCTGGGAGCCCCGCAAGTCTTTTGGTGCAAGTTCCAGAGTTCAAAGACTGAAGAACATGGAGTGTGAAGTCCGAGGGTGGGAGGAGAGGAAGCCAAGTGTCCGGCAGGAGAAGAGAGAGAATGGAAAGACTCAGCAGCAAAGTAGTTATCCCCCTTCATCTGCCTGCTTTGTTCCAGCTGCGCTGGCAGCCAATTGGATGGTGCCCACCCACACTGAGGGTGGGTCTTTCTCTCCCAGTCCCCTGACTCATGTCAGTCTCCCTTGGCAACACCCTCACAGACACACCCATGAACAACACTTGACCAGCCATTTAGGCATCCCTAATCCAGTCAAGTTGACACCTAATATTAACCATCACACTTTTTCTTTTTCCTCCTTGTTTACTTTATGTTTAATTTCTTACAAATGGAATATGACCTTTGTTCTCTTTCTTTCCACCAGGTACAATGTCCTCCTTATCTAATTATACACTTGCTTAGAAGTTCCAGGGACTGAATCTTAAAACAATCCAAGCACCTATAGAATTTTTCCCCACCAGTAGAATACCTCAAGGTTGCAGTTAATTCACAATCTGATTACGCCAGGATGCCCCAGCCCATTCACGAGAGGGGGCAATAACTCAGGACAAGTCATAGGTGCAAGTCACGTAGACCTGCACCTTCTTGCCCCTCCTGCATTCTCCCTCTACTAAGCTTTCCTTTTTAAGCCGTTGCATTCTGTCCAAAATTTGAAATGGTTTCTCTAAGGCATGAAGCTGTTATGGGAGGGGGACAGGGACGTGCTGGGTAGAGAAAAGCGGGTCCCTGGCTAGGGCTCCACCCTCAGGCCTGTGCCCACGGACCTAGGTGAGGACAGGCACTCCTGCCTTTGCGCCCAAATGTTGCATTTTCCAAGACCACCCTGGCCTGCCATGCCCACATCCTGTGCCTATAAAAACCCCAAGACCATAGCAGGAACACACAAGCGGCTGGACGTGGAGAGAAACACATCAGCGGAAGAACACACAAGCGGCTGGATATCGAGAGGATGTCGAGAACACCAGCATGCCAGCAGGCCATCCTTCCGGTGGAACGTGGAGTTTAGCTGGGGCAGTTGGAAAACAGCCTGGGCCGCTGAGTGGCCCAACTTTAGGGGAAAACCTTCCCACTCCATCCACTTCTGGCTTCCCCCATTTGCTGACAACTGCCTCCATTCAATAAAAGCTGCACTCATTCTCCAAGCCCAGGTGGGATCGGATTCTTCTGGTACACCAAGGCAAGAACCCGAGATACAGAAAGCCCTCTGTCCCTGCGACAACGTAGAGGGTCTAATTGAGCTGGTTAACACAAGCTGCCTATAGATGGCAAAACTAAAAGAGCACGAGGTAGCACAGGCCCACTGGGGCCTCAGGAGCTGTAAACATCCATCCCTAGATGCTGCCGTGGGGTTGGAGCTCCAAAGCCTGCCTGTCTGCATGCTTCCCTAGAGGTTTGAGCAGTCGGGCACTGAAGAAGCGAGCCACTCCCCCTGTCGCACACCCCGCAATGGGGGACAAGGGAGCCTTTCCCCTTTCAGAGCCGTGGCCATTTCCCCACTGTTAGCTCTGGAATAAAGTGACTTTTCTTCTACCACACCTTGTACTTGTTATCTGACTTTGCAAGTGGTGAGCGACTGAACCTGCATGGAGTTACAATATTAGTTTTTTTTTTTTTTTTTGAGACGGAGTGTCGCTCTGTCGCCCAGGCTGGAGTACAGTGGTGCGATCTCGGCTCACTGCAAGCTCCACCTCCCGGGTTCACGCCATTCTCCTGCCTCAGCCTCCCAAGTAGCTGGGACTACAGGCGCCCACCCCCACCCCCGGATAATTTTTTTGTATTGTTAGTAGAGACGAGGTTTACTGTGTTAGCCAAGATGGTCTGGATCTCCTGACCTCGTGATCCACCCGCCTCGGCCTCCCAAAGTGCTGGGATTACAGGCATGAGCCACTGCGCCCGGCCACAATATTAGTGTTTTATTTGACCTCTCTCGTCCTCCTTTTTCAGTCAGTTTCTAAAGGCATTTGACTTCTTGGTCTCCATCTTTTTTATTTCACACCATAGCTGGAAAGTACTAAGTTGATATTTTTAAAATAATTCAAACATTCAATTTTAGGTCAAATATAGGGAATTTGGAAGATAGTAGACAGTTTATTATTAATAAGAATGACTACTAGTGCACTATCTTTAAAACGATGTAAACTAGCAAATTTGAGATGAAGAATAAAGCCCAGAACCTACATCTAATTCTGAAAGCACCAAGAACATAAAAATCCAACTTACTACTGAATGTCAAAGTGGAAAATAAAGTGCTATAATTTTCTTTATTTCCCTGTTAAAGGAGAATTTACCTAAATTCAAAAAACATGGTTTAAGAAGCAGTCTATTTAAAACATGTCTAAATTCATCTACTGAGGGTATAGTGTGAATGTTTTATCAACAAGGACATGATGATCCTTTTGTCTTCTTATACTACAATTTAAATTTTATTCTTTATTTTCTGAAATGTGTCAAATACCAGTAGCCTCTGGCTGCTTATAAAATATTTATGTAAAAAATTATTCAATAAAAAATCCAAACAGCAGCTGAGCTCATACATAATTTAGCAAATGGAAAACTACTTCTATTCATGTGCAGAGGCCAGACAACAGAGATGATACTCCCCTGAACCCTGAAGGCAAATGTATCGCAAGAGAATTCTGGCAGAGAAAGAGGGGAGGAAGAAGCCAATACGAAATACAAATGGCCCTATTCTCTTTTATATGATATTCACATTTGGAGTCAGAAATGGGGTGACTTAGCTCCTCATTATTTCCAAAAAATGGCACGTCTCAGCTACTTGTCTCTTAAATCTTTTTCAAGTAAATAAGTAGTGTTTTTAGCCTTTTGGAGCAGGATGGATTTCCTCTGACCATTGGCTGAGAAGCAATCAGTCTGGTGTATGTGGCTCCACCCTGAAGCTTTGAGTGGAATAGCTTGGTAGATTTTTAACGGCACCCGGACTTGGATTCTTTTAACTACTGACTCTAGGCTTGAAATTCAATTCTAATTTACCAGTATGAAAGCATAATTTTTATGAAGCTGCAATTCAGTATGTTTGTGACTCTATCCCTCTCTTCACATGCAGAAGTAATGAGCTCTAATGGATTGCTATTGCCAGATACACTGATGGCCGTGTGCAGGCTGTCCAAAAATGCAACATTTCCCCTCTAGTGTTTTTCTTCCTTTATATACAGAAGTGAAGACCTTGAGCAGATTAAGACCTTTCAGATGTATAAAGGCCCAGGGAAACCAGGAGGCATTGATTGTATCAATAATTAAATTACAAGCACACAATTATACTATGGCCTAGCTAGTCTGTATTTCAATAGGGATTTTATTTTTAATGTTTTGTATCTAACTTTTTGAATTTTGATGATGTTATTAGTTGTATTTTTAGCAATAAAAATAAATGGAATCTTGTTATTACAAAGATGCATAACCATGGAAAATAACTTCTTAGTCTCTAACGGCCAGGTTTATAATTACTCATTTGCACATTTGATTGGTCATTGTAACATAAGAAATGGTAAATGAATAATATTGGCTATAAAAACCTCAGAAGTAGACGCTTACCTTCTTTTTTAAAGAAATGTATGTCTAATAAAACTAAAACATTACAGTTAGCTTGTGACTGCCTCCTGTTTTTCCCTGTATCTTTTCTTTGTGATTTTTGCTTTCCTGGGAAGCAAGGCTTGAAGATAGAACAGTTACACCCTCTTCCTCAGAATTCAAGTATCATAGGTTAAGAGCATATATTTGGCTTTCATAAATAGTTAATATCCTCTAGGGATTGTATTTTGTGTAGTATACAGGCTTTAATATGAGAAAGAGAGACTCTTTCTACTCTCCTTCCCTATCAATCAAGTCATATTTCCCTCTTTCTGCACTCCAAGAAGGGATGCCCCATCTCAAATGCTGGGTAGCTCTATTTGATTATACATACTATTTTTATGTAATATTGCTGTTTGACTTTGTCACCAAAAGAGGAATAAGTAGGAATATTTGTTGTCTCCACAGAACCAGGTGTACACTTTCTCTCCTTGTTTGAGAGACACTTTTTCTTTCTCTTTTAAGAGAGGCGCTGTGGCACTCTAACCCCCTCGCCAAATTCTCCCCTGCCTCAAGCCCTTTGCACTTATCCTAGATATCCATCTGGACCACCCCCTGTACTTCCTTCAGGTTTCTTTTCTTTCTTTCTTTCTTTCTTTCTTTCTTTCTTTCTTTCTTTCTTTCTTTCTTTCTTTCTTTCTTTCTTCTTTTTTTCTTTTTCTTTCTTCCTTCTTTCTTTCTTTCTTTCATTTTTGAGATGGAGTCTTGCTCTGTTGCTCAGGCTGGAGTGCAGTGTCATGATCTCCGCTCACTGCAACCTCCATCTGCAGGGTTCTAGCAATTCTCCTGCCTCAGCCTCCCAAGTAGCTGGGACTACAGGTGCCCACCACCATGACCGGCTAATTTTCTTATTTTTATTAGAGATGAGGTTTCTCTATGTTGGCTAGGCTGGTCTTGAACTCCTGACTTCATGTAGTCTGTCTGCTTCAGCCTCCCAAAGTGCTGAGATTACAGGCATGAGCCATTGCGCCCAGCCTCAGGTGTCTTTTCAAAGTTCTCTTTATTAGAGAGACCTTTGACCAAAATAGGAACTCGCCCTAAACCCAATATTTTTTATTCTGCTTATCCTTTTTAAATGCTTTTTCATGTAATTACCTGACATATTATTTCAAAGTTGCTTATTTCTTGTCTTCTCCCACCAGAATGTAAGCTCTTTGAGGACAAGAAGTTTGCCTGTAGTGCTGTGTCTATCCATCATCTAACATAAAGTCTGGCACACAGCAGAAGCTCCATATTTGTTAAATGAATAGGTGAATTAATGAATCAATGATTGCATCATATATCTGTTGAGCATTTAATATGTGTCAGAGACTATAGTAGATTCTGAGGACATGACTATAATACAACAAACTTGTGCTCTGCCTTCAAGATGTTTATGGTCTGGTAGGCAAGAATGATGACACCAGCTGCACTTCTTGTGAGTGCAGGGTAGGTTTACTCTCATTAACTTTGTTCATTTATTTATTATTTTATGAGACAAGGTATTCCTCTGTCTCCCAGGCTGGAGTACAGTGGTACAATCATAGCTCACTGCAGCCTCCAACTCCTGGGTTCAAGAGATTCTCCCACCTCAGCCACCCAAGTAGCTAGGACTAAAGCCACACACTGCCACACCCATCTAATATTTAAATTTTTTTGTAGAGATGGTCTGACTATGTTGCCCAGGCTGGTCTGAAACTCCTGGCCTCAAGTGATCCTTCCACCAGGGCCTCCCAAAGTGTTGGGATTACAGATGTGAGCCACCACGCCTGATCCCCACTAACTTTAACTTTAAATTATTTATTTAAGAATGTTGAATATTGGCCCCCAATATCTTCTGGCTTGTAGAGTTTCTGCTGAGAGTTCTGCTGTTAGTCTCATGGGCTTCTCTTGAGATAAAAGCTGGAGAAAGAGAGAAGCCAGTAGTGTGGCTTCGTCCAAGTCTGAAAGCCTCAAAACCAGGGGAGCCAACAGTGTAGCCTTCTCTCTGTGGCTAAAGGCCCGAGAACCAGGGGGAGGGGCTTCTGATGGGTATCTCGGAGTCCAAAGGCCAAACAACTTTGAGGCTGATGTCCAAGGGCAGGAGAGGAAGCCAAGTGTCCAGCATGGCATGGGAAGAGAGAGAGTAGGAAGACTTTCTCTCTTTGTTCCAGCTGCGCTGGCAGCCAATTGGATGGTGCCCACCCACGTTGAGGGTGGGTCTTCCTCTCCCAGTCCACTGACTCAAATGTCAATCTCCTCTGGTAACTCCCTCGCAGACACACCAGGAACAATGCTTCTTCAGCCATCTAGGCATCCCTCAATCCAGTAGAGTAGACACCTAATATTAACCATCACAGCTGACTTAATTTCTAATGTTATCATAATCTCTACTCAACTCCTGGAAAGATACAAGAACTCCCTTTAGTCCACTGTGATTTTTATTTATTTTCATTATATTTCCATATCCCCTAAGTTAGTCATCATTATTAATACTATTTTATATAGTCGATCATTATTTTGATTAGTTAGATGTTTAACAATTTATTTGTTCATAATTGCTTCTTGCCTTCCACTCCATCCTTTTGGATTCAACTTTCCACTTTCTAAAATATATCATTTAGTAATTGTTTTACAAGAGTCTACAAACAGTAAACTCTTTAGTCATAGTTGTCTGAAAATTTCTTGATTTCTCAGTCAATCGTGGGTACTTTAGGATATATAGAGAACTCAAGGTATACAGATTTTTTTCTCCTTTGGCACTTTTAAGATACTTTTTTGTTGTCTTCTTGCATTGCATTAGGGTGACCAACTTGTCTCAGTTTATGAAGACTTTCCTGATTTCAGCACTAAAAATCTGGAGACCTTGAAGTCTTCTCGGTCTCAGGAAAACTAGAATTGTTGACCATTCCACCTTAAATGTTGCTGTTGATAAATCTGATAATTTTCTAATTTTTGTTTCTTGTAAATAATATGTATTTCTTTGTTGTTTTTACTTTTAATATTTTCTCTTTCATTTTAGCATTGCATTAAGTTGGTTGCCAGCATGCCGGGAACTGGGCAGAGGGAGGGGGTTAAAAGTGAGGGCATCTCCCTTTGCAGTATGTAAACTTTCTTTTAATTCTTCTGTTTTCAGCATGTGTCCTCAGTAGTGCCTGGTGTCCACAAGTCCAGACTTGTCTGGTTTAACTTGCACTCTTCTGCCTGTTGAATTAGAAGTAGCCACTTGGCTATTTGGGTGTTAGAAGAGTATTTGGGGGATTTAATCTTACTTTTTAAAGATTTCCAATCAATTCTTCTTTGGTCTGCTACTCTCCCTCTCTTTAGAGGTCCTGGTGCTCTCAATTCCTTGACTTCCTGAGGTTCAGTAACTTGAATTACCTTGATTATTTTTCATTTCGTTTATTTTTCACCACTCTCTCTCTCACCATCAACACCAGAGGTTTGGATTTCTATTTTCTCCAGCTCAATAAATCAACTATCATTTATCGATCCTAGTTCCAGCTTCCAAAATTTTGTTGGCATTTATTGTCTTCTCTTCCACCGTCATGACCTTACATATTTAAGCCTTTAAAAATTTTTTCTTTACTTTCATTTTGGTGGGGTTTCAGAAGTAGAATAAGTGCTTGTGTTAAATCTGCCATGTTTTATCAAAATCTCAAGGACTATATCTTTTTCTTTCTATAAGTTCTATTTAGATTTTGTAAAATCTCCACTTTTTTCTCTTAGGGTCTTATTTTCTTAGTATTTTCATAGGATATGTTTTGAATACTTTTAAATGTACTGATTTTATCATCTTTTTCTGGTTGCTCTTTCATCTCAAGTCATTGGGGGTGTAGCTGATCTTATTTTTTGTCTGTCTTTTGACATTCACTAATGATGGGTTGTGTGGGGCTTGGTTGCTCTTTGGTAATCCCATGTTATATGTATTATAGGAGTGTCCTTCGATAGCAGCTTTGTGTCCTGCACACAGGGGAAGGACCTGCACGGACTAATTTTTAATGTTAATTTTTTGGCATGGGAATTCCTAGACTATGAGGGTTATATGATTCCAGTCCTCAGCTTGTGCGAGGTATAGAATCAGGGTTTTGATTTCTTAGTGATACATATGTTTTTTCACTGAGTGAAAGGCTTTCTGGCCTTCTCCCTGCTTCACTGAGGGGTGTCCCTTTGAGATTCTTGGTTTTACAGAGAGATTTTCAGTTTCAACTTTACCTCACATAGGCCTGAAGGAGTTACCATCTACCTCTCCTTAGGAAGTGAAACTCAAGAGGATTATGGAGACTAATAAACAAGCCTTGGACTATCACAGCATCTGCTCATATAATTACCGCCCTAGTTTTCAGTTCCTGCTTTATTTCTGCACCTGGAGTTTATCCCCTTACTCCCACCAAGCTCAAATACACACTTTCATGGTTTTGCATTTTAAATGTCTGTGGAAGGAGGTCTCCATGTTTTCATGGCCTACTATCTTTCCACAATCCTGTTTCTTTCTTTTCTTCCAAAATACTGGTAGGTGGAAGTAAAAAAATGCAAAGGCAGACAAAGAGAATGAGCAGCCACTCTAAATTGTCATAACTGAAACAAAAGAAGATGCTAGTTAGGTCCAAGATGGCAGCTTGGAAACATTGTTAGCATGCCTCTCTCACTTGGAAAGACAAAATAGTATGTAGACATTCATGCTGTGAACTTTTTTCCAGGAAGCAACACAGAAACTTAACAGGAAAACTGAAAGAAACCACAAAACCTTTGAAAGAAGTGATGGGCTGCAACCTACACTGTGAACCAGGCAGAAAATTGTTTAAGTCCCTAGAGTGGGAGAAGGGGATAAACTGCCTCTGGGATACACACTCCCACAGGGGAGCCAGACAATCCAGGCCATGGGGGAAAGGCCTTAACCCTACTCAATGCTGCAGCTGACTTAGTGAGCGGTAGGGAGAAGATGAGGAGCGGCATCAGGACATGCTTTGCGTGCACTCTTAGACTCCAGTAGGGGTGGAGGGAAGCCATTCCTGATCCTACTTCTCAGGGGACCTTGTGGAAGTCTGCCAGCTAACTCAGGCAGTGGTTATAGGTTGAGAGAAGCTCCCAACTGAGATTTGTAATATAATCTCAAGCAGTGATAAACCACCGTGGCCAGAACTGAGGGGTGAATGGGAAGTGGGTTGTAGCCAGGGGCACAGGAGGTGGGCACTCCTGTTTCACGAGCAGACTGGGAACTGCATGGCCTGAAAGCCACGGTTTCTGTCCCCATGGGGAAGGCTTATGGCTTGGGGCAGCTTTGAGTTCTGAGCACAGATTGCCTTGAACCTAGCTAGCTGCTGCTAGTGGAACACTGTGGTGCGAGACTTGCCTTGCCAAGGGCATGCCTGTTACTCCCCACTCCCTGGGTGGACACTTCTGTGCAGCAGAGGCAGCTGTGCTCCTCCCTGGAACATTACTCCAGTGGCTAGGGAACTGCCCTCCTATCGCCATTGGGACTGCTGCTTGCCCCACATGTGTGGAGCCAGTGTGGACTTGCCTGACCCAGCTCCTATCTGGCTTTGCCCTCCACCCGCCCTGGTAGCATAACACAAGTGACAGAAGTTTGGGGAGCTTTATGGCCCTGCCCATTGCCTGAGGCACCAGAGTGCTTCCCCTGGGTGATATAAGGCAAGCACGTATTCCACTCCTGCCACCAGAGCTGGTGCTCTTTGGCAAGTGCCACCTCTTGACTAGAGGCCAACTGACACAGTCCATTACAGCATCTGCAGGCACAATAACATTGCACCTAAGAAGGAGGAAACTTGTGTACGACCATAGCTTATCACTATTGCCTGCATGAACCTTGCTAGCCAGGAGGTCCTGAGTCTGTCCATGTGACCAGTTCATCACTACTACAACTGGTGTTTGAGGAAGCCAATGCACTAAGGCTATTTATAACCAAAGAATTTCAGAGTCTACATCACTCCCCTGCCACCCCCATCAGAGCTGGTGTTAGTACCTGCTGCTGGGAGACTAGAGGACAGGTCACATCTCTGGATCCCTTGCAGAAATTCCCCAGTACCAGCCTGGAGTGTGGCAGTACCATTGGGTGGCTAGACCGAGAGGAACAGCAGGATTCACAGTAGTCTGGTCCACAAGGTCTCCTACTCCTAGGAGAAGGGGGAATGTAGTACATCAAGGGAGTACCCCGTGGGACATTATAATCCAGAGGGCAGGCCTTGCTTTTCTGAACTTTCTGCTTGTGGGAAGATTTTTTCAACAGAGGCACAAGTGCAGTGCTGGCCTCAGTGGGGAAAGTCTGTGGCTCTTCCCCAACAGTCAGGCAGCCTGGTGTTCATGAAAGGTCTTGGAAAAGGGTCTTCTTATTTCCCTCACCCACCACTGCAGAAACAGCTCACTGGGGCTTCTCCCATGGGATCTCAGCATGGGTGCACCTGTAGACAGCCTCTCTGAAACACTGCAGAGTGATTGCATCCCCATAGGAGGAGTGTCCTCCAAGTTCAGGCTTGTATAAAGGTTAGAGTCATAATCCCTCTCTACAAAGAACATCAGCATTCCTACAGATAAAAAGAGGCACTTGTCTGATCTGAACAGCCAAACATTGGGTCAAGGGTGTGACTGGGAGGCAGATTACTGGCTTGTTAGGGGAGCTGAGGTGGTTCTCTCCTTTCTGTCTGAAAATACCTCAGTCTGTTTCACTAAGAGCTCCCCCAGCTGCCTCTGTCAAGTCTGGAACCTCTGTCCACTACTGAATATGGCATTTACCCATCTGCTTTAACCACAGCTGATATTTACCCATAAACACCTCCCCTAGTGGGCTGAAGCCTGAGCTCTTCAACTCAGTAAATAAAATCCTGGGGGGTAGAAGGGGAGAATAAATAAATAAACGCACACCACTGGGGAATAAGATAAACTTCAAGAGAACTCTGCCCTTTCAACCACACAAGAAACAATGAACCTGCTCATATACTGAGCACGTTGTCACTACAACCAGCAGCTGAAAAGGCCATAATATAAAGACTCTCTGTAACCAAGGAACTAATACAGAGTCTTCATCCCTGAAAGCACCCAGAGCCAGATTAGGTTACTATAAACCACAATTGTTAAAAATATACCCTCAAAGGGAGAAAAAAGAAATTAAAAAAACCCAGCCAAATTAAAAATAAACTTAATTAGGAGAAATAGTCTACCAATATAAAAAGGAACCAGAAAAATAATTCTGGCAACATGACCAAATAGGATTCCGTAACATACCCAAAAGATCATACTAGCTCTCCAGCAATGGACCTAGGCTAAGATGAAATCTTTGAAATACCAAATAAAGAATAGGTTGATTATTAAGTTACTCAAGGAGATACAAAAGAAAGGTGAAATTCAACATAAATTAAAAAAACAATTCAGGATATGAATAAGAAATTTTCTAAAGAGATAGATATTGTAATGAAAAACCAACCAGACCTTCTGGAAATGAAAGACACATTTAGGGAATTACAAAATGCAGCAGAAAGTTTTAATAATAGACTAGGCCAACTAGAAGGCAGAATTTCAGAGCTTGAAGATAAGCCTTTAAAATTAACTCGATCAAACAAAAATAAAGGGAAAAGAATTGAAAGAAATGAGCAAAGTCGCCAAGAAATTCAGAATTAATGTAAAATGGCCAAACCTAAGAATCACTCGTGTTCCCAAGGGAGAAGAAAGGCAAAAAGTTTTCAAAACTTATTTGAGGAAATAATTGAGGAAAACTTTCTTGGCTATGCTAGAGATTTAGACATCTATCTAAATATAAGAAGCTCAAAGAACCTTAGGAGATTCATTGCAAAAAGGACATTTCCAAGGCATATAGTAATCAGGCTATCTAAAGTCAATGTGAAAGAAATAATTCTAAGAGCAGTGATAGAAAAATATCAGGTAACCTATAATGGAAAATGTTTCAGACTAACAGCAAACTTGCCACCAGAAACATTAGAAGCCAGAAGAGATTGGAATCTTTAGCGTCCCTAAACAGAGTAATTGTCAGCCAATAATTTTGTATTCAACAAAACCAAGTTTCATAAATGAAGTCTTTTTCAGACAGGCAAATACTGAGGAAATTTGTCACTACCAGACAAGCCCTACAGAAAATGCTAAAAGGAGTTCTAAGTCTTGAAACAAAAAGTCAGTATGCACCAGAATAGAACCTCTTGAAAGTATAGAACTCACAGGGCCTATAAAACAATAACACAATGAAGAAAACAAAGTAGATAACAATCAATATGATGACTGAAACAGTACCTCACATCTCAATAGTAATATTGAATTTAAATGGTCTAAATGCACTACTTAAAAGATACAGATTGGCAGTGTGGATAAAAAAATCACAAACCAAATATCTGCTGTCCTGAAGAGACTTACCTAACACAAGGATTTTTATAGACTCAAGGTAAAGGGGTGGAAGAAGATATTCCAAGCAAATAGAAACCAAAAATGAGCAGAAGATGCTATTCTTTTAGCAGTTAAAACAAATTTTAAAGCAACAACAGTAAAAACAAAAGACAGTCATTATATAATAATAAAATGATCAATTCAACAAGATATTATAACCTGTAATATATAACAACCTATAATATATAACATATATATTGTATATTATAGGTTATAATATCTTCTTGTTGAATTGATATATACTGAGATATGCTAACAGTTCAGCATATACTGATATATAGTATATGCTATGTACAGTAGTACAGGATATACTATATATGCAGTATTTGTTATGTACTGTAGTTCAGCATATTCTATATATATATGCTGTATATGCTATATACTGTAGTTCAGTATATACTGCATATATAGTATATGCTGAACTGTTCTAGAACACTAGCCCTCTAGAACAAATGGACCTAACAGATATTTACAGAACATTCTACCCAAGAACTTCAGACTATATATTCTTCTCCTCAGCACATGGAGCATTCTCTAAGATAGACCACATGATAGGCCACAAAATAAGTCTTGATAAATCTTGAAAAAATCAAAATTATATCAAGTATCTTCTTAGACCACAGTGGAATAAAACTATTATTCGACTCCAAAAGAAACCTGAAAATTGTGCAAATACATGGAAATTAAACAATCTGCTCCTGAATAATTTTGGGGTTAACAGTGAAATCAAGATGGAGATTGAAAACTTCTTTGACATGAATGATGATAATGACACAAATTATCAAAATCTCTGGGACACAGCAAAAGCAGTGCTAAAAGGAACGTTTATACTGCTAAACACCTACATCAAAAAAGTCTGAAAGATCACAATTTGACAATGTAACATCACACTTCAAGGAGCTAGAAAAACAAGAACAATGCTAGCAGAAGATAAGAAATAAAGATCAGAGCAGAACTAAATGGAATTGCAGCAAAAAATACAAAAGATCTGTGAAACAAAAAGTTTGTTTTTAGAAAAAATAAACAAAATCAATAGACCATTAGCTAAATTAACTAAGAAAAGAGGAGTGAGCTTTAAATAATCTCAATTAGAAATGAAAGTAGAAATATTGCAATGGACACCACAGAAATACAAAAGATCATTCAAGACTACTATGAACACCTCTATGCACACAAAATAGAAAATCTAGAGGAAATGAATATATTCCTGGAAACATACAACCCTCCCAGCTTGAATCAAGAAGAAATAGAAATCCTGAACAGACCAATAACAAGCAGTGAGATTGAAAAAGTGACAAAAGAAATTGTAAACAACAACAACAAAAGCCCAGGGCCACATGGATTCACAGCTGAATTCTACCAGACATTCACAGTAGAATTGATACCAGTCCTACTGAAATTATTCCAGAAAATTGAGAAAGAGAGAATCCTTCCTAACTCATTTTGTGAAGCCAATATCATCCTGATACCAAAGCCAGGAAAGGACATAACCAAAAAAATAATAATAATAATAAAAAATAAAGAAAACTACAGACTGATATCCCTGATGAATATAGATGTAAGAATCTTCAACAAAGTACTAGCAACCTAATCGAACAACATATCAAAAAGATAATTCACCATGATCAAGTGGGTTTCATCCAAGCAGTGCAGGGATGGTTCAACATATGCAGGTCAATAAATGTGATTCGCCATGTAAACAGAATTAAAAAACAATAACCATGTGATTATCTCAATAGACATAGAAAAATAATTCAATAAAATCCAGCATTACTTTATGATAAAAAACTCAACAAACCATGCATAGAAGGATACCTCAAAATAATAAAAGTCATGTTTGTAAAACTCACATCTAACATCATATTGAATAGGGAAAAGTTGAAATAATTCCCCCTAAGAACTGGAATGAGACAAGGATGCCCACTTTCATGACTTCTATTCAACATAGTACTGGAAGTCCTAGCCAGAGCAATCAGGCAAGATAAAGAAATAAAGGGCATCCAAATTGGGAAAGAGATATCAGACTATCTCTGTTTGCCCGTGATATCATTGTATACACAGAAAACCCTAAAGACTCCTCCAAAAGACTCCTAGGTTTGACTGAATTCAGGTTACCAAATCAGTGTACACAAATCAGTACCATTTCTATACACTAACAACCACCAAGCTGAGAATGAAACCAAGAACTCAGTCCCTTTTACAATAGCTATTATAAAAAAAAAACCCATAGGAATATACTTTCCCAAGGAGGTGAAAGATCTCTCCAAGGAAAACTACAAAACTGCTGAAAGAAATAATAGATGACACAAACAAATGAAAATACATCCCATGCTCACAGATTGGAAGAATCAATATCATGAAAATGACCATACTGCCCAAAGCAACCTATAGATTCAATGCAATTCTTATCAAAATATCAACAGCGTTTTTCACAGATTTAAAAAAAATCCAAGAATTCATATGGAACCAAAAAAGACCCTGAATAGCAAAAGGAATCCTAAGGAAGAACAAATCTGGAGGCATCACATTACCTGACTTCAGGTTATACTACAAAGCTGTAGTTACCAAAACAGCATGGTACTGGTATAAAAGTAGATACATAGCCCAATGGAACCAAATAGAGAACTCAGACATAAAGCCAAATACTTAAAACCAACTGGTCTTTGACAAAGCATTCAAAAACATAAATTGGAGAAACAATACTATATTCAATAAAAGGTGCTGTGATAAATGGATAGCCACATGTAGAAGAATGAAACTGGATCCCTATCTCCCTTAGACCCTATATGGTCTTTAATCTAAGACCTAAAAACCATAAAAATTCTTGAAGGGAACCTAGGAAAAACTTTTCTGGACAGTGGCCTAGGCAAATAATTTATGACTAGGAACCCCAAAGCAAATGCAACAAAAACCAAAATAAATAAATGAGACCTAATTGAACTAAAAATCTTCTGTGCAGCAAAAGAAATAATCATCAGAGTAAACAGATGACCCAAGGAATGGGAGAAAATATTTGCAAACTATGCCCCTGACAAAGGACTAATACCCAGAATGTACAAGGAACTCAAGTCAGCAAGCAAAATAAATAAATAATCCCATCAAAAAGTGGGCAAATGACATGAACAGACACCTCTCAAAAGGAGATATACAAATGGCCAAAAAAGATTAGGAAAAATGCTCAACATCACTAATCATCATGGAAGTGCAGATTAAAACCAGTGAGATTCCACCCTACCCCAGTCAGAATGGCCATTATTTAAAAGTTAAAAAAGGAAAAGAAAAGAAAACAAAACAAAGGTGTTGGCATTGATGTAGTGAAAAGGGAACATTCATACACTGCTGGAGGGAATGTAAATTAGTACAACCTCTATGGAAAACAGCATGGAGATTTCTCAAAGAACCAAAAGTAGATTTATCATTAGATCCAGCAATCCCACTACCGAGTATCTTCCCCAAAAGAAAAGAAGCCATTATATATATATTTCATATAATGCACACATATGTTTATCACAGCACAACTCATAATTGCAAAGATATGGGACCAACGTAAGTGCTCATTCACTGTTGAGTGGGTCAAGAAAATGTGGTGTATATATACACACTATGGAATACTACTCAGCCATAAAAAGAACAAAATAATGTCTTTTGCAGCAACTTGGATGGAGCTGGAGGCCACTATTCTAAGTGAAGTAACTCCAGAATGAAATATCAAACACCATATGTTCTCAATTGTAAATGGGAGCTAACCTATGGGCATTCAAAGGCATGCCGAGTGGTATAATGGACATTGGAGACTCAGAACAGAGGAGGGTGGGAAAGGAGTGAGGAATAAAAAACTATATATTGGGTACAATGTACACTACTCGGGTGACAGGTGCACTAAAATCTCAGACTTCATCACTGTACAATTCATCCATGTAACCAAAAGCCACTTGTACTCCAAATGCTGTTGAAATAAAAAAATTATTTAAAAAGAAGATGCCTTTTATGCAAAGAAACATAAACTATTTTCTGAGAAAGATAATTTAAGGGGAAAGGTGCACCGAAAAACTACAAGGAATTAGAAGGAATCTATTTTAGATAAGTAGATATCAATTTAGGCAACATGTTACTAAATATCTCAGTTTCCTGGAATGTGCTTATAAACACTAGGAAAAACTTGTGATATTGCTTGCATTACAAATCTGTCAGCTAATTAAAAGAATGCTACCACTGTAGTTACTGTGTTAAATTAAGTAAAAACAAATAGAAATGCACATAATTTCATTCAGAATAGAAGACATGGAAAAGTGTTACCTTGACTGTTTTGAAGAATATTACCAAGTTTCTGCACTTTCCCCCACTTCTTATACTTAAAAATGGCATTTTAACAATGTAAAGATACTCCATTTGGACATTCTGTGAACTTATGTACATTCTAAAAACTTATGAGAGAAAAAAATTAAGGTGGAATATCAAAGCTTCACTGTCTCCAAACAAAATTTATGAAGCAGAGATTTGGGATAAAGATGTTGTATTAATTCTCTATTACTACTGTAACATATAATCAGACTTAGTAGTTTAAAACAGCATGAATTTGTTATTTTGCAGTTGTATAGGTTAGAAAACTGACATGGGTTGTTCTAGGCTAAAATCAAGGTATCAACAGGGCTGTGTTCCTTTTTGGAGGTTCTAAGAGATAATTTTTTTTTTTTTTGCCTTTTTCATCTTCTAGAGGCCTCCTGCATTCCTTGGCTCAAGTCTTCTTGCTATTTCCATCTTCAAAGCCAGTAACGCTGCATTTCTAAGATCAGTCTTCCTTAGTGACATTTCCCCCGACCGACCTCTTCTACTCTCCTTTTCCGCCATAAAGAACCCTTGTGATTGTGATATGAGAAATACATATTTGGTCTTTTGTTCCTAGCAGATAACTCCTAAAACCCTTGGAATTTCCTAAGTGATAAGAGCCATAAAGGTGAAAGGAGCATTTTCTGTTATTTATGACAATCTCACATGAGTTTATGTTAATGAGATGACTTTTAGAAAGTCCCTAAGAATGGGGAGCTGGTTGCCAGAGGGCTTACCCATATGATTTGAGGGTTGCAGCTTTCAGCTCATCATCACTGGCCATCAGAGAAATGCAAATCAAAACCACAGCGAGATACCATCTCACACCAGTTACAATGGCCATCATTAAAAAGTCAGGAAACAACAGGTGCTGGAGAGGATGTGGAGAAATAGGAACACTTTTACACTGTTGGTGGGACTGTAAACTAGTTCAACCATTGTGGAAGTCAGTGTGGCGATTCCTCAGGGATCTAGAACTAGAAATACCATTTGACCCAGACATCCCATTACTGGGTATATACCCAAAGGACTATAAATCATGCTGCTATAAAGACACATGCACACGTATGTTTATTGCGGCACTATTCACAATAGCAAAGACTTGGAACCAACCCAAATGTCCAACAACGATAGACTGGATTAAGAAAATGTGGCACATATACACCATGGAATACTATGCAGCCATAAAAAATGATGAGTTCATGTCCTTTGTAGGGACATGGATGAAACTGGAAACCATCATTCTCGGTAAACTATCGCAAGGACAAAAAACCAAACACCGCATGTTCTCACTCACAGGTGGGAATTGAACAATGAGAACTCATGGACACAGGAAGGGGAACATCACACTCCAGGGGCTGTTGTGGGGTGGGGGGAGGGGGGAGGGACAGCATTAGGAGATGTACCTAATGCTCAATGACGAGTTAATGGGTGCAGCAAAACAACATGGCACATGGATACATATGTAACAAACCTGCACATTGTGCACATGTACCCTAAAACCTAAAGTATAATAACAATAAAAAAAAAGAAAAAAGAAAAAAAAAGAATAGGAACCATCTCAAAGCCTCCTGCTTTCTTGAAACTGAACAATTGATTCAAATCAATGGTCACCATCATAAAGTTCCTCTTTACATTGATAAAATGAAAAAAGCAGTCTATTTAATAAAATAAAAATTTATGAAATTAAAAAAGACCATTCTGTTGGTGTGGTGACACATGCCTGTAATCCCCACTACTCAGAAGGCTGAGGCATGAGAATCGCTTGAACCTGGGAGGCAGAGATTGCAGTGAGCCGAGATTGTGCCACTGCACTCCAGCCTGGGTGACAAAGGTGAGACTGTCTTAATACGACAAAAAAAACAAAAACCAAAACAAAACCCCACAAAAACACAACCAAAAAAGACCATTCCGAATTTTAAACAACTAAGAAACAAACTTTGGCATATGACCCACTAACAATTCTTCTATCTTTTAATATCCATTATTATCTGGTCCCACTTATTATCCAACCTTATTTTTTACTCTGTAACATCTGTCTGGCTTCTAATTAGCTCTTACTGACTTACTTTTTGGCCTCCAATTGTGATCTTCTTCTGATATCTGAAATTCCAGTCCTCTCTCTTGTGCTTCCTCCAATAGTACTTATCCTTAGAGACTGTGGGCATCGTTCACCCGAAACGACTAGCCTATCTCACTTCTTTGAATTCCTGTGTCCCTTATACCTGCACCACCATCTAAGGGATCCCTTAACTGTGAGTTAACTTATGTCATTCTCTATAGCTCCTAATGCATTAGGTTGCTCAGAGGTCCCATTCACTCATTTTTATTATCTCTTCTGTGCCAGCCCTTCTTTAACCCAGTGCTGTATATAAAGTCATGTTCAAAACACATGTAGTCCTTATTTTTACTTCTGAATCTCCTACATCACAAAATGCAATACAGAATCTATAACAGGCACCTAATAATACATGCTATTTATTATTACATGATGCAAGATATTTGTCAAGGCTACTAGACCTGATGCTGATGTTGAAGTCTGGAGTAAAAATCCAGAATTCCTCTGTGCTAGATATACTAGAATGTGCTTTTTCTTGAAAATTCTTTAGTAAGTCCAAGATGCTTTCCAGAGAACAAAGAGATGCTGAGTGGGAGAAGGCTGATTTTAGGCTTGGAACATAAATGCTTCAGGTGATAACAGACATTTGTCCAACTAATGAATGGGCAGAGAAACCAAAATACAGGCTGCAAAAGATTCTGAAATTGCAGGTCACCATGCTGAGAGAGTACAGAAGGGAGCATTCTGGCTTTCCTGGAAACTAAAAGACACCCCAAGTCTGTAGCAATTTATTGTAAATTTGAAGGCGCCTACTGAGCTATCTTCTATGTAGAAATAATATAGTTTACGGAGGTCCTGGGACCCACTCAAGGTGGAATTAAACAGATTTTAAAACTTCCTGCTTAGAATTTGTTGTATAAGATGGGGGAAGGGGAGAATGAACCAATGGACCTACTGACTTACATTACGATCATTAGGGTCTTTTTCCTCCTATGGACAGAGTAGAGAAAATCTGTTCTGACATCAATAATGGCTCTTTCCTCTACGTGCAAAATAACATTGTTACATGTGCCTGTGGGTGTGTGTATGGTGTGGGGATAATAACTCTGTATTGGGGTGAATGTTAACTGGCAGGGACTAGGTAATTATGGGACTAATAAACTGAGATTAAATATGATTCTGGAATGAGAATTTTTATGAAAGACAAAATGAAAAAGGACACAATGAGTGATGGAGTTGAAAGAATAACTTTTTCCTGGACCACTTTCTCCTTGTATGTCTGTTTTTCCTCACTTTTCTCATGCCCAGTTGAAAGCATCTAAATTTCGGTGGGAGAGGAAGTGGGGCAGAAGAGGGCCATGGACAGGGAATTTGGAGTTAGTCAGGAGAAGCTCGTGCAGCAGCCTGGAGAATTTGACCAAGCCTGGAAGGTTTGGGAGAGATGAGTTCAAGTGTTCGGTGGCTAGTTCAAGTGTTCAGTGGCGAGTTCAATTGTTTTCAGTGGCGAGTTCAAGTGTGTTCAGTGGCGAGTTCAAGTGTTTGGTGGATATAGGAATACTAGATGCAGGGAAAAGCCCGAGCCTTGGAGACCTTCAGGGAGAGAAATTTCATCCTGCACCTGCAGATAATCACTGTTGAACTAGCCGTAAAGAGACTGGGACTTCATTTGCTACTCAGAATAACTCTGCAAGGAAGAGATTGCACTATTTCTATTTTTCAGGCAAGGCAGCTGATTCCTAAAGTGACACTTGGCTAGATGAGGAAATCAGGAGTTGAGCCTCACTTTTTAAAATATACAAGCCCTTTTCTCTTTCCACCAATGCATATGAACTCATGTAATATCCATAGGTGGAAAGAAGAAGAAATTTTGAGTTAGATGGTTTGACCTGGGCAACCTTCACATCTTCCATGATTTCATCTCTACCCAAGGCTTCACTTAATCCAGGTTTGACTTGTCTTCTGAGGTCCATATTTAAAGTTATGACTCTCTATTGGGATCTCCACCTGGATAACTTTCCCCTGAATCAGTTTTTTTGCGTATCTCCTGTTCCTCACTAAAGATTTTCTAGGACCCAGCTTTAAAAGCTTAGAGTTGCCTTTGACTCCTCCTTACCCCTTTCACTTCACAGGCATACCTATCAATTATTTATCTCGACGTTTTTCAGAATTATCCCTTCTTTTCTCCTCCTCCTCCTTCTTCTCTTTTACCACTTTACCTGTAATTGTGACCCTCATTACTTCTACCCTGGACAGTTGTATAATCCCCCTACTTGGTATCCTTAATTGCATCCCCTTCAACTTTCTTTAATTCATCATAAGCCTCATTGACAAATGGATTACTCTGAGTTTCAGCTTCAGACATACAGCTTTTCTACTCAGAAACCTTGAATAGCTCCCCATTGTTTAGTAAACTAAGTACAAACTCACCAAATTTAATAGATAATATTTATTGAGCATTTACTATATTCCAGGCACTAACCAAAGCACATGAATTCTTTCATTTAGTCCTCAAAACAACCTATGAGATAGGCCTTTCTATTGTTCTCACTGTACAGAAAAGGTAATTGAGGACCGGGGCTACTAAATAACTTGCCTAACACACAACAAAAATGTAACTCAACCCAGGAACCTGATTTCAGAGCCAGCACATGATGTTGCCTTTCCCATTTAGTTGCCACTTTTTGGAGGTGACGATTAGGCTCATAGTAGCCAAATCTGTACATATAATGTTCAAAAATGTCTTCTAAATGTCATTTATGATTTTTTCCCTATCTAAAACCCAAAGTGTAAAATTCCACTTATCTTTAAAGACCCATTCCAATTCTATCTCCTTCATAACACTGGTTACGGTCCCTCCAACAGATGTGGCCTCCTCCTTCTTTGAATCAAATAACGTAATAATTTGTTCACTTCATCTTTTGCCCCTCGTTAAATCCCCTTCTCTTCTGAGGCAGGAGCTGTTTTCCTACCCACACATTTTGAAGTGCATTAAATTGGATAGTTGGATACAAAGTTCCCAGAAAAACTGACGTGGCTCCAGGTATCAAATTCTGTGCCCCATGTCTATGCAGATCTTAATCTATACACAGTTTAGAGCTGAGGGCCCCTGAGCAGAGTGGATGGGTTACAGACCATCCAGGCCATAATCTGTTGGGGCTTCTGCCAGTGTAAACAGATGATTATTGGAGGATAAACTTTGGCTATATGAGTCTAATTTTAAAGGACTAAAAAAAGGAAGGGGCCTCCCTAAACTAAATAACTTTGCTTTAGTTAGAAAGTCTAAGCTAATTGTTTTCAAAGCCCTTTCTAATCCTTCTAATTAGGCACAGGATCGTCTCCAACTTTTTTTCTTGATTTTGTCTCTGAGTGACACATTGAAAGTTAATTTCAGTGCAGAGTCAAGTTTTACACTTCAATTTACAATGTACTAAAAACTTAATTGACAAATAATATTGACTGAGGAGTTATCTTGGTGATTCAGACTCAAGTTAATCTTTCACCAGAAATATCAAAACAAAACAAAATATGAACCACAGGGTCATGTGTACTGAATCTTTAGATGCTAGGATTCTGGTACACTCCTTGGAGCTCAAACACAGAAAACTGAAAAGAAATAGAAAGAATCCCTACTTGATTATTAATTCAAGTAGTATTTCTAGAGTACCTACCATGTGGTGGGGATGGCATACAACACTAGAAATATACCGCTGAATGTAAAATATCAGATCCCTGACCACCTCAGTTTACATTGTTCATTGTGCGTAGCACTGGACTGACGGAAGCACTAGCTTATCTTAGTATGGACGTACTTTTGTTCTCTTGTTCCTTTTTTTTTTTTTTTAATGGAATGAGTCAGCTGTTCGGTCCTCCACTGAAGCCTGAAGTTAAACTTTCTAATCTTTAAATTTGTATGGCTATTTACACATATCCATTGATTTTCTTCTTCAATTACACCAATTTTCATGATGATTATCCCCCATAAATTTAAGGACCTTGTAGGTGCCAATTACTATGCTTAAAATAAGTTAAGCTAAACACGTATTCTGAAGTTTTCAAGTTTTATTAAAAAAAAATTGTTTAATGTGTCCTGAGCTGCTCTTTAATGCAGGTGTCAGTAGATGGCAGCACATTACTCTTTGCTCACTCTTCATGGGCTCAGGGGAAAGGAGAGGAGAGGAGAGGAGAGAGAGAGGCTTTTCAACACACCCTGTTTTGGAAAGACAGCCCTAACTAGAATATAGAGGAACAGTTTCCATATCTAATCCTCACTATCTCCAAGATGTTCCTTTAATTCTACACATTATTTTGTATTTGTAGTGCCTTTATTTTAAATTCCATACACATTATCTCATCATCAATATGCCATTATTTGTACCATATTAGCTTTATTTAGATTTTCAGTAATATAGCTCAAATGTAGCTTTTTGTGATTAAACAGCCCCATTAAAAGATGAAAACTCTGAGTAATGTGAACTCATTTTGGAAAGCTGTCTCTGAGCCGATATTGAACATTAGGGATCAGAGGACTAGGAAGAAATTGTCTTTGTTATGTCAGCTTTCAGTATTACTGTACCTCCTCAGAATGAAGCAGAAATAAAAATCACTACTCTGTTATTCAGCCATTTGGACCTTGTACCTTTCCAAGGATTTTTATCCATGCCAGTGTTTTGAGAGAAAGGGGAAATGTTTGCTCTTTAGACAAACTCAGAATAATTCTGAAGGCATGTGAACCACTTAGCTTTCAACACAAAAAGTCTTCTAAGCTTCCGAAAATGTGCAAAAACAAGAAATCAGTTCAATCCAACAAATGCTTATTGTTCATTTCTTTAATTATGCAACAAACATTTTTTGACTGTTGTTCTTTAAAAGGTATTATGCTGGGTGCTGTAGAAATACCAAATGAGCATGACATACTTCCTGCCCTCAGGTAATTGTTCTAAGGCAGAGAGAGTAAGGCATATATACAAACAAATATAAGGCGTAATAAACATTTGTTACATGATTGAATGGCCATAAGACAGCTGTAAAAATGTGCTATGGGATTTCAAAGAGAGCAATCAGGTATACAGGTTAGAAAAAGATACATGGAAGACATGGTCCTGACATGGCTTTAGAAGAAAGATATAATTGAGGGGTCAGGGAGGATGAGAGCACTCTAGGTGACTGGAACACCAGGAACAAAAAAAAGAACCGTCCTTATGAAAGGACAGTTGGTCCAGTTTGGCAGGAGGCTAGATCAGGCATCAGCCTCCCACTTAAAGAATCAACAAGAGACACCACGGGACATAACCTCTTGGCAGCACATTTACCAAAGCAGAAGTTAAGGCACAGAATTCTACAACCAGAACTTTAACCAGACCCTCCAGGGTGGACTTCAACATTCAGAGCCCAGTCCCTTGTGTGGTACAGGCAAGCTCCTTGTTCTTTCTTAGCAACCAATAGATAACAATTTTTATTTATTTAGAACGATGACTTTTTAAAAAGGCAGATATTTATTATTTAAAAATTCAAGCAATTCTGAAAAATATGAATTTTAAAAATAGCTTAAATTTCACCACCTAGGAAATAATTTCAGACCTCTTTCTTGCATATATACAGATGGAGGGCTGGCTGGCTAAGAATAATTTTGCAAAAATGAGACCATACTGTTCATGCTAATTTTACATTAAAGTATTAAATTTAATTATACTTGAATTTTCAAAGAAGAAAAAGAAACCATGATTAAAAATGAGGAGTTATGGAAACTTAGGTAAATGTTTCTTAATTTTAGTTGTTTAAAAAATGTGTAATATATTCACATAGGACAAATTTCAAAAGCTGTATGTTGGTGAAAAGCCAGTGAAAATCCTCCATCCCATTCTGTCTTCCAACTACCCACTTTCCTTTCCCAGAGTTATCAGTGATATCAGTTTCTTGTCCAACTTTCCAATGATTTCAGTCTTTAAAAAATTTCTTTACTGCAGAGATATTAGTTCTCAAGATTAAAAGACAAAAGATTATAAAAAAGTCTTTAAAAATTGGAGCCATTATTTTTTAATAGGTTTTACTGTTTTATTATAACAGTAGTCTCTAATGCTGGACATAATGCTAAGAACTTCACATGGATTATTTCATCTGATACCCAAACATCATCATCCTTATCTTACCAATAAGGGAAAAAGGAAGGTTAAATAATTTGTCTGAAGCTCAAAATAAGAATTAGCAGAGCCATGATTCAAGCTCAAGAGGTCTAATTCCTGAACTATTCACTACATACACTGTTTTCTTTTAATACTGAGTATAATCCCAGTGCTTTTACCCTATCATGTCCATTTATTTCTCGCGTAGCTTGATATAATCTCTTGTAGTTTTTCCCTAGAAGGGCTATATCTGCTAAGGCCTTTTATGCTTCAGCATGTGTGCTTATTGCTTTTATCCTCAAACAAGACTGTGTAGGTAATATTTTTAAAGACAGGGTTTTGCTGTTGTCCCAGCTGGAGTGCTATGGCATGATCATAGCTCACTGCAGCCTTGAACTCCTGGGCTCAGGCGATTCTTCCACCTCAGTGTTCCAAGCAGCTGGGACCACAGGCATGCACCACCATGCCTGGCTAATTTTTTGTGGAGATGAGGTCTTGCTGGTCTCGGACTCCTGGCCTCAAGCAATCCTTCTGCCTCATCCTCCCAAAGAGCTGGGATTACACATGTGAACCACTGCACCCAGCCTGTCTGGGTATTCTTTTTTTTTTTTTTTTAATACTTTAAGTTCTGGGATACATGTGCAGAACGTGCAGCTTTGTTACATAGGTATACATGTGCCATGGTGGTTTGCTGCACCCATCAACCTGTCATCTAGGTTTTAAGCTCTGCATGTATTAGGTATTTGTCCTAATGCTCTCCCTCCCCTTGCCCCCAACCTCCCGCCCGACAGGCTCTGGTGTGTGATGTTCCCCTCCCTGTGTCCATGCGTTCTCATTGTTCTCCCACTTATGAGTGAGAACATGTGGTGTTTGGTTTTCTGTTCCTGTGTTAGTTTGCTGAGAATGATGGTTTCCAGCTTCATCCATGTCCCTGCAAAGGACATGAACTCATTCTTTTTTATGGCTGCATAGTATTCCATGGTGTGTATATGCCACATTTGCTTTATCCAGCCTATCATTGATGGGCATTTGGGTTGGTTCCAAGTCTTTGCTATTATGAATAGTGCTTCAATAAACATATGTGTGCATGTGTCTTTATAGTAGAATGGTTTATAATCCTTTGGGTATATACCTGTCTGGGTATTCTTCAGTCACACTTCCTTTTACTCAGAATTCTGTAGACACAGCTCCATTATCTTCTGGCACTAATTGTTGTAGAGAAGTCTAAGCTAGCCTAATTTTTTTTCTCCCATGTAGGTGACTTGTTTTTCTACCTCCATTCTTCTACCTCTTATAGGTCATTAACCTAATGCCATTCTTATAACACCAAAGGTCATTAACCTAACCAAGCTGTAATCTGTTTTAATTACTCCATATCAGTTTTTCCTGAAACTCAAACTGCTTCTTTTATATGTAAAATTAGTCATTCTTTGTTTTATTTTATTTTTATTTTATATACCTTTCTTTCAACTCCCAAGTGCTTAGATAGTTCATTAATTTGTGGGAAACTTTTTTAAAAAAAATATTTCCCTCTGTTTCATTTTTTTGGTTCTCTACTTCAGAGACATCAATTATACCTGGGTGAAATCATCTTTATCTCTCTTTCACATCTATTCCTCTCTACTTGTAAAAATTTTTTCTTTTTTTTCTTAATTTGCAATAACAATATCAAATCTTCCCTCTCTGTCACTGCTGCAATTCCATTTTCAGCCTATTTTATTCTTGCTCTGCCTAATTATCAGTTCTGTCATGGTGTTGTTTTGGTCCTCAAGTTGTAGTCTTAGCTCAGCTGTTTCCCATTTTACCTCTTGTTTTATCATTTTGCTTTTGAGAGCTTATTACGTTTTTCTATACTGTGAAATGCTGGCAGGAGTTTTTTCTAACTGTGGGGTTATATTTTCTTCCAGACTGGGCCCTTTATTTGTCTTTTATATGCTTGTTCTTATCTGTTCTCTGCTTTTATTTTTTGCTAGAATGTATTTGTATAATCATTGTATCATTTATTTTCCTCTTGCTCATGCTTAACAGGGGCACTGTTTACCAAGACCTTCCACTTAATTTGAGATATTGTGAATAAATTCTTCTTTATCTTCTTCCTATACTCTTTAGTATATGTTCTTGTCCCCTCCAAGTTACACATGAGGACCAGATAGAAATAGACATCAGCTGCAGCTATGACCAGGCTTGAGGGAAGATCATTGTATACCTATTGAATCACACACACACGCACACGCACATTGCAATGATAGACATTAGTTCCCAGAGATGGTAAAAATCTACACTTATATTTAAAAAGAGAAACACTGTCCTAACTATAACCTGCACAGCTGCTTCAGCAAACACAGAGATGTTCCTTCCATTATTACACAGGAGGCCGAATAATCTGGTGGTAGAAAGCACAGCCCACTAGGTTCAAATCCTAGCTTTGCCACTTACAATCTGTAGCCATGAGCAAGGTACTTCTATTTTTTAAGCCTTGGCTTCCTAATATATAAATTGGGGATGGTAATAGGACCTACCCTTAGGGCTATTTTTGTTTTTATTTTTTGAGACAGAGTCTTGCTATGTTGTCCAGGCTGGAGTGCAGTGGTGTGATCTTGGCTCACTGCAACCTCTGCCTCCTGGGTTCAAGCAATTCTCCTGCCTCAGCCTCCTGAGTAGCTGGGACTACAGGCATGCGCCACCACGCCCAGCTAATTTTTGTATTCTTAGTAGAGACGGGGGCCAGGGCTGTTATGAATAACAAATGAATGTGAACATAGAAAGTCTTTGGCACAGTGCCTGGCATACAGTAACTACTCAATAAAAGTCAGCTATTATTATTATTAAAAAGAGTAGCAGTTTTCTTTTGTTCATCCTCCTGCTTTCAGGCTTTGATCAGGAACCTTCATGAGTGATGGAGATTGAAGAGCCATCTACTTTTTGATAGTATATCCTGGCTAAACAAGAACTGCAAGGAGGTCTGAAAGTAAATGCATGGGTCACTCATCCATTGCTGGTGAAAATGTTAATGGTACACTCTGGAAAATAAATTGGCAGTTTCTTAAAAAACTAAGCATGAGACTACCATTCAATCTAGCAACTGCACTTTTAGGCATTTATCTCAAAGAAATGAAAATAAAAAATATGTACACAATTATTCATAGCAGCTTTATTCATAATAGCAAAAAACTGGAATGAGCTCAGATGTCCTTCAACAGAAGACCAGTTAAACAAATTGCTGTACATACATATTGTAGAATACTACTCAGCAATAATAAGGATCAAGCTATGGATACATGCAGCAATTTGGATTAATCTCCAGGGAATTATGCAGATGAAAGAAAAAATCAATTCTAAAGGTTACTTGCTGTGTGATCCACTTATATAACATAACATAATATATATTATATAAGGCAAATTTATGAATGGACAACAGATTAGTGATTGCCAGATCTTAGGGATGGGGGAGAGAATAAGGGAGATGGATGTGGCTATGAAAAAACACCATGAGAGGTCGTTGTAGTGTTGTCACATTATCTTGACTGTGGTGGTGGATACACAAACCTACACAGTTGATAAAATCACCTTGAACTTAATACACACAAACATAAAAACGCAAATGCAAATGAATAAAAGTAAAAATGTAAAACTTGGGAAATCAGAATAAGATAGGTGGGTTGTGTCAATGTCAATATACTGCTTAGGATAGTTTACTATAGTTTCTAAAATATTACCATTGGTGGAAACTGCACAAAATGTACAGGGATCTCTTTGTATTATTTCTACAACTATGTGTGAATCTACAATTGTCTCAGTAAAAGTGTCAATTGAAAAATGAAGATTAAAAAATACTGCCTTATCTCTTCCCTCTTCTCCCCCAAAGTAAATTTCTTTCTCTATTTTTGGGGTCTCAACAAATTTTTAGGCAAAGAATTTTTCTGTAATCTCTGTGGAGGAAGGGGGGAATGTGTGAGAAAATATTGTGTTCTTTGGTCCTAACAACTTCCCACTCTGGTGGTGTGGATGGGGGTGCTGTCAAGGGGTGTTCTTCCAGCTCAAGGAGCGTAGAATGGGAGCAGGAAAAGAGTCTCTAAAGGTTTTTGAGCCAAGGATGATGTGATGTGTTTGGAACGGTGTCACAGAAAGAATAACCCTGGTGGCACTGTATTTAGTAGAGCAGAGGAGATTGAGTCAGTGTATTAGTCTGTTCTCACATTGTTAATAAAGACATACCAGAGACTGGGTAATTTATAAAGAAAAAGAGGTTTAATGGACTCACAGTTTCACATGGCTGGAGAGGTCTCACAATCATGGCGGAAGGCAAAGGAGGAGCAAAGGCATGTTTGGAATATCCCCTTTGCAAAGCACTTATATTATTTGGGATTCTGACACATCTCTTTTTGACATCAGTTTATCTACTTCAAGTTGATTCAGATACATGAAGATTGGGGAGTAAAGGGATGGATAAGAGACTGTGAATTTCAGTGGTAGAGGAGGGGCTTAGGAAATGACCAAAATATATTGAGCTGCCCCTGGAGGCAGGTATGACGGGCTGCATTAGTAGGGCTTTGGGCCATCCAAGAAGCCACTTGAGGACACTAGAGGATGTAAAAATTGCAGACACCAGGATAAAGTCACTTTTGTCAGAACCAAACAAGTTCAAGTCAGGAAAGCGTGAAGGAGGAGTCCCTGTGTTTGTGTGTCAGAGATCAAACTGTATTAAGCACTTTCTAAAATAATTCCATGAGAAATTCCTTCTCATCTTTCACACATCTCATGCTTTTCATGATCTACATTTTGTACATATGCGTGTATTTCTATGACCAGGTTTATCACTAGACATTGTTTAGAACTGCAGCAGTTCAGATAAGATGCTCTTAAAAGAACACTTTGCCCAGTATCAGCATCTCCTCCAGTGAACTGATGCCAAGCCTGGCTTTGAGCCTCTGGAACCAATGAGCTCTCTTTCCAAGCTGCTTAAACTTCTTTTTGCCAATAAAAGCTTCCCTTATCCCCACCTCTTCCAATGCATCTGTGGCTTTCTATATCTGTGCATTCTGGACTATGATCCTCTTTGCTTACACCCCAATAAACTCATGAAATTAGAATATATTTTTATCTGATGTTTTTTAGGCTGACAAGGACTAGGGGAGACCTTGGGAAATAACATGTACAGTCTTATACATTCTTTGCATATATTATTTCCTTAAACCTTATAACGACCTTCTGTGAACCTAGTGCTGTTATTACCATTTTAAAGAGAAGAAGGCTGAGGCTTAAATAACTTAAGCAATTTGTCCAGGAGCACATAGTTTGCAAGTGGCAGAGCCAGGACGTGATTGGAGAGCTTCCGAACCCCCAATTCAGGACTTCCCTACTGTGCCACGCTACCTTCTTGGATTAAAGGCCACTTTGTCTGAGCCCCCAGTCTAAAACAGCCCACCTATTTTTCTCTCTTGTACTGTCTATACTTTCTTGTTTCAGGACTAAGTAGGATTTGTAGTAATACATTTATTTGTGTGATACTTATTTAAAGATGGTTTCTCTATCAGGCTGTAAGTGCCACATAAAAGGGCAGGGACCATGTCGTTCTGTTTATTTCTGTATTCTCAGAGTCTTGCACATACCTGGCATGTGGTAGGTGCTTAATAAATACTTGAATAAATGCTTAGGGGAAAAAAAGTTTATTTGACTTTTACCAAATCATCTTTGTCATTAGAAAATGTTAGTTACGCTAGAGAAAGTTTTAATCCAGATATCCACTTTAATAATTTTAAAAAATCTTAAAACTTGTTGGTATGATTTAGGGTTTTTTCTTGAGAGAAAAAAAAGAATGTTTATAATTGGCACTCCACTGAATTTTTGTATAATCTGAGGGGTAGGGAGTGTGTGAAAGAGAGTTGACTTTTTTCCACTCATTTGTGTAATTGGCACCTTTCTCTCTCTCTCTCTCTCAAGATACTTTATTAATAAAGTAAATAAATACTGGTGGCTCCACATATAAAGTTAAAAATGTCATTTCATTAGTGGAGGGTCAGAGGTAGAGAATATAAATGACGGTTATTGTCCTTTGCTGTGCATTACGTGCTTCCTGTATCTTATCTGGTTTATTCTTCTCAACAATTATGAGAGATAACCATAACTTTTCCCATTTTACAAATGAGAGGACTGATGGCAAAAATATTAACTAATTTGCTAAGGGCATTGGATAACAGAAAGGATCAGATGATCAAATCAGCCTCACATGGATCAGAGATCTTACACAGTAGCAAGATTTACTAATACAGCCATGCATTGCCTAATGACAGTTCAGTCAATGTCCAACCACATATATGTCGGTGGCCCCCTAAGATTAGGACACTGTGTTTTTACAGTACCTTTTCTATGTTTAGATATATTTAGGTACACAAATGCTTAACCGTGGTGTTATAATTGCCTACAGTATTCAGTATACTTTCATACTGTACCAGTTTGTAGTCTAGGAGCAATAGGCTGTACCATATATTCTAGTATGTAGTAAGTAGGCGAAATCAGCTAGGTTTGTGTAAGTGCACTCTATGATGTTTGCACAACAATGAAGTTGCCTAACAACACATTCCTTAGACTGTATCCCTGACGTTAAGTGATGCATGACTATAGTTTCAAGGATACACAGCTTCAAGGCACACATAAAGCAGAAGTCTAGGATCACCAACAAAGCTCTCCTGGTCATTTCTTGCTGTGTTAGGATTACTTCTGGCCCTGATTAACAAACAGGGTCTCTTAGTGATGTCTGCAGTCCTATCATTTGCACAGAAGACAGCTGTTTCTTTCATGAAACATCCCCATTTTATACTCTAATTCTTACATAGATTAATGACATTGTTTAGGGAGACAAATTTCATGAATCCATAAATTCCAGATTTGATTACCCTAGCAATCAATCCTAAACAAGTTCATTCTGCTGAAAGCATTGCATAGATAAGAACTCTCCCACTACAAGTAGTAGTAGTGTGTTTGCCTGGAGGTCTGCTATGACATGTTTACAAGGAAATTTGACCAGGCTATTTTCCTTCTTCATTCTTTCTTTCTTTCCCACGGGCATTTTCTCAGTGAAGGGAGAGACTGTATTACAGGTTTGCTGCTAACCACTGCTTTCCAGGGCGGCACAGATTCAAATCCAGCTCTGTCTCACTTACGAGTGCATTCTTTCCAATACTCCATACTCTGTCCAAACTTCAGGAGTTCATAGCTAGGAGATTTCACATATATGAATGCCTCTCAATGTATTTCAACTTTTATTTTTACTGAACATTGTTATCAACAACTCTGAAGCTGCCATGCACAGTCCTTCACAAGATAGTTTCTGCTGCTACTACTGACAGGCTAACTGTCTGATTTGTAGAAGAAAGAGAGAAAGCAGAAATAAAAAATGTGGGGAAGAAGGGAAATATGATTCAACTAATGATGTTATTTGAACTGGAAGTGAATGATTCTTCTTCTTTAATGGATAGCTGGATAATAAGTGTGATATTCACTTATTAGTTTCAATAGATGACGAAATGGTAGATTGTTTATAAAAGTGGCACAATGCTATGGTCTGAATGTGTCCCTTAAATTCATGTGTTGAAAACTTAATCCCCAATGCAACAGCGTTGGGAGGTGGGGCCTCATGGGAGGTGTTTACATCATGAGAGTTCTGCTCTCATGAATGGATTAATGCCATTATAAAATGGGCTTGTGGGAGTGAGTTCTCTCCCTTCTGCTTTTCTACCATGTGAGGGCACAACATTTGTCCTTTCTTGCTGTTCTATCTTCTGCCATGTGAAAATGCAGCAAGAAGGTCCTCACCAGGTGCTGGCACCTTGATCTTGGCCTTCCCAGCCTCCAGAAATGTTAGGAAATAAATTTGTTTTTTATAAATTACCCAGTCTATATTATTCTTTTATAGAAGCAGAAAACTGACCAAGATGCACAATAATTCTTGAAATTTAATTTTCAAGAAATAACAGAAATTCAGCATATTTTATAGATAGTGGTGTGCCATAGCTGGTTAGTATTAGCTTGTGTCAAACTTATTATCAAACAGAAAAGGAGTCTGTCTAAAATAAAATGATATTTATTTGGGAATGGGCATTGTAATGAGAATACATGTGCCATAGTAAACTATGTGTGTATTCTGGGAGGTAAAGGAAGACAAGAAAGGAAAATGAGGAGGACTTCAAAACTGTTTTAAATCAATTGTTCTTGGCTACAAGAATCAGTAATAACAAGGGTGGTGTCAGTCCAAGGTTGGACAGGCAGTTGCTGGGCAGATGTCCTCACAGAAATATATATATATAGTGTGTGTGTGTGTGGTGTGTGTGTGTGTGTGTGTGTGTGTGTTTGCAGTGGACTTTGTGCAGGGTTGTGGTTTTTTCAGAGTCTTTTATGACAGTTCTTGTTTTCAAGCATATGTGCAGGAGAACCCTCCCTTCATGGCCCTCCCCAGGTCCATTTGTCAGGGCTTGACACAAGTGACTCCATTTTGATTTAGACAACTTTCACACTTGTGAGGAATGTGTTGTGTGGCTCTCTTTCTCACATTGTATTCAATGACTTCACATTGGCTGCTTGCAATTGGCCATAGTAGGAGTATTCACACCACAGAAGTAATCAAGTGCTATAGACTGTGGCCTTTTCTTTCCAGAAAGGTGGTTACTGAATGTTTACCAACATGTCACTATTTGTAGATAGACACACAAGTCTTTCCTATTCCCGTGTTCAGGATTAATGTGCCAAATTTAGAAAGTCAAATGAGGAAACAACATATTAAATGGTCAAATAGACTATTGGAGTATAAATGTATTAGATTTTCTGGGAGAGGCAATAAATAATGCCCTCACCCTTCTGAGTTTGGAACAAACTGAAAGATAGAAGATCAATATCTCAGTTACTAATAAACGTGATTAGACATCACAACATCTATCTGTGGCTAGACAAGCTTCCTGATTTCTTGTCCCTGAACAGAGTTCACCCATGTGGTCACTGGCAGGGCTGGACCTTGGCATGCTGAGTCTCCCTCCCAGGGGAAGGCCACTTCCTGCATGTTGGAGCAGAGAATGCGTTTGTCCTGGTTCAAGCCATTCTGAATGACAGGGACTGAAAGATACAGAGAGACAGAGGCTGTGCCCTGCACCCCACAGAGGCTGTGCTCTGTACCCCCAGTTCATGCCTCATAATCCCAGTCCATTAATTGAGTAGGTCACTTCATTTCTCTTGGACAGGTATGATGACAGGGATGGGAGGGAAAGAAAAAGCTCTTCTTTCCAACACCCAGAAAAGGCAAAAGCTTCTATTTTATGTGTCACTATAAAAAATGTTGAGTTGTGGAAGGGAATGGTTTGACCTGCAATATATTTTATTTTAATTCCCTTTCTTATTACTTACTTAAATCAGATGTTGATCATACAGTGCCAGGCATTTAGTTCCATAATGCTGTTGAATTGAACAATTGTAAAATGGTGGCAGAGTTTTTGAATTGTTTTATGGGAAGTGGTGGTGGTCATGGTAGTGTATTTTATCTAAAGACATACCTTAAAGATATGCTGAACAGTTAAAAGAAAACTGTTAATAAAGACTCTTATATCTCCCAAGAGTAAAATATCAGACCCTTTTGAGCATTTTCATCAAGCAATCAGTTAATTCATTGAAAAGAGATAATCAGATAAAGCATTTGATTGAAATGACTTAGTGTTTAGCTGAATTGGGTAGCTGCTTACAAGCATTGACATCAGTTCTGTTGGGGTTGTTAATCCAGCAGCCCTGCAGAGACACAGAACCACTCTTTCTTTGTCAAGCCACAGCATAATAAAGTTTTGTCTTCATTTTCCAGTTTCATGTGGAAATGTTTAAAAGAATGCATAATCTACAATTTTTCTTAATTGTAAGTATGATATATTATCCCTTGTACTAAGCATGTTGAGTATTTTCTTTTGGGCCCTAAGATAATTTCAGGCTTTTATGTATCCTCTGGCTTTTCTTGAAGGTCCAATCAGGCCAAGTGAGAAACAGATCTTTACATTAGATTTGTTTAATAAACATGCTGTTCAAAGAATGGCTGTTATGTAAGAAGTATCACTCTTTGAAAGGCTGATTTAGGGGATCTCTAGATTATGTTGAAATCCAGTCTAGGTTGGTGGTGATTGGCCAGTGACATCTGCAGATTATTTTCCCATCCATAGGAAATGCAGTGGTCCCTTCTCGGCATCTCAGGGCCTTCCAGCTGGTACCAAGTGTCACCATTGTTGGCAAACCCAGCAGGAGGCCAGGGACAGGGTAGTCACTGCTGTGCTCCCATCTCTGTGTGCACCCGGGTGAGGAAACACTGTCACACCATTGTGAGGAGGCTTGTTATCCTGCGTGTGTGGCTCCCAAATCAACAGTACCAGGGCACCTCAGCTTTGGTGTTAACTGCCTGCCCTGTTCACAGGCTCCAGTCCACACATCACTTAAATCAAGGCATTTTGTCTTTTGCTTGTTTGATTGACTTTATTTTAAATAATGTATCATTCCCCAGGTCCCACTGCAAAAGTATTATATTGGCCACAGTTTTGGCAGAGACTATGATTACTAAGGCTATTATGCTAAAACAGTCCTGTTATAGAAAGCACCTAAATAGGCTGTTTACTGGGAATGATAGACTCTGGTTTGCACATAACTTGCATTAAATTTGCATGTTGGTCACTTATAGTCAACAATTACAGATGCCTCCTCACACTGTAATGCTCTTTCTTCTCCAGACACCTTGAACACTCTACTTTTTTAAACTTAACCCTCCTTTGACTCTCTGTCTTCTTCACTTGAAAAATCATTTGTAGGAAGGGCTCTGATTAAAACATTGACATTTCACAGATGATACAAAGATGACAGACTATTGAAAACCCACAATTTTATTAAATAAAGTTTTTAATTTTAAACTTTTGTGGGTATATAGTAAGTATATGTATTTATGGAGTACATGAGGTATTTTGATACAGGCACACAATGTGTAACGATTACATCAGGGTAAATGCGGTATCCATCACCTCAAGCATTTATCCTTTCTTTGTGTTACAAACAGTCCAATTCTACCCTTTCAGTTATTGTAAAATGTATAATAAATTATTGTGTTTTTTTGTCTTTTTTATTATTATTATACTTTAGGTTTTAGGGTACATGTGCACAATGTGCAGGTTTGTTACATATGTATCCATGTGCCATGTTGTTTTGCTGCACCCATTAACTCATCATTTAGCATTAGGTATATCTCCTAATGCTGTCCCTCCCCCCTCCCCCCACCCCACAACAGTCCCGGGAGTGTGATGTTCCCCTTCCTGTGTCCATGAGTTCTCATTGTTCAATTCCCACCTATGAGTGAGAACATGCGGTGTTTGGTTTTTTGTCCTTGCGATAGTTTACTGAGAATGATGTTTTCCAGTTTCATCCATGTCCCTACAAAGGACATGAACTCATCATTTTTTATAGCTGCATAGTATTCCATGGTGTATATGTGCCACATTTTCTTAATCCAGTCTATCGTTGTTGGACATTTGGGTTGGTTCCAACTCTTTGCTATTGTGAATAGTGCCACAATAAACATACGTGTGCATGTGTCTTTATAGCAGCATGATTTATAGTCCTTTGGGTATATACCCAGTAATGGGATGGCTGGGTCAAATGGTATTTCTAGTTCTAGATCCCTGAGGAATCGCCACACTGACTTCCGCAATGGTTGAACTAGTTTACAGTCCCACCAACAGTGTAAAAGTGTTCCTATTTCTCCACATCCTCTCCAGCACCTGTTGTTTCCTGACTTTTTAATGATGGCCATTGTAACTGGTGTGAGATGGTATCTCACTGTGGTTTTGATTTGCATTTCTCTGATCGCCAGTGATGATGAGCATTTTTTTCATGTGTTTTTTGGCTGCATAAATGTCTTCTTTTGAGAAGTGTCTGTTCATGTCCTTCGCCCACTTTTTGATGGGGTTGTTTGTTTTTTTCTTGTAAATTTGTTTGAGTTCATTGTAGATTCTGGATATTAGCCCTTTGTCAGATGAGTAGGTTGCAAACATTTTCTCCCATTCTGTAGGTTTCCTGTTCACTCTGATGGTAGTTTCTTTTGCTGTGCAGAAGCTCTTTAGTTTAATTAGATCCCATTTGTCAATTTTGGCTTTTGTTGGCATTGCTTTTGGTGTTTTAGACATGAAGTCCTTGCCCACGCCTATGTCCTGAATGGTATTGCCTAGGTTTTCTTGTAGGATTTTAATGGTTTTAGGTCTAACATTAATAAATTATTGTTGACTATAGTCACTCTGTTCTGCTATCAAATACTAGATCATATTCATTCTATCTACTTCTTTGTACATATTAACCATCCCCAGTTCCCATCCCCCCATTATCCTTATCAGCTCTGGTAATCATTATTCTCCTTTCTATATTTATGTGTTCAATTGCTTTAATTTTTAGCTCCCACAAATAAGTGAGAACATATGAAGTTTGTCTTTCTGTGCCTGGCTTATTTCACTTAACATAATGATCTCCAGTTTCATCCATGTTGTTGCAAATGACAGGATCTCATTCTTTTTTATGGCTGAATAGTACTCCATTGTGTATGTGCCATATTTCCTTTACCAGTTCATCTGTTGGTGGACACTTAGGTTGCTTCCAAATCTTGGCTATGGTGAATAGTGCTGCAGTAAACATGAGAGTGCAGATATCTGTCTGATGTAGCAAGTTTCTTTCTTTTGAGTATATACCTAGCAGTGGAATTGCTGGATCATATAGTAGCTCTACTTTTAGTTTTTTGAGGACCCTCTAGACTGTTTTTCATAGTAGTTGTACTATTTTACATTCCCACCAATGGTGTACAAGGGTTCCCTTTTCTCCACATCTTTGACAGCATTTGTTATTTGCTGTCTTTTAGATAAAAGCCATTTTAAATGGGGTGAGATGATATCTCATTGTGGTTTTGATTTGCATTTCTCTCATGATCAGTGACGCTGAACACCTTTTCATATACCTGTTTGCCACTGTATGTCTTCTTTTGAGAAATGTCTATTCAGATCTTTTGCCCATTTTATGATTGGATTATTATATTTTGTTCCTTTAGAGTTGTTTGAGCTCCTTATGGATTCCGGTTATTAATCCCTTGCCAGATGGATAGTTTGCAAATATTTTCTCCCATTCTGTGGGCTGTCTCTTTACTTTGTTGATTGTTTCCTTTGCGATGCAGAAACTTTTTAGCTTGATGCGATCCCATTTGTCCATTTTTACTTTGGTTGCCTGTGCTTGTGGTGTATTACTAAAGAAATATTTGCCCAGACCAATGTCCTGGAGAGTTTTCCCAATGTTTTCTTTTGATAGTTTATAGTTTGATGTCTTAGATTTAAGTCTTTAATCTATTAGGGTTTGATTTTTGTATATGGCAAGAGATAGGGGTCTAGTTTCATTCTTCTGCGTATGGATATCCAGTTTTCCCAACACCGTTTATTAAAGAGACTGTCTTTTCTCCAATGTATGTTCTTGGCATCTTTGTTGAAAATGAGTTCACTGTAAATGTGTGGATGTGTTTCTTTGTTCTCTATTCTGTTCCATGTCTGTTTTTATGCCAGTACCATGCTGTCTTGATTATAACACCTCTGTAGTATAATTTGAAGCCAAGTAATGTGACTACTCCAATTTTGTTCTTTTTGCTCATGATAGCTTTGGCTATTCTGGGTCTTCTGTGATTTCATATAAATTTTAAGATTTTTTTTTCTATTTCTGTGAACAATGTCATTAGTATTTTAACAGGGATTGCATTGAATCTGTAGATTGCTTTGGTTAGTACGAACATTTTAACAATATTGATTCTTCCAATCCATGAACACGGAATATGTTTCCATTTTTTGGTGTCCTCTTCACCTTCTGTCATCAGTGTTTTATAGTTTTAATTGCAGAGATCTTTCACTTCTTTGTTAATTCTTGTTATTTGATTTTATTTGTAGCATTGAAAATGGGATTACTTTCTTGATTTATTTTTCAGATTGTTCATTGTTGGCATATAGAAATGCTACTGATTTTTGTATGTTGACTTTGTATCCTGCAACTTTACTGATTCAGGTCTAACAGTTTTTTGGTGGAGTATTTAGGTTTTTTCAAATATAAGATCATATCCTCTGCAAACAAAGATAATTTAACTTATATCTTCAAATTTTGATGCCCTTTACTTCTTTCTCTTGTCTGATTGCCCTAGCCAGGACTTTCAGTACTATGTTGAATAACAATGGTGAGAGTGGATATTTTTGTCTTGTTCCAGATCTTAGAGGAAGGGCTTTCAGCTTTTCCCCATGCAGTGTGATACTACCTGTGGGTCTGTAATATATGGCTTTTATTATGTTGAGGTATATTACTTCTATACCCAGTTTTTTGAGGAATTTTACATGAAGGGATGTTGAATTTTATCAAATGATTTTTCAGCAGCAACTGAAATGATCATATGGTTTTTGTCCTTCAATTTCTTTCCTAATTTCTTAATTGACCCAGTGGTAATAAAGATCATATTGTTTAATTTCCATGTGTTTGTATAGTTTCCAGAATTTCTCTTGTTATTGATTTCTAGTTTTATTCCATTGTAATCAAAGAAGATGCCTGATATTATATCAGGGTTTTTTTTGAATGTTTTAAGACTTGTTTTGTGACCCAACATATGGTCTATCCTTGAGAATGATCTAGGTGCTGAGGAAAAAAATGTGTATTCTGCAGCCATTGGATAAAATATTCTGTAAATATCTATTAGGTCCATTTGGTCTATAGCACACATAAAGTCCAATGTTTGTTGATTTTCTGTCTGGATGATCTTTTCAATGCTGAAAGTGGGGTGTTAAAGTCTCCAGCTAGTATTGTGTTGAAGATTATCTCTCTGTTTAACTCTAATAATATTTGCTTTATATATCTAGGTGCTTCAGTGTTGAGTGTATATATACTTACAATTTTTTATACTCTTGCTAAATTGATACCTTCATCATTATATAATAACCTTCTTTGTCTCTTTCTTCAGTTTTTGTCTTGAAATCTATTTTGTATGATACAAGCATAGCTACTCCTGCTCTTTTTTTTGGTTTCCATTTTCATGGACTATCTTTTCTTCATCCCTTTATTTCCAGATTATATCTATGAAGTGCGTTTTTTGTATGCAACAGATCATTGGGAGTTTTTTTTTTTTAACCCATTCAGCCAGTCTATTACTTTTAATTGGAGATTTTAGTCCATTTACATTATAATTACATTATATTATTGATAAATAAGGACTTATTCCTGCCACTTTGTTATTTATTTACTGGTTGATTTCTGGCCTTGTCTTCCTTCTTTTCTTCCTGTCTTCCTTTCTCTGGTGGTATGTTTTAATTTCTTGCTTTTTATTTTTTTGTTTATCTGTTTTATGTTTTTTGATTTGAGGTTACCAGGGAGCTTGGAAATAATATCTTATAACTTATTATTTTAAACTGATGATAACACTGATTGCATAAACAAACAAGCAAAAAACTAATAAAATTTCTACACTTTATTACTCTGCTTTTTAACTTTTTGTTGTTCCTATTTATATATTATTGTACTGTCTATGTCTTGAAAAGTTGTGTAGTTATTATTTTTTATTGGTTCATTTTTTGTCTTTCCACTGAAGATATGAGTAGTTTACACACCACAATTAGAATGTGATGATATTCTGTGTTTTTCTGAGTACTTACTATTACCATTGAGTTTTGTGCCTTCAGATAATTTCAGACTGTTCATTAACATTCTTTTCTTTCAGATCGAAGAACTTGCTTTAGTATTTCTTGTTGGATAGATCTGATGTTGATGAAATACCTCAACTTTTGTTTGTCTGGGAACATCTTTATTTCTTCTTCATGTTTGAAGGATATTTTTGCCAGATATGCTATTCTAGGGTAGAAGTTCATTTTTTCCTTCAGCACTTTCAATATATCATGCCACTCTCTCCTGGCCTGTCAGGTTTCCACTGAAAAGTCTGCTGCCAGGTGTTTTGGAGGTCTTTTGTATGTTATTTGTTTCTTTTCTCTCACTCATTTTAGGATCCTTTCTTTATTCTTGACCTTTGGGAGTTTGATTATTAAATGTCTTGCAGTAGTCTTCCTTGGGTTAAATCTGCTTTGTGTTCTATAATCTTCTTGTACCTGGATATTAATTAGATTTGGGAAGTTCTCTTATCAAAGGTTATCCGTTTGAATAAACTTTTTACCCCTATCTCTTTCTCTACCTCCTCCTTAAGGCCAGCATCTCTTAGATTTGCCCTTTTGAGGCTTTATTCTAGGTCTTTTAGACATACTTCATTCTTTTTTATTCTTTTTTCTTTTGATTCCTCCGAATGTGTATTTTCAAATAGACTGTCTTCAAGCTCACTCATTGTTCCTCTGCTTGATTAATTCTACTGTTAATAAACTCTGACGCATTCTTGTGTATGTCAATTGCAATTTTTCAGCTCAAGAATTTCTGCTTAATTCTTTTTAATTATTTCAATCTCTTTTTAAAATTTATCGGATAGAATTCGTAATTCCTTCTCTGTGTTATCTTGAATTTCTTTAGGAATCTGCCTGGTGCTGTATTCCACTGCTGCTGAGCTGGCACCCAAGCCACAAAACAAAGTCCTTCCCAGTCTTCCCTCCCCTTTCCGTAAGTAGAGAACTCTCTCCCCATGGCCACCACTGCCCCAGGCCTATGGCAGGTAGCACCAATGTTCACTCAAGGCCCAAGGGCTCTTCAGTCAGCTTGTGGTGAATGTTTCCAGGCATGTGTCTCTTTCTTTAGCACATTGGGCACCCTTCTGGCCCTGAGAAAGGCCAGAAATGCCATCCAACAGCCAAGGCTGGGAATCAGGGACTCCAAGAGCCTGCTTGGTGCTTTACCCGACTGTGGCTGAGCTGGTATCTAAGCTGCATGAAAAAGTCCCCTTTACTCTTCCTTCTGCTTTTCCTAAGCAGAAGGAGTTTCTCCCCATAGCAGCCACAGCTGGGAATGTGCTGGGTTACACCTGAGGCCAGCGCATCTCAGAGTCTCACCCAGGGCCCATGGCAATTACTACCTGCATTCTTCTTTGCCAGTTATTGAACAAATCTTTTATGGACCCCTGCCATATGCCTGGGACCATGTTGGGTACTAGGAATATAAGATGGTTCTGGAGACAGAGAGACCTGGCTAAGTCCCCTCCCTTGGAGCAGCTCATGGTCTAGAGGTGGAAATAGGCAAATGAAGTAGGAATTACAATGCCGAATAGTAAGGGTAATGATGGGGACAGAGTAGTCAGCTTAGGAGGACTGAAATTAGGGTTTGTCTGCAATAGATACAGGGTCTTGTTATGTTGCCCAGGTTGGACTCAAACTCCTGGGCTCCAGTGTTTCTCCTGCTTCAGCCTCCTGAGTAGCAGGAGCTACAGATGTGTGCCACAGTGGCCTATGAGGCTTAGCTACATTTAAACTATTAAAAATATTCTCTTCTTAAGAATTTATTCATACAAAGAGTGGAGAAGAACTCAGAATTGTGCTTAAAATTCAATGTGGATTGCTGGGTGCATTGGCTCACACCTGTAATCCCAGCACTTTGGGAGGCGGAGGCAGGCGGATCACCTGAGGTCAGGAGTTCGAGACCAGCCTGGCCAACATGGTGAAACCCCGTCTCTACTAAAAATACAAAAATTAGCTGGGCGTGGTGGCAGATGCCTGTAATCCCAGCTACTCAGGAGGCTGAGACAGGAGAATCACTTGAACCTGGGAGGCGGAGGTTGCAGTGAGCTGAGATCTCCAGCCTGGGCAACAAGAGTGAAACTCCGTCTCAAAAAATAAAAAATAAAAATTGGATGTGGACATATGCAAACATATTTGGGGTGTGCATGTGCTACATTTGGCATGTGTCAGGGGACATGATAGAAGCCATGCTGCAAGTAGATAGAATCTGGTATGATGAGCCAAATTCAGCAAAAGGACTGAGATATGGAGAGAAGTTGTTTTAAATGAAGTGTGGCTGCAGGCTGTAAACTCATTTGATCTTTTCTAGCACTCCTGGATTTCTGTGTGTGAATGACAATTCCTCTAATTTTGAAGTTTAAGCCACCTGCTCAAGTGGAACCCTCTAAATAACCTACAGCAGAGAATTAAGTGCCTTGTCTTCACTTTGCAAGAAATGGCAGTGGTGTCAGAGCACAGTAAGCATGTTTAGTTTCAGCAGCCAGGACAGCGAGCAGCAAATTGTGCCTCAGTGGGGACCATGCCGAGCTTGGAGTGAGAGCGGCCAGCAGTACTGCATGGCTTGGGTTGTCAGAAGCCAGCAGAGGCAGCACTATACCATGACATACCTTCTCCATAGTATCACTCTATCTGGTTTTGCACCTTTGAATGTTGTCTGAAGTCCCTTGAAAACATGGAAAGAAATGGTGTCACAGAGACCAGTGTAAATGGTGACTCAGACTGATTCTTAAATGTGTACAAGACCCTCCCTGGGAACTCCCGTGGCAGTTTGAGTGTCCTTATGAGTGGTGGGAGCTTAGTACAATCAAGATTTGGCCTGAATATTAATGAGACCACCACTCTCACACTGGGAAGAACTTTTAAGCCTGAATGAAATTCTTGATTTTGTTAGCTTTCTTGCTTCAGTCCATTCCACATCTGCTTAGGTGTCTTTCCTACCAGATCCGCGAGTTGCTAGTTGTGTCAGTTCTCTTTCAAACTAGAATCCTGAATAGATATCGCCAAGGATGCATTGTCCTGATGCTCACGTCATTGCCTGTAGAAAGCAACGGGGGATAATGACAGTGACATTCTTAAAGGGGGCCATTCTCTGCCCTGCCTCCGATACAAAGTCAGAACTCCTTTTTGGTATGCAAAAAAAATTACTTCTTCCTTTTTGTAGGTTGCTTAACTCATACAGTAACTTACACCTCTTCAATCATGAAAGCAATTTCCCAGGCCAGGCCTGGTACTTTGGATTCAGTCCAGTGATAAGTAAAAGAATCAAATCACTTAACAGACCGATAGGAACAAAATAAAAAAAGGAAAAGACTAAGGTTCCAAGTTGAAAAATATTTTTTCCACAAATATATAGTATGAGTCTTCTTTTTCAAGGTAATAAAAGAGTACCAAAGGGAAAGAAAACATAAATCTGCATACACAAAAAGACCAGCTTTGTTTTGCCAAATACAAAGAAAACATAAACTGAAATATTAATTCAGTCATGTGGTTGCCTAATTACTCCTTATTTGAAAATTAGGTAGTATTATTTTCAAATTTTCAGGGGTACTTAAAGGAATCTGCTACTGTACGTTTAGATGTAGGTAATGTAGGTACAGGGTTTAAAATAAAAAAGAGATCTGAAGCCAAGTTTTATCCTAACTCATTTTACCCACAATCAGCACATGTAAGTAAATAAGTAGTAGAAGGGTTCAGAAATCTTCTGCCTTGTCAGGCTTACTGTCGTTCTCCTACAATCAAACATCTGTAGAGACCCCTTTCTTAGGAGTTAAAATACTTAGAATAAGCAAACTCTCGTGCTCTGGTATATGTGTCTCTATCCTTCAATGGATTCTATCCCTTTGGTAGCTTTAAATAAGGCTTTATGTTCCCTCCCTTGAGTCTGGGGAGATTTGTGACTCCTCCACTAACAGAGTATCGTATAAATGGTGCTGTGTGACTTCCAAGGCTACATCACAGAAGGCCATGCAGCTTCTGCCTTGTCTCTCGGAAGCCCAAGCCTCCATAAACTCCCACTTCCAGTGGTTATATGGGAAGTCCTACCACCCTGTGACTGCTGTGCAGGAAAGACCACATGTAGGTGCTTTGGTGACAGTCTCAGCTGAGCCCAGCTTTCCAGACGTCCCTGCCAAGGTGCCAGACATGCAAATGAGCCACCTTGGAACCTTCAAACCCATCGTCTGCCTACTGCTTACTTGAGTGACCCCCGCTTACACCGTGAGGAAGAAAAGAATCATCCAAAACTCCTAAAAAAATGTTGCTTTTCCAACCCATCTCAATTATTATAGCCTACATTATTTACAAAGCTCATTTTCAAGTAAAAGTTTTCAAGTAGGAACTTTAGGAGGAAATACTTCAAATCTGCCCAAACCTCTCATCATGAGGTATAACAATATGGTTGTTCTGGGTCACCGTGTTTTGGGGTATATAACTAAAACAGTGTCCTTTGGAGCCACTTTTGGGGAACCCTGTTGTGCTCTGAAATTATGTGTTCTTATTTCTGAAATTCAAAATAGCATTTTGTGCAATATTAAATGTATCTGGTTAAATGACGTAAAAATTATTTTGCTAACATTTCTCATTACTTTATGGCTAAATTGGCTTTTATTGGCTCATTTGGAGACTTCATCGTCAATAAGAAATCATGTGTGAGTTCTGCATATCTAACACCTAACTAATGAATAAATTTCTGGAGTTCACTTGTTTGCTGACGGGGAACTGTCTATGTGGAAAGCAGCTGCAGCTCTGGGAATAAACTTAGCTCCACAGATCATAAATAAGATATGGTCAAACTAGAATCCTGAATAGATATAGCCAAAGTCAGTACTGCCTGTAAATTGAGTGGCCAAGGCTGCAGAAAGGATGGCAAGATGACCTCCACGGGCCTTTTTTCTACAGGGCTCTTACCTCTCACACTCTGCCCTGCATTGGGGTGAGAGCCTCATCTGCCAGCGCTCAAATGCTCAGTGACATTTCGTTTGTGTTTCTTTCATAGTGCTTGCCACATTCTGCTTGAATTTTATTTATTTCTAGATATTTATTTTCCTTTCTTCTACTACACTGAAAACGCCTTGAGAGTGGGGATTATGTTTTATTAATTTTCTATCATTTGGACAGCGCATGCTGCCTTACAAGACAGATACACGTTTGTTGACTAAAGGATGTTGCTTTCTTAAAATGGCTGCAATGGTTGATGGATGATATTCTAGCCCTAAATTGCCAGGCTGTGAACTTCTCTCCTTTTTTTTTTTTAATTTTTCATGATGTAGAATCACAGAATATCAGAATCGGCTGGGAACTTAGAGATCATTTACAGATGGAGGAACTGAGAACGTGGCTGCCTAGTGAGTGTGAAAGCTGCGGCTGGAGCCCAGGTCCTGACTCTGAGCCAGAGCTGTTTCCACCACACTAAGCAATCTCTTCAGGTCATTGACCTGTTATCTCCATTCTGGCATTGGTGACAATATGTCATGAAGTAGCTGCTCCACAGATCTCGCTCTGGCTAGTTCTGTTTGTTGTTGTTGTTGTTGTTGTTTAAAGAGATGGAGAGTCTTGTTCTGTTGCCCAGGCTGGAGTGCAGTGGCGTGATCATAGCTCACTGCAACCTCTCCCTTCTTGGCTCAAGAGATCCTCCTGCCTTAACCCCCTGAGTAGCTAGGGCTAGAGGCGTGCACCACCATACTCAGCTAATTCTTTTATTTTTGTAGAGATGGGGTCTTGCTTTGTTGCTCAGACCTATCTCAAACTCCTGTGCTGAAATGATCCTCCTACCTCAGCCTCTCAAGTTGCTGGGATTACAAGAATGGCCCACTATGTCCGGCTTTAGTTCTGCATCTTTAGCCACTGTCTAAAGTCCCTCAATTTTGCTTTTCCATCTCATTTCAATTATTTTAGTTACACAATTTTAACTCGTTTTCAAATATTAGTTTTCAAGTAGGAACTTGGAAGGGAGAGTAAGTGTTTCCTTCAAAAAAGTAGTTTATCTAATGTTCTCTCAGGCCCATCTCATATGTATTCATTGATTCAGTCAACATTCATTACATGTTTATCATTAGTATTGCAGGAGGTTCCTCTGTGATGATGTTTTTGCTATTTATTTAAATGTGCTATTAATTTTTTTGGTAACATATTCAACATTATCATTTGCCTTCATTTCCTACTCAAAACAGTCACTGTTGTTTTGGATGCACTCTTCATGCATTAATTCCACAAATACTTGTTGGGGTCCTTGCATGCCCTGTCCTAGGAACCACGATAGAGTGCCGAACGAAACAGGCATGGTCCTTGTCTTCACAGAAATTACAGTTTAGTGTTGTCTTGGCTATCTTGGCTCTGCCTTTACCTCTGCCTTATCTTTTTCCAAACCTGAAATTCCCTGGGGGAAGAAAAAGAGCGAGCACATTTCCCATCCGATCACATTGTGTCTTACATCCCAGGACTTGATCCTTCCCCCACGTTCCCAGCCCCCGGGCTCTGCCACTCACATGCAGTCCTTGTTCATATCTCTGTGTCTTTAGGCAAGGCCATTCTCAAACTCTGGAATCTCCTCACATCTCTCTTATGTCAGAAAAACATCCATTAATCCTTCAAGATCTAGCCCAAATGTTCCTTCCTCATGAAGTTTTTCATTCCTCAGGCATTCTAGCTACCTTTAAGTGCTCAATAGCACTCAGATTCTTAAGGATACAAAGCCAGTTTAGAATACCCACAGATATATATGAATGCAATTCAAATCAGAATACTAAGGTATTATAAAAAAGAAAACTCAGAAGAGATTTTTTAAAATGTTATGCATACACATGTGAAAAAATTCAGTTGTGTGAAGTTCCAACCCTTTCCCCTCCATTAAGGAACCATGGTTACAAGTCTGTTGTAATCTCTTCCAGATACGTACTCTATGCATACACAAATAGAAATCCCAAGAATTTTGTGGGAAAACTGGACAGAAAAAACAAAACCAGAGAAGAAAGAAGGAGAGTGTGCATAAGAAGAATAGTGAAAGGTGACATGCCATACCAGTTATAATAATTACAATTAAAACTGATTGACAGACTACTTCTCCTGAGCCAGGCACTATTCTGAACACTTTATTGGAATTAGTTATTTGATATTCATAACAACCCTGTGGGTTAGGTACTGTTATTATCCCCTTTTTATAGATGAATACATTGAAGTAATGTGCCCAAGATTATTACAAAGTTGATGGCATCTGATCTAAACCCAGACTTTCAGTTTCGAGAGCCCACATGCTTAATCCTGCTGCCATCCTGTTAAGCCATAAAAGCCACAGCAATAAAAAGTATGATACTGACACAGGAATAGGTAAATAGAACACAGGAATAGAACAGAGTTCAGAAATAGATTCATAGAAAAGGTGACATTCCAATTTAGTGGGAAATGGTGGGATATGCCTTTAGAATAAATCAAGGTTATATATTATCCTCAGACAACATTTAAAAATCTAGATGGATGGAAAGTGTATACTCTAAGAAAAATTAAACATAACAAAATTCAAGAGGAGCTCAAAGGTCATAAAAAGAAAGACAGACATACTTGACTACATGAAAATGAAACAAAATAAAAATAAAAATTATAGACTGGAAAAAATATTTACATTACATTTGAGAAATAAAGGGCTTCTACAAAATAGTAAGACAAATAAAAAATCTGATAGGAAGATGGGCAAAGTATATGAAGAGAACATTGACAGAACGGGAACTCAAAAAGTCCAACAAACATAAGAAAAGTTATTTAATTTCCCAGATATCCAGGAAAATTTAAATTGTATCATCTTTCAGCCATCAGATCAGCAAAGCCTTTAAAAAGTGATGGCGTTTAATGTCAGAGAAGCTTTCAAGGGATTCACTGTCTAAAGAGAAAGATAGATATATTTAAAAAATAAATCTGACTGAAATACATGCTGTCATGCATTACTGGTGTATGAATTACTAGGAGCTTTTTGAAATAAAATTAACATTGTCTATTAAGATTTAAAGTCCACATAGTAATTGACTCAACAAATACTTAGAAGTCTATCCCATAAAAATAAACACACACAAAATTTAGGATACACACAAAAAAGTGGTCATTAAATCATTGTTTGTATTGGGAGGGGAAAAAGGAATAAAAACAAACTGAATGTTCTACAATAGAGAAATGATCGAATGAATTCCACTATATGCAATATTATGCAGTTATTTAAAAATGTATCAGATCTGTGTTCATTGAGCAAGAGAGATATCTTTGGGTAGATGGCTAAATTAAAAAAAAAAAAGAAAGTTGCTGAATAATGTGAGTAGAATGATTCCATATTTACCAAAGTGAAGCAAATGAAAAGTAAGCAAATAAAACCCTTTAGGTGTTCTGTGTTTGATGGAGAAAGTGTGGAAGGAAATATAGTTAAGCTCCAAACCAGCCAATAAATGCCAATTTAGCCATAAAGTAATGAGAAATGTTAGCAAAATAATTTTTACATCATTTAACCAGGCTGTTCAGCTGTTCCTTGTGGAAGTGGGCATGGAGGAAGGGGGTGGGGGGAGGTAATGAATGCCTTGTATTGTTTCATTAAATGCTTTAGATTGTTTAATTTGTTACAATGAGGATATATTACTTTTGTAAGTTAAAAAAGCCTCTTTGAGCACTCCAACCATTGTGTTATTTTCATCTGACTCTCATTATGCCTTGAAATGCTACTTAAATTTTGTCATTCCCTCTTCCTTTCGGAAGATAAATTTTTATCTCTCCAGGCCCAGCTCTAGAGCTACCCCACTATGAAGCCTTTTTTGACTTGCTTACTAGGTAGACTTTCTTTGTACCCCTATGATTTTTACTATTAATTTAGAGCTGATGTGGTTTGGCTGTGTGTCCCCACCCAAATCTCATCTTGAATTGTAATCCCCATGTGCCGAGGGAGGGATCTGTTGGGAGGTGATTGGATCTTGGAGGTGGTTTCCCTCATGCTGTTTTTGTGACAGTGAGTGAGTTCTCATGAGATCTCATAGTTTTAATGTCTTTGGCAGTTTTTCCCTGCTCTCTCTCCTGTTGCCCTGTGAAGAAGTTTCCTGCTTCCTCTTCACCTTCCACCATGATTGTAAGTTTCCTGAGGCCTCCCCAGCCATGCAGAACTGTGAGTTAATTAAACCTCTTTCTTTTAAAAATTACCTAGTCTCAGGTATTTCTTTATAGCAGTGTGAAAATGAACTAATACAAGCACTTATCAGAGTTAACCATGTTATGTGTTTACTTGGCTGTCTACTTTTTGCTAGAACTGAAACCTTTCAAGGGTAGAGTCTCTGTTTCATGTATTTAGTAATCTCTGTGCCTGGCACAGAGTCAGTGCATAATAGATGTTTGGTGAGTGGAGAAGCTAAGTCTTTGAAGAAGAGACTTACCTTGTATCATGTAGTTCATAAGCCTATTTATGGCACTGTTCGAAAATATCATTGCTCCAGTCAGCAATCTTTAAAAAAATCTGATGATTAAGAAGATTATAAACACTTTTCTGCTGAATCTTAGTGGGAAAAATATCCCTAGGATTAATATATTTAAATTAACCTTGAGATGTTAAGTTCTCATATCAAGTATTTACTTGTAATACAAATAGATTTTCCCCCTAGCTCTGCATTCCCTCATATTTAGAAAGGTGTCACCAAATATATACAAACATTTCTGACAGACCTAAATGACAGGGAGAAAAAGGGGATGTTGTCATACTCATTTTTCAAGGTCTATTTCTTTTCTGGTTTTCCCAATGAAAGTAGCATTTTTAAAAGTGCTATAAAAGTAATGCCTAATCATTTAAAAAATAATAAAATGCAGAAATTCACAAAAAGTGAAACCCACTTGGAATCTTATTATTTGTTGATTAATACAATTAGCATTTAACAATATATATCATTTCAAGCTTTTTTCTGTACCCAACTCACAAATATTTGTACAAAACAGGATCTTAAAATCATATTATTTTGCAACCTGATTTTTTACTTAAAATAAATCTGGTCATTTTCATATTAATACATATAGACCTACATCTGCACTTTCAATGTCATTTTTTCTCTGGATGCATCATAAGTTATTAAACCAATATCCTATTAATGATGAATGTATAAAATTAAGGTAAGGGAACCAGACTATCTCTGTTGGAACCCATGGTATGCCTCTTATTAGCTGTGTGACCTTGGGCAAATTTATTTAAATTCTCTGGACCTCAGCCTCCTCATCTGTAAAAATGGGGAAAGTAATAGTGCCTACTTCCTAGGATGATCATGAGAATGAATGAATGCATGTGGGCCACCTATTGCAGTGCTGGTACACTGTAAATGCTCAGTGTTAGCCACTAGGTTAAGTATCTTTAGAATGGTAGTGGTAAAGGAGAAAGCATAATCAAATAAGCTGAATGGTAACATATTCACGGACTAGAGAACTGAAATACAAAAGTGACATTAGGAATAGATCGGAAAGAATGTCTATCTGTAGTGTTCATTTGACATAGTGGAGAATCTTTGCCTTTGTTTTTCAGGAAACACAATTGTTCTTGGCTCCACTTTAGAGGATGCACATGGCTCAGTGCAGGGTGAGATTGATTTTGGCAACTGAATGGAACATTGGAGAGTTCAGTTTTAAGGCTCATTTGTGAAAAACAATGGCAATAAAGCAATTGACTAAAATGCCCTAATACAATAAAATGATTGTTTAGAGCGTTGGATGTGATTTTTGGCTCTTGAATAAATTGCTTTGTTCCATTCATGAGAATAGCAGGGGTTTTAACAAACATTATACAGTATTTTAAATTTTAGAAGAGCTTAAGTCTTGCATAATTTTATTTACTGTTGAGTAAAACGACTATACAGAACTATATTTCATTCACGTGTGTATATATGCCACACTATTAGGGTTCCCTTGAATTTATATGATAATGATAAGAATAATTCTGCATGCTTGTATAGTGCTGAAAACTGTTGTATGAATTTTTCAATTTTTAGAGGATTGGTTCTTTTTTTAATCATATACTCTGATTAATCACTACTTTTGAAAAAAAGTAAGAAATCAGATCAAGCTTATTTAATCTCAGGTTAAAGAAAAGAAAATGTGTTTTTTTCTAGTTGTGGAGAAAATGCATAGCCAAGAAAATCCCTGCTGAAATGTACATTTCATAATAACATGAACTATAAAAAAATCATATGAGTGGCTGATGCCATTAAAATCAATTGATTTCTGTAGGACACAAACAACACAAATCCCTCGTCAGAGAGGAGGAATACAGTTATTTTTAACTTGGTAACAAAGTACTAATTTTGCATTATTTTTACCTGTAAAACCTTTGGGGAAGAGACAAATTACTTCCCCGTTGCCTAAGACAAAACAAAATGAAAACCATATAAATTCTTTCATTGCACAAACTATTGCATTCCAGATGGTGGTGCTGTTCTCATTGAAAGAACACATTCTAAAAATGGTTTTTTTTTTTTTTTTGAGGAAAATTTTTGCAATTACTCTTTATTTATAAATTAAACTGTTAAGAGAACAATAAATTATAGCTACACTTTCCACTAGCCTTTAAAACTATTGTTTTTAAATTTGGGATTACTTTAATATATAGTGATTAATCAACCATGTACTTAGCAAAAACATAGTGGTGTGGTATGTTTATTTATGGTGGGTAGTGGTGTAAAAGTGTACAACACCATTCTTTGTATTTGAAAAGCAAAATATCCAAAGAATGCCACTGTCTTTGTAAAACACAGTGCTACATTTATGAAGACACAAAAACCTATAGAAAAGGTGCAAAATTTTAAGACAAATCATTACTCAGATGGTTTAGATGGAATTGCTAGTCAAATTCAAGCAGGGAAGCAGACTATTAAAGTCACACAATATATAACTGCCAACAGCTTTGCTTTCATTTTAGATAACATTTTGTTGTTGTTGTTTCATTTTTTCAGTTTCATATTTTTATTCTAGTCACTTCCTAAGAAATGCAAATTTGTTTCTTTCTATAACATTTGCTTTATGAAATAATGCCCAAATATTCATATGTAGCTCTCTGAATGCCTGCGGATGCTTAAAGAAAAAATATCACCACATATTTATTTAAATTAGATAAAATCCAAATGTTTCCTGTGCGAGGACTGCAGCAGTTCTGTGAATTTGGGCAGGGATTGTCTCTAGTGTGGAAGTTGTTCCCCGGGCAGAAGCCCATATTAAAATGAGTAAACACGTCTTTCACTGTAAGAAAAACCAGTCACTTTCTGTCAGGAAACTAGACATCCCATGTCCCCTTCCCTCCATCAAAATGTCCTTAAAGTTTTTGAACTATTTTCTTTCCTTAGAAGAGTAAACAGTGCAGTTGACTCAGAAAGGAATCTGAGTCAGAAAGGAGTCAGACTGGGATCAGTCTGGGATTCTGGAATCCATCAACCACTGACTTTTGGCCTTAGGCAAGATGCCTCACTTGTCTAAGCTGTTCCTTATACATGAATGAAAGGGTTGAACTAGCATATAGATAACCTCTCAGGCCACTTCCAAATCTTTAACTATGATTCTAAAAGATATTAATAGAGATTTAATATATATATATTTACACACACAATAATATATATGTATATTTAAACGATAACCAAAATGAATCATTATTTGGCCATAAAAGGAAAGAAGTACAGATACATGATAGATTAAGATAGATGAGCCTTGAAAGTATAAACTTTCATCCATGCTAAGCGGAAAAAGCCAGTCACAGAAGACCACATATTGCGTGATACCATTTATATGAAATGCACAGAAGAGTCAAATCTGTGAAGACAGAAAGTAGATTAGTGGTTGCTAGACACTGGAGATGGGAGAGGAGAGGTTGGAAGTGGGACTTGACTGCTAATGGGTATAAGGTTCCTTTTTGGGGTAATGAAATGTTTTACAATTAGATTATGCTGATGGTTGCACTCTTAAAATATATTAGAAGCCACTGAATTGTATGCTGTAAATGGGTGAACTTATTAGTGACATATAAATTATATCTGAATAAAGCTGTTTTAAAAAATGTATATTTATATATGTATGTATATGTGTATTGTATGTATATATGTGTATGTGTCTATGTATGTAAACTCTGAAGTAGCATAGGTTTCCTATGATGATTCTTTGGCAAGCAGCATGATCTTAAGAGCTTTCACAAGCATAATATATTATGGGTTCCCATGAGAAAGGATGTGTAAATATATAAAGCAGTAATTTGGCTTTTCAAGTGCCTGAGACAGATGCTTTGGACAGGTTTAGGTTTATCCCTTCCTGCAACAAAAGTTATAGGTCCAATGGGTCCCTCCATCTAAGATGGCTTATTCTAAAATAAAACTTCTTTCTAAGACCTGTTTTCATTGCTCTCAATATTCCAGGTAAGTTTACAAGGAGTGACTTTTGGATTTCCTATCATATGGTTTTGTAGATTTTGTGCTTTTTGTTGCTTATTTTCTCCTCTTCTTTGTCTTTTATTCAATTGTCGAAGTTTTATTTTGTTTTTGTTACATTTAGTTTTTCTAGTTGCTTGGAAGTTATACAATCTATTTCTACTTCATAATGATTATTCTTATATCTTTTATAATATACCTTTTAAGTATATTTTTCTCTCTATGTCTAGAGTGATCCAGCATTTAACTCAATCATGAGACAAACTTTTGCATACCTTCATTTACCAGCTTTCTCTTTTTCTGCTGCTATTTTATGCTGAGATCATCTGGATTTTCATTTCTGGTGGTTATTCTCTTTCCTTACCTCCAATTATTAAGATTTAATTTAATAATTGTTAAATTATTAATATTTAACTTAATAATTGTTAAATTATTAATTAACAATTATAAGTATATAATAACTTAGTAAGTCCCCTACTTATGATGGTTTGATTTATGATTTGTCAACTTTACGATGGTGTCAAAGCATAGCCATTCAGTATGCTCCTCGATCTAAGAGGTTACATCAGGATAAACCCATTGTAAGTTGAAAATGTTATCAACTTACAACAGGTTTATTGGGATGTAACTTCGTTGTAAGTCAAGGAGCATCTGTAATTTTTTCTAGTTTCTTTGCCCATTCCTTCCTTTTTTCTTATCCTGTGTCTCCTTCTTGAATTCATTTTTCATTATTTGGGAGTACATTCTTTACTAATTTTTTCAGATAACTCATGGTTGATAATTTTTTGAGTAGTTACATTTATAAAAATGTCTTTGCCTTCACCTAAGTTATAGTTTAGCTAGGTATAGAATTTTAGGGTCAACCTTTTCTCAGAAATTTGAGGATGTTACAATCTTCTTAATTCAGAATTATTGAAGTCTAATGTCAACATGATGTTCATTCTTGCATAGATCATCTGTTGTTTACCCTCTAGAAGCCTTTAGAATGCCCTCCTTATTCTCTTTGTTCTGAAATTTCACAAGGGTCACTCTGAGTGAATCCTTTTTTTAAAAAAATTTATTCTGCTTGGAACCTGGTGGTTAACAATATGAATATTTTCTTAATCTAAGAAATCTTACTTTACTAATTTCTCAATTTTTTCTCACCTACATTTTCTCTAGAATGCCTTTAAAATGAACTCCTATTTCTAGAACCCTTACTAAATGGCTGTGGAAATCTGGGTCAATCTTTCATGTCTCTAAACTTTTCTTTTTTTTTTTTTTTTTTTCTTTGAGACAGAGTTTCACTCTTTTGCCTAGGCTGGAGTGCAGTGACATGATCTCAGCTCACTGCAACATCCGCCTTCTGTTTTGAAGTGATTCTCCTGCCTCAGCCTCCAGAGTAGCTGGGATTACAGGTGTCCACCACCATGCCTGGCTAATTTTTGTAATTTTTATAGAGATGGGGTTTCACCATGTTGGCCAGGCTGGTCTCGAACTCCTGACCTCAGGTGATCTGCCCACCTCAGTCTCCCAAAGTGCTGGGATTACAGGCGTGAGCCACTGAGCCCGGCTCTTTGTATTCTTTATTCCTTTGTTTTCCATTGTTTTGAGAGCATTCTCAAAATGCTATTTATCTATGTCCACTCTACTATTTTACCCCTAAATCAATCTTTTTATTTTTATTTTCGAGTCTTAAATTTCTACCATAATCAGCTAATGTTTTTAGTTACAGTGTCCTCCTACATCTTTCTAGAGATTTTTATATACTTATTCCAAAATGTTGTGAGCTCTTCTAACTATGATTCTTCAAAATGTTTTACTTGTTGAGTTTTTGCGTTTGTTTCAAGGTATTAGTATTTTCCAAATGTTTGCAGATTCTTAGTTGTTTGTTCATCTTTGTATTTGAGAATTTGTAAGTTTGTCTCCACTGTTTAAACAGTGTTTATGTGGGAGAAATGAGAGGTGCTAGCTGTTCAGCTTGGAACTGGTACTTTTTGTCTTTTCCTAGTGTAACTTCTCCACCTCCTAGAGGGCATTCTTCTTGGTTTCTTGGCCTGCTTCTCCAGCCCCAGAATGCAGGTTCACTGATTTTGCCTGTAGTAAATACTACTTCTACTTTTGTCCTGCTTTTTATCTGTCTGTATCTTTCAGTGCCTTACTTGGCTTGCCCACTACCCTGTCCTGCTGTTGGCTGTAATTTCCTGAGAGAAGGGAAGAATTGGGTGGTGAGACCACCTCTACTCTTAGTTTTGTTTTGTTTCATTTTTAAGCATGGTGTAGGAACTCAGGCAATTACAAATTTTGAGAAAAAAATAAAGTATGTTTAACTAAAAAAATAGATTTCTGACTTAGGCTTTATACTGCTAACTTATTTACCATCAAATGCTTTTTAAAACACAGGCTATGAAATAAGGAAAACTGATTTTTGAGTTCCAGTTCTGTCCCTTTTTCCAGATGTTGTGATTCATCTGTGAACCTGAATTTTTTCATCAATAAGTTCAATATAGTAAGATTAACTGCTGCACATATTCTGTGATGATGAAATATAACAGTAAAGTGAAAGTACTTTGAGAGCATCAAAGAGCCACTAACAATTTATTATTTATGGCACCAAATAATGCCCCAGTCAGACCTTTGGTGGGAGGGTAAAGTAGGTAGTAGGAAAATATAATAAAAGACTGAGGTACCCAAGATGAGGAAAGAGGAGATTGCCACAGGCTCTTGTCCTGAACTCTTGTTTTATAAACTTTGCTCTCTATTCTTTAGAATTCCTAAAACCAAGATTTCCTGCATGTCCGATCCAGGAACTTTGCTTTCCTTGTGGCATAAAAGCTAGCCAAAAGAATTACTGTGAAGGTTCTCATCAACCAGAGTAGATAATTGGTTATGGGGAATGAAGGATGGCTACGGATACTCAGCAGACAGGATTCTAAAATTATATTAACTTTTTCCTAGAACTTTATCAAAGTGACAGTTTTATATGCATCTCTGTGTACAAGAATTTGGAGCTAGCTAAAATCTAAATCTGAAAATATCTTCTATAAAAGAGAGGACTTTGTAGTTTTTTTTCTTTCTCTCTCAGTGATGAAAAACTGGATAGAACCATAAACACTTCAAAGGATGCGAAATCCACATGGGCTGGAGTCCTAGCCAGAGTCCTTGCCAAGATCACTTTCCTCAGAGGATTTTCATGCTCTTCCATTCTTTGGGGAATCAAATTTCCCGGCCACCTCAGCCCAAGAAGTGCTGTAGTTACATGTACTCACTTTGTGGCTTCATATTAAGAGGTCAAATGAGGAGTGGTAATGCTACAAGGCAGTGGGTGTGGAGAGATTTCCTTCGGATGTGCTTTCACTTGGGTTATACCAGGTACTTGGAATTCTGTGTTTTACTTTTGGATAAAATAATTCTTTGCCAAAATATTTTCTTCACTAGCATGAAGCCATCTAGCTGAATCAAAATGGAGCTGCTGCCTGCCTACAGATTTTTTATGTGGGTGAACATTATTGTTTTTTAGAGAGATGAGAATATTTATTTCCCTCCGTTTTCATTCTTCAGAGATTATTCTATCACTTTGGATTCAGCACAGGTTGCCCAGCAATTACTACTCACTCTTCCTGTGTTCAAATAAATGAGTTTGGTCCAACGTTTCCTGTATTTTAAAATGGAGGCAGTTCATGATGATCAGGATTTGGGGAGGAAGTGGATTTAATTAGACAAGGAAAAGGGTAGGAGACTGGACACCATTTGGGGCTATTTTCAGCTAGTTGAGCCAAATTGTTATTGACCTAAAGCTGACAGCTTTTCTGTGGCCTGCGCGATATGAATTTAGTGAGCTCAGCCAATTCTCAGAGGACATATATTGCTAGACATACCAGCAGTGGTTCCCGAGATTTAGATTTAGATTTCATGGACAAGTACAATTAAAAATAAAAGAAGTATGGAGATAGAGAGAAGCCAAAAAATCTTAGGAAAAGGTCAGCCTTTTAAATGGAATACTTTCAAATATATGAAAGAAAAAAAAAAACCTTACTTCAATGTCCTCAATTTTCTCATTTTTTTCCTGGCCAGTGAAAACTAGATCCTGGGACAGCACTGGACGCACACAGATGTTTGAGAACCACTGTTCCCAATCTATGAAGGAGGCTGTAACTTTTCAATCTGCAAATTCACTTCAGATATTTAAGAAGAACCTTCTAAGTGAAAATATGAAAGTGAACAAAAGCTTTCCTTTTTAAATACACTTGTGTAACCAATTGTTTGGAACAAGTCACCAATGATGCCTTACTTCAGTTCACTATTCTTTCAAATAAAAGATGTATTTGTGAAATTATAATCATTCAAATAGCCATTTTGAGGGCTATGTTTTTTTTTGTTTTGTTTTTTGTTTTCAGTCACAAATCTAAGTGACCCTGAGAATTGTAAAAAGATACTATGGAAATATCAAGAGTGTTTTTATGTTTTGAGCTAATGATTTTAAACTTCCACTTGCTAAAAAAAACAAGAAAGATGAAGTATGAAAAGAAGCACGTAGATCTTTCTTTTGTATTACATGTGTGTAACTAAGAAGCCAGTACTCAGGTAAATGGCTTACAATCTTAATAGTTCGCTCCTGGAAAGCCAAAACTGCATTTCTCTTTTGTCAGGACTGGAAGTAGTAAATTGATTGCCCAATTAAGGAAAGGTTGACTGAAGGTGAGTAAGGTTTCAACGTTCCTGCCTTAATTGCTCAACAAGCTTTTTTAAGGGGCTAAATGGAGCAGCAAGGGAGTGGCTGGAGTGCAAGGGACTGCTTCTCTTCGAGTATTATTGGACAGCTGCCAAAGACAGTTAAAAAATAAAATAAAATAAAACTGCTCAAGCGTCTCATGCCATGAAGAACAAGATTCTTCATGTTGGGGCTCGCAGTTTTAGTTATAGCAAACTGATTACAACATACATAATTTCTAGTTATGGATAAGGGGCCATTTGCACAGCATCTAGTAGTTTTCATATAATCTTGCCCTGGATTCTGTAAGTTAATAGAGGTAATATATTATTATGGAAAAAGATGGAATCTGGCAAAGATCTCAGGCACTGAAGGAACCAGCTGTTCCATAGCAATGTGATTTTGCATGTTTCTTGGGGCCTGGCATTCTTAAACTTCCACCAGCATTAATTCTTACTGGTGAGTTTTCGCTCTGCTGGGCCTGCTTATGCAGCTCGATGGCCCAAAAGTCTGATGTCAGAGCCTAATGCTGTGTGTCCTCTGCCAAGAGTCTTTGCTGTAGGCACACGTTTCTGATGAGAATCTACCCTGCTTTGACTCTTGACTGCATCGGTCTCTGGCAATTACCCTTGTGAAAATAACTTCTTTTTCAAGCATGCAATGTGTCTGGCTTTTATCCAATGGTTTAATCACAAACTCTCTGCGACAGCTTTACCTTGAGTAGCCCCTTAGGGAATTCAGAAGAGCTAGGGTTGCATTTGGACTCTCTAACTACAACATTCTTTTGGCTTTTATGCTGGCCTTAGATCTGGTCTAAACAATGATTTTGTACTTGGTGAGCAGAGTTTTTCACTACTTTGTTCCAAGAATTCAAAGGAAGCATGGAAAATGGCACAGATAAGATCATCTTAATGTTAATAGGGGACCTTATTGTGGGCTTACTATGTGACAGATACTGTGCTAGACAATTTACAATGTGCTATCCAGTCTAATTATTCCTTACAACCATTCTATGGGATGACTATTATTATTCCCACTTTATGGTTGTGGAAACTGAGACTGAAAGAGATTAAGGAAACCTGCCCAATGTCACTTAGCTTTTAAGTAGCAGAGGCAGGATTCCAACCAAGGTCAGTCTGAGTCCAGAGCCATGTTCCTACCTCCTTGCAAATTCTCCTAGACAATACATTTGTCCTTGGGCCTTGTGGGGAATCGTGGAACAGAAAAACAGGCATTAACACACAGAGAGACACACAGACACACACACACACAGACTCCAGAGTCTAGCTTTGCTTCCCATCAGACATGGGACTAGTCTCATAGAGCTGACTGGGGATATCTCGACCTGCCTAGGACACCAAATCTCTGTAAAAGACAGCCCACTTCCTGAAGCCTCGTCTAGTGGTGGGAGGTCCTGACATACTGTTTTGTTCAGGCTGGTCCTCCATCCCAAGAATGGAGCTCTGCTTCCTACCCTACCTACCTAAGGACTACTCTCCAAAGGAGTACAAGAACCCAAGCCAGTTCAGTGCAAGGCAGGTTATGCTGGATGCCTTTTTGGGCAGGATGTAAGGCCTGTTTCCCACCTTATTTCCATTTTGTGTGGTGGTGTGATATAAGGCTTTGCTTGTGGGCAGTGTTGTAGCACTGGTTATAGCTGAAACTGCCCCATGAGGACAGGCTCCTTCATCAATTAACCCACTTGCCATAGAAGTTGGACCCTCCTTACCAAATTACTCTGTAGTAAATGGCGTTATGAGGTTCTAGCCTAGATTTAATAAATTTGCATCATATGCCTCCCCTCCCCCCACCAAAGTTGGGAAAATTGAAAAAAAAATAGTCACTTTCACAGTATTATTTTGAGAACTGAAAAGTAAGAAGTAATACAAAATTAATAGAAATTTCAAAATGACAAGCATTTTGATATGTCCTTCTAAAATACTGATAAAGAGAATTCTTCTTTCTGAAAGCAACTGGGTTCTGAAGAGACAGGGTGTGTTGAAATTTCCTGCGCTTTTAAATGGTTCTGGAATTCCACTTGATTGTTGGGGATTTGGGGTATCATTTGGAAAGCAAGATAACCCAAGAGCAAAAACGAGTCTTTTGGAATTATCCTAATATCTGCTGAATTCTCTTTAGCTTCGACGATAATGAAGGTGAACTGGGCAAAAATAGTTTGCTTTGAAGTCTCTTTTAATAAAAGCCAAATCATTTTGTTTTAGAGAGAGGTTAGAAGGGTAGGTATTCTATTAGCTAAATTTCCTCTATTGAGTTTCCCTTTAAGAAATAATCTAGAAGATCTTAAGATCATCTGATTATTTGCTAAAATCAAATTACAATAACTGTTTGGGGAACCTCTTAGATATGACTTTCTACCTGTTTGGTACCAGACAGTGGGTTGTTCTGCGAGGAAAGCATACTCACAGATTGCAGTTCATGATTGCATTGTTCTAAATCATGGATGATGCTACAGATGATAGTCTGTCTACTGCAATTCGGCCTTGGGTTAATTGATATTCAAGGGGGTATTTTAGCCTCAAATTCTGCCCAGTTCCTGTATTTGGTGTGAAACTTTCCACTTTCCCTGGAAAGCAGTCCTTAACTTAGAAGGAATTGTTGGTCTAGAGCTGAAGACAAGGCAGTTTAAAAGCTTCATCCATGTCCCTACAAAGGACATGAACTCATCCTTTTTTATGGCTGCATAGTATTCCATGGTGTATATGTGCCACGTTTTCTTAATCCAGTCTATCATTGATGGACATTTGGGTTGGTTCCAAGTCTTTGCTATTGTGAATAGTGCCACAGTAAACCTACATGTGCATGTGCCTTTATAGCAGCATGATTTATAATCCTTTGGGTATATACCCAGTAATGGGATGGCTGGGTCAAATGGTATTTCTAGTTCTAGATCCCTGAGGAATCACCACACTGTCTTCCACAATGGTTGAACTAGTTTACAGTCCCACCAACAGTGTAAAAGTGTTCCTATTTCTCCACATCCTCTCCAGCATCTGTTTTTTCCTGACTTTTTAATGATCACCATTCTAACTGGTGTGAGATGGTATCTCACTGTGGTTTTGATTTGCATTTCTCTGATGGCCAATGATGATGAGCATTTTTTCATGTGTCTGTTGCCTGCATAAATGTCTTCTTTTGAGAAGTGTCTGTTCATATCCTTCGCCCACTTGTTGATGGGGTTGTTTGTTTTTTTCTTGTAAATTTGTTTGAGTTCTTTGTAGATTCTGGATATTAGCCCTTTGTCAGTTGAGTAGATTGCAAAAATTTTCTCCCAGTCTGTAGGTTGCCTGGATGAAGCTGGAAACCATCATTCTCAGCAAACTATTGCAAGAACAAGAAACCAAACACCACATGTTTTCACTCATGGGTGGGAATTGAACAATGAGAACACTTGGACACAGGAATGGGAACATCACACACTGGGGCCTGTTGTGGGGTGGGGGAAGGGTGGAAGGAAAGCATTAGGAGATATACCAAATGTAAATGAGTTAATGGGTGCAGCACACCAACATGGGACACGTAAACATATGTAACAAACCTGCACGTTGTGCACATGTACCCTAGAACTTAAAGTACTAAAAAAAAAAAAAAAGTTCAACAAAATCCTAACTGGGAGAAAAAGGGGAATTTGTGTGCCTGATTAGGGTATGGATTGGCGCTTCTTATCACCCACCTAAAAGTACATGAAGGAGAGGAAATGAGTCACAGGATTCATCGAATCAAGTAAACTTTATCTGTAATTTCCCAATTAATCGCAAAAATGGATTATTTTCAGAACAAAGTCTTCCTTTTAAAATGTGAAATGAAAAAAGGATGAGACTTAGAATAAAAGATGAAATAGTACAGATCAATGAAAGTAGGGCAAAGCACATCTCTTCATCTCTAGCAGTGGTTCTCAACCTTTTGTATGTGCCAGAATTATCTAGGGAGCTTCTTGAGTATGCAGATTCCTGGCCCTGTCCTAGGATTTAATAGGTCTGAGGGGGATTCAGGAATTTACATTTTTGTCAGAGACACCCAACTATTCTGATCCAGGTGATCCACAGGCCATGTTTTGAAAGACACTGAGCTATACTAGTACAGATTAGTATCTGTAGTTGCTGGTGTAACAGGCTGGATTTCCTCAGGGAGTGAAACTTCATAAAGGGTTGGGCAGACAAGCCTGAACAGAGAATCTCTGGAACTCACCTTTGGTCTGAGGCTTGCACATTGTCTCATTCCTTCTGGATTATATAAGCTACATTCAGGAAAAGGTGGGAGCAAAAACACTCTATACACACACATGCGCACACACACACACACACACCCCTCTGATTTCTGTATTCCTGAATATCTTAGGCCAATACATGCTTCTGTATTCCTGAATATCTTAGGCAAATACATGCTGAGATGCATATCTTATCACTAGCAAAAGCTTTCTCTAGTCATGTCAGTGAATAAACCCTAGTACCTTATTACCTATTACTTTCTCCACATTTGGACCTTGCAGAACTCTTCAAATTCCTACCAGCATGAACAAGGATCTTCTCAGCTGAGCCTTACACTATTCCAAGATTGGGAGGATCTGCTGGCCTTTTTTCCCTTTCCCTAAACCTGCCTCTGCGTTGGCTAGACTCTCCTATCCAGACCTATCCAGGTAGACTCTCTATATAAGGTCTGGCCTGGTCCTTGATCCCATTTTGTCTGAGATAAGCAGGATACAAGCATACTTAGATTCCTCCTCCATACCAGCAGGATTTAATAATATTTAATTTACCTTCCATTCATTCAACAACATTTTTGTGCCTACCCAATATTTGAGTGCCTACTATGTGCCAGGAACTGTTCTAGAAACTTGGGATATGTCAGTGAACAAAACAGAAGGCTCCCCCATCCCCTTGTAGAGCTTATATTTCAGCAGACAATATAGACAACAAACAATATTTATAATTAAGGTGGTAAGTTCTCTGACAAAATGATAAAATAGAGCTAAGGATGTGTGTGTGCATGTGTGTGTGTGTGTGTGTGTGTGCCTATTTATACGTAAGTCGCATTATTACACAGAATGGTCGGGGTAAGTCTTATTGAGAAAATGAGAACTGTGTAAGGATTAAAAGCATGAGAGGAAGGTAGCCAGATGATATTTGTGGAAAGAGCATTCTATTCTATGCTGGGCATGGTGACTCACGCCTTTAATCCCAGCACTTTGGGAGGCTGACGCGGGGGGATCACTTCAGCCCAGGAGTTAGAGACCAGCCTGGGCAACGCAGCAAGGCCTGTCTCTACAAAAATTTAAAAAAACAGCTGGGTATGGCAGTGCCTGCCTGTAGTCCCAGCTATTTGGGAGGCCCAGTTGATTGAGGCTGCAGTGATCTGTGATCACACCACTGCATTCCAGCCTGGGTGACAGAGCAAGACTCTGTCTCAAAACACACAGGTACACACACACACACACCAAAAAACATTCTACCCAGAGGGATAAGTTACAAGAAAGTCTCTATGGCAGAGATATGCCTGGCATGTTCAAAGAACAGCCAAGAAGCCAATGTAACTGGAACCAATTGAGCAAGAAGGATAACAGGAGGCAAAATAAGGGATACTGGTGAGGAAAGTCATGAATAACTACAATTTTTTGTCTGAGCTACTAGAAGATTGGAGTTGACATTAGCTGAGATAGGGAGGGCTATGGATGGAGCTGGTTTAGGGAACAGGGAAATCAAGAGGCTTGTTTTGGAAATATCAGACATTCACATGAAGATGTTGAGTAGGCACTTGGGCATATGAGCTTGGAGTTCAACAGATTCATAAAAATGGAAATCATTAGCATATAGAATTTATTAAAGGACATGGGAATGCTTGAGGTTATCAAAATGTAGATGAAAAAGAGGTCCAAGTCTGAGCCTTGGGGCACTACAACATTAAGAGGATGAATTAAGGGAAGCAAACAGCAAAAGAAAGTGAGAAGAAGCAACCCAAGAGATATGACGAAAACCAAAAATGTGGTATGTTTGGAGAGTATTATGGAAGAGGGAGAGCATCAGAAGCTGCTGATATGTCAAGGCCCAAGGTTTGAGCATTATAATTAATAACATGGAATGGGTTCAAATGAAATACAAGGAAAGCAGCTGAAAACAGTAAATATAGATAACTCTTTCTAGGAATCTTGCTGCCAATGGAAAGGAAGAGAAATGGGACAGTAGGGAATAAGTGAGGTGTTGTTATTGTTGTTGTTTAAATGAGAGAAATATAAATGCTAATATGATGATGACAATGATCGGAGAGAGAGAGAGAAGAAGGGAGAGAGAGAACGTTGATGCTGTGGAGAGACAAAGGAAAATTGCTAGAGCAATGTCCTTGATTTGGTAAGAGGGGTTGGAGTCCAGTCCACAAGTGTGGAGACTAGCTTTGTATAGAGTACAAATAGATTCTGTGGTACCAGAGAGAAAAGCTGAGTATGTGGGAGATAAGGCTGATTATTAGATACATGAGATGGTGTGAGTTGGGGGAGGCTGTCTTCTGATTGCTTCAATTTTCTCAGGAAAGTAGGAAATAAAATCATCTGTTGAGAGGGAAGATGGGATGAAATTTTGGGGTTTAAGAAGAGAGAAGAAGGTATGAAATAGAGAGTAGGTGAATGAATGAACTTGAAATGTGTGGTATCATTACCTGTAACCATTAAGGGCACAGTGATAGTTCCTGGTCATAAATTTTAACTGAAACTCATTAGGAGGTTGTAGTTTTTCTCCAGCCATATTTAGATGCACTGGAGCAGGCACCAAGTAGTTGAAAATTGGATTTAATCCAAGGAGGAAAGAAAAGACACTTTCAAGAGGAGTTAAAATTGAAGAGAATCTAATGAAGGGACAATTCTTGAAGATAAGGGCTGTGATATGGGGAGCCCACAAGGATGATGAAACACTCCAGGGTTAGCAACAGCAGGGAGACATTACCACCCCATGGCTAAAAGGGCAAGAGTAATTATCAGAACCCTGTGACAAGTGCAGCTGTAGGAGAAAGGTCCCTCATTCAGATCTGTGGCCTTAAAGAAACTCAGCCTTTGCCAAACTTCAGCCTGACTGTGAAGAGTAGAAGATCAATACCCCTACCACTCTTTCTCCTGCCCTCCATGCTCCTAGTGGTCCTCTCATTGGCTGAACCTAACTAATAGCTAAAGGAGGGAGAATCTTGTTAAGACATCTATAAAAGGCAGCCTCCTAGGGCACAGAGCAAAGAAGGATAGAGTGAGAATCTAGAGGAGTGAACAGAGAAGAATATCCAGTCTGACAAGAGTTATGCTTTTGCCAAATGAGTACAATGAAGTGAAAGAGTGGCAAGGGAATTATGTGCAAGTATGCAAGAGAGTGATTAGAGGCATACCTTGGGGATATTGTGGGTTCAGTTCCAGACCACTACAATAAAGCAAATATCACAGTAAGTGAGCCATATGAATGTTTTGTTTTTTAATGCATGTAAAAGCTTACATTATACTGTAGTATAGGAAGTGTGTGATATCATTATGTCTTAAAAAATGTGCATACCTTAATTGAAAAATACTTTATTGGTAAAAAAAAATGCTAACAATCATCTGAGCTAGTTGTAATCTTTTTGCTGGTAGAAGATTTTACCTCAACGTTGATGGCTGCTGACTGATTAGCGTTGATGAAGATCAGGGCAGCTGTGGCAATGTCTTAAAATAAGACAAAAATAAAGTTTGCCTCACTGATTGACTCTTCCTTTCAAAAAAAAATTCTCTGTAGCACGTGATGGTGTTGGATAACATTTTCCCCACCATAGAACTTTCAAAATTAGAGTCAATACCCTCAAACCCTGCCACTGCTATATCAATTAAGTTCATGAAATACTCTAAGTTCTTTGTCTTCATTTCAACTATGTTCAGGGCACCTTCACAAGGAATAGATTCTATTTCAAGAAACCATCCCTGCACATCCATATGAAGTACCTACTCATCTGTTCAAGTTTTATCATGAGGTTGCAGTAATTCAGTCACATCTTTAGGCTCCACTTCTCTTATTTTTCTGCCACATCTGCAGTTACTTCCTCCATTGAAGTCTTAAACCCCTCAAGCCATCCATGAAGGTTGTAATCAACTTCTTCCAAACTCCTGCTAATGTTACTATTTTAACTTCCTCCCATGAATCACAAATGTTATAAATGACATCTAGAATGGTGCATCCTTTCCAGAAGTTTTCAATTTACTTTGCCCATATGTATCCATAGAAGCTATAGTTTTATGAAATATATTTCTGAAATCAGAAGACTTGAAAGTCAAAATGACTTCTTGATCCATGGGCTGCAGAATGGAGGGTGTGTTGGCAACAAGAAAACAACAACATTTATCTCCTTGTACATCTCCCTCAGAGCTCTTGAGTAACCAGGTGCTTTGGCAATAAGCAGTACTATTTTGAAAGGAGTCTTCATTTGAATAGTAGGTCTCAACAGCAGGCTTAAAAATATTCAGTAAACCAAGCTATAAACAAAAGTGCTGTCATCCAGGCTTTGTTGTTCCATTTGTAGAGCATAGGCAGAGTAGACTTAGCATAATTCTTAAGGGACCTGAGATTTTCAGAATGGTCAATGAACATTGGCTTCAACTTAAAGTCACCAGTTGCATTAGCCTCTAACAAGAAAGTTAGCCTGTCCTTTGAAGCTTTGAAGTCAGGCATTGACTTCTCCTCTCTAGCTATGAAAGTCTCAGATGGCATCTTCTTCCAAAAGAAGGCCGTTTGGTCAACACTGAAAATATGTTTTTAGCGTAGCCTCTTTCATCAGTGTTCTTAACTAGATCTTCTGGATAACTTGCTGCAGCTTCTCCATCAGCACTTGCTGTTTCACCTTGCTCTTTTATTGTAGGGAGATGACTTTTTCCCTTAAACCTCATGAACCAACCTCTGATACCTTCAGACTTTTCTTCTACATCTTCCTCACCTATCTCAGCCTTCATAGAATTGAAGAGAGTTGGGGCCTTTCTCTGGATTAGGCTTTGGCTTAAGAGAATGTGATGACTGGTTTGGTCTATCCAGACCACTAAAACTGTCTATCAGCAATGAGGCTGTTTCACTTATCATTTGCGTGTTCACTGGATTAGCACTTTAAATTTCCTTCGAGAACTATTCCTTTGCATTCACAACTTGGCTAACTGTTTGGTGCAAGAAGCTTCGCTTTCAGCCTATCTTGGCTGTCAACATGCCTTCCTCACTGAGCTTAATCAATTCTAACTGGGTTGAAGGGAGAGACACACAACTCTTCCTTTCACTTGAACACTTAGAAGTTGGGTTCCTAATTGGCCTAGTTTCAGTATTGTTGGGTCTCAGGGAAGAGGGAGCCCTGAGGGGAGGGAAAGAAATGGGAACAGCTAGTTGGTAGAACAGTCAAAAGACACACATTAATCAATTAAGTACACTGTCTCATAAGGGTGCAGTTTGTGGTGTCCCAAAACAATTACAATAGTAACATTAAAGATCAGTAACAAGAGGTCATGGTAACAGATGTAATAATATTGGAAAAGTATGAAATAGTACAAGAATTACCAAAATGTGACACAGACACTAAGTGAACACATGCTGTTGAAAAAATGGCGCTGATAGCCTTGCTCAAGGCAGAGTTGCCACAAATCTTCAATATGTAAAAAATGCACTATCTGCTAAGTGCAATAAAAGGAAGTATAATAAAACAAGATACTCTTGTGTAATAATTGTTTGTGGAATTTAAGCTGGATAAAGAAGTAAAAAGGACATAAACTGTATAAGGGGCAGTGAGAATGCAGAGAACTTGTCACCTGGTGAAAATGAATGAGAGCTGGCATTCAGGTAACAGAAAGAGTAAGCTATACAGACAGGAAGTGGTGGTCAGAAAGTGGGATATATGGAACTGAGATTATGGAGGAGTTGCAATTGTTGGTGATGACAAGGTCTAGATATTATGATGCAAGTGAGTGACTAGCATGGAGGACAAAGTCACTGAAGGAGGGGAGGTCAAGGAACTAAGGGGCCAGACCCAGGATCTGATGGCATACTGGCAGCCTTTGTGTCCAGGAGTTACTCCCAGACCACCTTGTTATTAGACCGTGCTCTTGCTGTACCTGTTTGCTGCCTCAGCTGGTGGCACTGCCTTTTGCCTCAGCCTTGGTTTCTAAGTTCCGATCAGTACCTTGTTGAGTACTCTCGTCCCTTCTAGGACTGGAGACTTGCCCTGAGGCACAGTATGGTTGACTGTGGACCTGCTGTCTTTGGAAAAGATTCCTGGCCAATGCTTATTGTCATCCTGACCTAGGAATTGCTTCTGACTTTCTGTTGCAGTTTCATCACTACAAGGAACCTAGTCACTTTCCTTTTGGAATCAGTAGCTACAACAGAAGGCCATCACCCCTGAAGCTGGTATGACAGTTTCTATAGGCCTCCTGAACCTCCCCTCAACTGGCAGCTGGATGGCCTCCCCCAAGAACCAGTCCTCATGCTGAATCTCTTTACCTTCCCATCTGCTCTTACTGCTGAGGCCATTATGGCTTGAATTAGGGGGCTGAGTTACGAAAATACTACTGAAAGGGAATCTATAAATGGTCACAGCAAAGTGGCAGGTGCTAGTCACACAATAGCCTTTTTAACCACATTGTGTGATGTAAAGTAATCCTATGTCCAACTCCAAATCCTGCATTCTTAGAGTTTTTTTCTCATAAATATTTGTAAAATACCTTTTTGGTTCATAGATAAAACCTAAGTACTCTTAATTTTTTTTTTTTTTTTTTTGAGACACAGTTTTGCTCTGTCACCCAGGCTGGCTTGCAGTGGTGCCATATCAGCTTACTGGCTCACTGCAACCTCCACTTCCTGGGTTCAAGCTATTCTTGTGCCTCAGCCTCCCAAATAGTTGGGATTATAGTCACGTGCCACCCTGCCTGGCTAATTTTTGTATTTTTAGTAGAGACCGGTTTTGCTATGTTGTCCAGACTGGTCTTGAAATCCTGACTTCAAGTGATCCACCTGCCTTGGCCTCCCAAAGTGCTCGGATTACAAACATGCGCCACCGTGCCCGGCCCTCTGTTACTTTCTTTCAAGGGAAAATCACATGAGTTATGTATAAAGCACATAATATAAAGCAGATATAGCTTTTCAAACTTACTGTAAGTGTTTAGAGCTAGAATAATGGCAAATTTTAAAGGAAAAAAGAATGTCAGTGATAAGTTGACAAGGCTGGAAATAAGTAAGATTCTTCTACCTGGCATAATAACATAAAGAATCTAGAGTCTGCTGATAATCAGTTAGAAATGGAGAAGGAGAAAGATATTCAGTTTATAATTGTGACAAAAACAACACAATTCTCAGGAATAAATCTTAAAAGAAAGGTATAGGATCTATATGAAGCAGACTAAATTCTTTCTGAAAGATACAAAATAGCATCTACATAAATTGAGAGACATGCCATGTTTTAGATGGGAAGAAGACTCAATATAAGAAAAACGTCTTTTTCCTAAATAAAAAAGGTTAATGTATTTCAATGTCTAGCTACATCCAAAAAGGCTTTCAAAACTTGCACAAAATTATCTTAGCACCAAGAAAGAAGATTATACATTTAAAAGTGACCAATAATTTTTTAAAAGAAGGGTTGAGAGAGCCTTGCTTTATCAATTACTGAAACATAATATAAAATGACTGTAATCTAGCACAGGACTAGAAAAATTAGTAAGAAGGCTAGAAGAGGAAGCCAAGAAACAATCGAAATATACTTGAAAACTTCATCAATAAACAGGCAAAGAGTGGCTTATATAATAAATGGTGCTGACTCAATGATCCATCCATCTATAAGAAAAGTTATGCCCTCACCTCATATACATACAGAAATATTTTGCAGATGGATTGAAGATCTTAAATATTATAAACAAGATAATAAACCAATTAGACTAAATTTTAGGAAGATATTCTTATTACTTGATACTAAGAATTTCTTTACAAAAACAAGAAATACAGAAAACCCCAAACCTTAAAATAAGAATAGATAAATTTGACTACATGAAAACATGAAATTAAAGGATACAAGAGATATTACGAAGTCTAAAACCAAACACAGTAGACTGGGAAAAAATATTTCATAACACAAATAATAAACAAGTGTTCTTGCCAGGAATGGTGGTATGTGCCTGTGGTCCCAGCTACTCAGGAGGCTGAGGCAAGAGGATCACTTGGGCCCAGGAGCTTGAGGCTGCAGTGAGTTATGATTGCTCCACTGCACTCCAGCCCGGGTGACAGAGTGAGACCCTGTCTCAAAAAACAAAAATTCAATGAACAACAAAAAATAAGTGTTCCTTTGTTCCTCTTATACAAATTGAGTAAAAAAGACAACCCTACTGAACCATGGATAAAGAACTAGAAGAGACATTTCATAGGAAAGGATATAAGAATTGCCAGTAAATACATGAAGCAATGATTAGTCATGGTTTAAAATTTTAAAATAAAATGAAAACAAAATTCCATGTTTTTGTCATCACTAAGCAAAACTTTAAAAGTGTCTCAGCATTTAGTACTGGTGAGGGTGCAGGAAAAGGGGCAAATATTTATTATTTGTGTATTTGTGGATTATTACTAATAGTTTTAAAAAGTAATTTGATAATTTCTGTTAAAGTTAAATAAGCACAGACCTTTTGAATCCCCCAAACAATCTCACTTTTAGGATTTTATGAGATATTTTGGGATATTTAGAGAAACAAAGCAGCAATTTACAAGCACCTATGGTGAGGATATTTGTTGCAGCACTGTGTGTACTCGTTAAAACTATAAAATTCTGTATGTCTCTCAATAGAGGAGAGATTGAAAAAAAATTGAAAAAAAATTATATCCCTGGTTTATCCATACCAGGGAATGCTATGCAAGTATTCCTAGAGTGAATTAAATCTGTAGGTACTGTTTCAGAGGCATATCCAAAATCTATTAAGTGAGAAAAGAATCAGATAATTTACTTATGCTTAAACGTGATGTGTACCATTCTAAGTTGTTGCTGTTGTTTTAATTAATGTCATTTACTTCTCACAGCAATTTTATGGAAAGCTTCTCTTATTACTTCCATTTTACAAAGGCAAAACCAGGCATCAAATAACATGTCTGAGACTGCTGATCCAATAAATTTGAATCCAACCAGTCTGACTTTAGAATCCGTTTGTGTAACCACCGTGCTGAAAGTCATATTCCTGATATTTAGTATCAGTCTAATATTCTAAAGACGAACAAATCCAGCCCTACATCTATGTGTCTCTAGGTAGATATGTATTGCTATGCGAGCACTGGGGAAAAGGGTATTAATTTTTATTGTTTCAGTGGGTGGGATAATGAAAGAGAAGATTATTAGTCATTTCTTAATACATCTCTGTAATATTTGACATCCTGCAAGGAGGAACCTATAATTTTTGAAAACCCTAGGAAGAAATATATTTTTAAATTAAATTAAACAATTGTAAAGAGAAAGAAAAATAAATCTGGAAACATGATGTTGAACCCTCTGTCTAATTATTCCACTTTAAAGATGAAATGTGACTTAGTGTAAACACTTTCATTTGTTTATTCACTCAAATATTTATTTGAACACCTACCCTGTTTCAGGTGCTGAGAGACAGCAGTGAACAAAATAAACCGTGCCCTCATAGAGTTTACATTCTAGGTAGGCATAGACCATAAACAAATAACTAAACAAACTAAAGCATTTCAGATGAAGACAAGAGTTGACTAAAAAATAATAATAATAAAGCAAGAGAAAGGATATAGGGAGTGAAGTATGAGTGGGATGGGTAGGTAAGTTGTTATTTGTTATGAAATGCTCTGAGAGTGTCTTAGTGAGAAGGTGACTCCTGAGAAGAGACCTGAGGGCAGTGAGAATAAATTATACATGAAGAAGCGTGAGACGAGAATGACAGCAGAGGGAACAGTAAATGCACAGGCCCTGAGGTCAGAGTCTGTTCATTATGTTCCAGGAACAAGGCCAGTTTGGGTGGTGGTGGCCGGGGTAGGGGGTTTCAGGATGTGGGAGGAAGAGATCACGGGAAGACCATCTGGGGAAGGGCTTCGGGTTTTTCTCTGAGTGATACGGGAAGTCGTGGAGCCTTGGAGGAATTGCGAACAATCACATGATAGACTTACTGATCTACCACTCGAAGAATCGATTATTTAGTCGGTCATTTCAAATATGAAGACAGTAAAGTATTTGCCATTCATTTCACACAGCACATACAAACAATGCAGTGAGTGTCCCCTGAGAGCATTATTTGAAAAGAGGATGTGTTCTGCAAGAGTTTTCAGAGAAGTCTGAGAGGGGAACTATGGGGTGTTCCTGAGAACAGTTTGGAAATCCCATGCTAGGTCCCAGGTGAACAGACACTGCAGACAGAATATGCTGTTTACATGGTTTATGTGGTTATGTCATTCAGAGAAAGAACCTTGGGAGATTGGTAGGGGAATTTTATTCCAAAAGGAGCATTATCTATATGTTTGATATTGAACAAGGGGAAGAAGGTCCAGAAGACTTAGCTAAGGCCTGCCCCAACCCCATACTAAAAAAGAAAAAAAAAGACAAAAAACATAACCAGGATTTTATTTTACTTTTTAAAGAAAGATCAAAACAATAGGGGGAAAATGATTATTTTAAATATAACCTATAGGTACTGTGGGCTGAGGCACACTTAAAGTATTAGGTTGGGTTTCCCAGAAGCAAATCCCAAGACAGAATGTATGTGAAAGTGATTTATTAGGAAGTGTTCCCAAGAAGAATTCACAGAGGGTCAAGGAGTGAGGCTGGGAAGGGAAGGAGCCATGCAAGGAAGGATGCAGTATCCAGCAAAACCCAAAGGGAAACTGGCTCCATCCCACGGGGGAGCAGTGAAGACACGTAAACACATCTCCACACCGTCCCCATTAGTGGCAGGGCTGCTGTGCCATTTATACCTGTCAGTCACGGGTTAAGTAAGGGCGGAAATGCCAAATACCCGGCATGTACATCACATAGTGGGCTCCATGGAAAATCTCTCAGGGAACAGATCCAGGAATAAGGACATCGTTTGACTGTCAAAAGGGTCTTTGAAAACTATGAATGGAAAGTAGATCTAACTTTTTCCTTCATGCTGTTCCAAACCATCCGTATTCCACAGGAAAATAAACATTTACCTCAAATAAAAACTTTGATGTTTGAAAAGTAAAAGCAAGCGGCTTCCCCAGGCAGAAAGGACTACTTCTAAACTACTTAGAAGAGCTATGCTTTCAAAAGGTAGGGATGGTATATAACATTTTTTCTGATGCCTGATTTCCAAGTGCTGAGCTGTTCATACAGATCTAATTTGCTTCCAATGTGACTGACTGAAGAAAAAGTCACCAAATGGTGGTGGTCAGGGGCCTGTCCTGCTCTCAGACAGGTTCTGCTTGGCCTGCCTATTGTTTCCAAAAATTGGAATTGCAATGTTTATCTTCATATAAGACATTTTTTGCCCATCAAGAATAAATCAAAAACTTACTCTATGTCCAGGGTACCCATATCATGAATAAAATAAAAAGCTGATGATCAAAGATAATAAATACAACGGGGGCAGCAAGTATGACAACATCAAATATCACAACAGAGATGAGAATTTCACATCCTATGAATAGTATTCTTTTTTTCCTTTTTTTAAGAGACAGAGTCTCACTCTGTCACCCAGGCTGTAGTGCAGTGATGTGAATACAGGTCACTGCAACTTCAACCTCCTGGGCTAAAGCCATCCTCTTGCCTTGGCCTTCCGTGTAGCTGGGACCATAGGTGCATACCACCATGCCAGGCTAATTAAAAAATATGTTTTTTTTGTAGGGGCAGGATCTCACTTTGTTGCCCAGGCAGGTCTCAAACTCCTGGGCTCAAGCGATCCTCCTGCCGATATTACAAGCATGAGCCACTGCGCCTGGCTGATAGTATTCTTAACAAAAATAGTAAGACAAAGGCCACACACAGGCAATCTGAAATAGGATGGTAAAACTGGTTCAAAGAACATTTTGAGGCCAGGTGTGGTGGTTTGCACCTGTAATTCCAGCACTTTGGGAGGCAGAGGCAGGAGGATCGCTTGTTCTTATACCTTCTTGTAAGTTAGTAAGACCCCATCCTTACCAAAAAAAAAAAAAAAATTAGCCAGATCTGGTGGTGTGTGCCTGTGGTCCCAGCTACTGAAGAGGCTGAGGCGGAAGGATCACTTGAGCCTGGAAAGTCAGGCCTGCAGTTAGCCGTGTTCTAGCCACTGCACTCCAGCCTGGGTGACAGAGTGAGACCCTGTCTCAAAGAAAAAAAAAAAACAAAACTCAGAGCATTTTGAAGAACTGGATGTTTATAGGCATATAGAAATAATAGAATAATATAACAAGATTGTTAAGTTAGATACAAACCTTTGAGGTTATTTTTCTATTGGGCAGAAATCATTTGCATCTCTACCAGATAAAAATCTGAACAAACAAAAGTACATTCCTCTAGGTAATTAAATAATCCTTGGCTAGGACTGGTAAATAATTTCCCAGTTTCATATTATATCCTCTCTTCATCTTAAGTTTGGAGTAATTTTTTAAAATAATTTTTTTAATTTAACTTTTAAATTCAGGGGTACATGTGCAGGTTTGTTACACAGGTAAAGTTTGTAACAAACAAGGGTTTGTTGTACAGATTATTTTGTCACCCAGATATTAAACCATTAGTTATTTTTCCTGATCCTCTATCTCCTCCCACCTTCCACCCTGGAAGATTTTGAAAATATCTCTGACTATACCGCTAGAGATTACGATTTAATTGGTCTGAGGTAAGGACCTAGCATAATTATTTTTTAAAGCTGTCCTAAATTCATACATTTCATAAAAACTACCACTATCATTTTGAAACTGGCTACGTGGAAACAAACTAGAGTTGAACAGGGATTTACCAATTAATATTTTCTGATGCATATGGTCAAATATCATCTCTAGTTTCTATCTGTGGTAGGGAGCTGGGCTAACTGGGAGCTTGAATATGGAAAACAGGGCTGGGGCTGGGTTAAGTTAGGGGAAGTATAAATATAAGGACTGTTGAAGAGCTTATTGAAAAAACAGAAGTGGTGAAGGAACAGCTAGGAGGACTACAGAAACATAAAGAAGAGAGGCTGGAATATGAACTGAGGTAAACAGACAAGACGAGAATCTGACATTCTATTGTTCATATGTTCTTATACCTTCTTGTGAGTTTAGAAAAATTCACAGACACAGAATTGATGGGACAAAAGTAAAGAGCACTTACAATAGTCATAGATATTGCCAGATTGCTCTCCAAAAAGGTTGCAACAGTTCACATTCTCACCAATTGCATACACAAATGCGTTTCTTACATCCTTACCAGAACTATAACGGCAACCATTTTGGTCTTTGCCAATATGAAAAAGAAATAAAAAGGTATCATATAGATATTCTAATTTGCATGTATTGATTTAAGAGTTAGAACGTTAGAGTGAACACATCTCAAGTGTTTATTGTATTTCTTTTTCTGGTGGCTCCTCTTTTATTTTCTACAGCTTATTTTTTTCCTTCTTAGTGATTTTTAGAAGCTCTTGATTTATTAAGGAGATTAGCCTTATGCTACATAGCCAAGGGCTGCTTAGGGAAACTTTAAGAAGCTTCTAGGTGCTTCTTTGTGAAGACAATTAGTCACTTTTAAACAAGAGAAAAGTCAAATGGCCCTTAGATTCTGCACAGCAGCCAAATTTTCTTGAAAAGGGGATTTTTAAAAAGGGACCAATCAGGCAGGCTTTGCTCCAAAGGAAGGATGCGACAGTGTTTCTGTGGTTTAACATGAGTGCCCCGAGGCAGACATTTCTGCACCAAAAATTACTGAGTCAGGCAAAGTTGCAGAGGCACCAGGACAGCTCCTGGGAAAATAATATTGTCTCCTACTCAGTGTTTTCCCTTTTGGGTTTTGCTACTTTTCATACTTCACTTGTGGATTAAGATAATCATGGAAGGAGCAAGAAACAGTCCTAAGAGCTCTACAGGGGAACTCACCATGAGGACATCAGGAGTAGAACCTGGAATCAGTATCAAGTTTCAACTCCCATGCGTTGGGGGAAAGTGAGAGGGTTGGTTTTAACACAGTGTACAGCTGTAAAAAGAAGTCCCTCCTGAGCCAGACAGGGTGGAGGGTATGGATTGGGAGTGAGCTGGTGGCAAGCTGAAGAGCCATTCCTTGCTTGGGCTCTGAAAGTGACAGCTACCATAGCACTGTGTGGATTGGGGTCAACCTTCCTCTGCTGCTTCAGCCCTCCTCGAGTTGTGGACCTGTAAGGACATGATTGCAGCAGCAGACACAGATGTAACAGATTGCACAGGGCCGGTGTTCAACAGGGACATCATGTGGCAGTGACGGAAGTGACTGAGGTGGGAAGGAAGCCTGCTGTGAACTGATTACATTCACCAGTTCTCTCTTTGCCTGGAGTTTGGAAGCAGACACCTCTGGGTTCTTGCACCATTTGGAAGTGGGAAAGAAAGAGGTGTTAGGCATCCTGGAAATTTGGCCAGGGGAATATTTTGAATAATCTGAACCTCAAACTAAAGAGGCAGGTCCCATCCATTGCAACATGTGAGTGGCAAATAATAGTCTTGTATCCCATTTGGATTTTCAGATTTTTTTTATGTTAGCACTATTGTATGTCATACAGAGTTTTAAAATATTTACTGATCAATTACTTCCTCTGTGGCTCCTAAGTTTTGTAACAAGAAAGGCCTTCTGCATTCCAAGGTATTATCTACATAAGATATAGATATACATATTGCAACAGAAAAATTGCGAAGGACTTTGAAATGGGCAAAACAGATCATTAGGTGACCTTTCAGTGGAATGCCACATGGTCCTTCAAGGTTATCGATAAGGATACCTAAGATATAATGGATAACTATTAGTTACTGAGGTAAATTAACTACGACCTTTTGGTTTTATTGTCAAATAGATTTCTGCTTCCTGAAACTAGCCTTAGTCTCTGCTGTTAACTACAAGCTAAAATTTGGTTCTTCAGCAAAGAAAGACAGCCTCAGAGTCTCATGGAAGAAGACTGCACCAAGTACTTTAAACTATCGAAGTCTATTCAAAGAATAGACTCTTGGGTACAAACCCTGAGCTGATGGTGTCTAGACAATTTTCAGTCTGTACCTGTGTAATGAGTATGAATTTACAGGAGTCTTTTCAATGCAGAAGCACATAGCTTTCTGAATGCAGAAATGCTAATCCAAAATTCAGCAAAACACAATTACAAAGGACAGAATGAGCTGATGAGGAAAATTTTTACTGTGGTTGTACTGATGTTGTTTTAAGGCTGATTTGCTGGATATATAAGGAAGACATTTCTCTTTCTTCTTAGGCTATCTTCAGTCTACAACAATACAGTAGGTGCTGCTTTTGTAAAATGAAACTAAACATTTTTTTCCTGCTTCTCACTGAACTCTCCCCCACCCCAAGTTTAAACACTGTGACTGAGTTACATTTTTGACAGCAATGTAGTTATTTGCATAGGTTCAACAATAGTCTTTTTCTTTCCTGGTACATAACTGGACAAAATTGAATGTCACCATGGCCTTACTTGGAAGATCACATGTGAGGATGATGGTCATTTAACAGGTATGTCAAACAACTCCAAGGAACAAAGGTTAATTTTACTTCCGTAGCCAATGCCTACAACACCCTGGCTTAGTACCAACCTTCTAGGGTTGTAACCTAGAGCCTAGTAACTAAACTGGTCTATAGGATCCTATTATGATGGGTAGTGACAAAGAGCACTTCCTGGCAGGCCATGAACCTTAGTAAATTTAAGAGAACTCAAGTAGAAAGGAATTCATCCAAATCTACAGATGGTATAGGTGAATATGGTGGAGCCCCTCGGGCTTGCTTTCCTAGCCCTGAGCTAGCAAATGATGGAGACCTTTTCCCCCTCAACCTATAGAGACTTTTAAAAGTGCAGTTCTATGGCTCCAGTAGCTGTTCAATAGTACATAGCTCTAGAATTGCAAACCAAACTCAAGGAAGCTTATGTGGTTAATTAACACCCTTGCCGCACCCATGCAAATAATCAGGCCAAGGCTAATGAGACCATTCTTTTTATGACCAAGAATAATCTTTGAGATTTTTATAGTCACAAAGGGGAAGTTGTTAGGGAAATTGGAAAGACTTTAAAAGAAGCAAAAAAGATTACTGGGTGGGGGTACTTTCAACGAAATATTATAGGCTGCTTCTGGGTTATCTGATTCTATAAGAATTTTGCCTTGCACCCCCTTTCTTGGTTTTTGAGCTACTTTATAACCCTCTAAATTGTAGAAAACTGAGAGATGGAAATGATTATTGTCCAGACATACAAAATAATTCTGTGTGATTAAGATGCAATTAATTTCCCCCTGTGGACAGGCCAGTTTTTCATCTATTAGCAAATTCATTTTAGAATTCCTGAGTGCTGATATATATATCTGTTCTTTGAGTTCTCCTTTGGACTAATTTTTAAACATATTACTTGTTCCTTAATTAATAAGCTAACTAAATTTTTTGACACATACTTTAAGTCATGGTTTCATGCTTATAAAAATAGATATATTTACCCATGTGTTATTTAAAGTATTTAATATATCTAAGTTCTCTTTAGACATAAGGGGTAATATAGAAATCTGGTTTCATTTTCTTCAAAAACTATGTATTTTTTCCTATCATTTATTAAATAACCTTTATTTTTCCCCATTGATTTGGAAGGCCACCTTTCTGGTATTATTTGGATCATTTCTGCATTCACTATTATGATCTATTTATTTGTACCCAGTTCAATTCTGTTTTAAGTCTATGGCTTTATATAATTTGGATAATTTGGCAGGTAATTTTGGTGTTGTACTGACTCTCCCAATGAGCAGATTATTCTACCAACTTGGATTAGCTTAACATGTAAACTAATAAAAGATTTTTAAAAATTGATATTCAAAAATTGGCCTAGTTATTTGGGCCTCATCCACCCTTTCCAAACTAGGCAGAACCCAATTATAAATCTAGAAAGTAAGAAAACAGGACATTTGAGATGCAAAGTTATCATTAAGCCCCGTGATGGTTAATATTAGGTGTCAACTTGATTGGACTGAAGGATTCCTCGATAGCTGGTAAAGTATTGTTTCTGGGTGCATCTGCAGGGGGGTTGCCAGAAGAGATTGACATTTGAGTCAGTGGACTGGGAGAGGAAGACCCATCCTCAATGTGGGTGGGCACCATCCAATAAGCTGCCAGCACGGCTAGAACAAAGCAGGTGGAAGAAGATGGGCTAAGCTGGCTTGCCGAGTCTTCTGGTGTTCATCTTTCTCCAGTGCTGGATGCTTCCTTCTATTCCTTCTGCCCTTGGACATCAGACTCTAGGTTCTTCGGCTTTTGGACTCTGGGACTTACACTAGGGGTTTGTTGGGGGCTCTCTGGCCTTTGGCCACAGACTGAAGGCTGCACTGTCAGCTTATCCACTTTTGAGGCTTTTGGACTCGGACTCAGCCACTACTGGCTTCTTTCTTCCCCAGTTTGCAGACGGCCTATTGTGAGACTTCGCCTTGTGATCGTGTGAGCCAACTCTCCCTAATAAACTCTCTTTCATATATACATATATCCTATTAGTTCTGTCCCTCCAGAGAGCCCTGACTAATACAAGCCCATAGTTTATTCCATGGGAAAGGAGGAGAATAGCTCTTCCCTGACAATTCTGTGTAAAAAAGGATGGAATGGAACAGTATTAGCAAATACTCATGGAGGGAGAGTAAAAGGAAGAAGCCAGAACTATCAAAGGCACTGCAGGACTGGTCCTTTCAATGTGGAACAAAATCTGCTCAGATTCTCAATAGTCTTTTAACTTTTACCACTGCTTGAGTTTAAAAGTGATAATTACTCACTCACAACCTTTGCCCTTGGGTTTTGATCAATTAAGAAGTAGGCATGTAAGGATAAAAATATCAGCTTTATTCCTAATGAAGGTATATTGGAGAACATGACTTGGACTCCCGTGCCCCAGGTTTCTACTTTGAGTTTTGTGTGTGTGCCACTGAGGCCCTGCAGAATGCACTGCTGTCACCTAGGCAGGCCAGAGGAGTTCATCAAGGGGGTCTTCATCCCCAGCCACACCGTAAAAGACCCAGGCTATTCCTGTGCTAGCCCCGTCCACAAGAAGAACTTGGATATCAGACTTTGGCCATCTTGCTGGTCTGGTAAAGCCTTTCTAAGATGCTGGAGAGGAGCTGGTGATGGATAAAGAAAAGACAAGGCTGCACTAGCTCTGACCCAATAGTTACTGAGAAATGGAAGTGTTGATAGAATTTCTCCTTTTATAGGTGGCAGCAATGTGGGTAGAGGAAGACTCAACTCCTTCCTACAACACAGGGCAGAAATTAATACTCCTAAAGGTAAACTTGGCTTAAAAAAGAAAATATTATGGTGAATCTACTCTGATTATGAAGAATGGAGAAATGTGGTATATGTTTCAGACCAGATAGATTTCTATCAGAAGTATTTTTTAAAATATTTATGTTAGGATGCTTAAATATATAACCGTCTATGATCTAGAACACTGACAAATATGTACAACCCTTCTCCAGCAATCCTGAATAGTGTATATAGTACACAACTGCCCCATTTTAGTATTGCATTGCAAAAGAACAAACACAAAATTTTTAAATATTTTAGTTCACATTTTTTAATGTTTAAAAACTATGTTAACAGAGCAGTTATAGAACAGAACTTCTTATATTTCTTTATTTACACCACACCCTGAAAAAAAAAACCCAGTTCTATTCGATTAACTATGAATAGCAAAGTTTTGTGACTTGTGACTCACTTAAATCACCCATCTGAAATTCATTTACAAGGTTTTTACATTAATAAAACAGTAGTGTGGTACATGTACTGGACTCAGATGAAGTCTAAAGTACACTGGTGGATTACATACCAACGACCAAGATTCAAGTGTTTGGGGAAAAAATTACCTAAGACAATCTATGTTGGCGTCAACGCTAAAATAAAAGGCAAACATGCAGGACTTTCAAAGCTTGATTAGATAATGGTTCTTTGTTTTCTTTCCTTCAAATTTTGTGCTCATAATTAATATTCAGGTTCCCTCTCCCCGCTTTCATAGATGCCAAAGTTTGAGAAATGCAGCAATTCAATTGTGAAAAAAAAAAAACATTCTTCTCCCCAGCTTCTGTTTTCATATGTACTATGTAGTGGTATCAATGTTAACAATGGAAGATCATTATGAAGAAACAATTTGTCATTTGGGTATATCTGTTTCTATATGACAAGGATTTGTGTCTAAATATTCCTTATTTGTATCTCAGAGGACTGTCTGTTAAATAATTGATCTTAATGCCAGCATAAGAAATCAGTGGAACTATTTCTCAGACATTTCTTTCTCTAAATTAAGTAGGGTTTTAGGTTCCAAGTTTACATTGAGAGAACTATGTTACCTGGGAGAGAATGTAAATTTTTCTAATTCCCAAACAAAACCACTAATATCTAGGAAACATTTATTGTTTATATGCAGATCCTAGAGACTTCTATTTCAGTGTGGATCAACAGCTTCAAAAATATACAGCCTCCTATTTATTTACAATAATATTTACATACAAATGAAGTATTTCCCGCAATAAGCCTCAGCTGCATAGATTCTTCCTTTAAAAACGTCAATTTGAGCCTGTCTACAGATGGGCCCAGTTTCATAGCCCTTCCTTAGAAAAAAGCCTAAAGAGGGAAAATGTCTGCACCTTGTGAACTTTACATATTTTGCAAGAACTTTCTCGTTGAGATTTAGTGATCGTTTTTAGTTGTCAGACACCCCACCTTCAGTTTGTACCTGAAAGCTTCATCTCATTATAAATAATTCACTGTAATTTAGGGGAAGTATGTCTTGTTGCCAAAGGATTCTCAAACCTGCCACCCCCAAGGAAAATCATGTATTAGTATTGCTAAATGATGGTCTGTATCTTCTTTGTTTGGAAGGTGGCTAGATGTTTGCTGTAAACTTGAATGGGAGAATTATATTCTTTAAGTTTACACCCCCTCTAAGCCTAAAGCCATTTAAATTGATAAACTGAAAGAGACTAATAGGTTTTGCTCTAAGGTATAAAATCCAATATATTCCTGACCTCCCCCCGACTCCAACTAAATGTGCCATAGTCCAACACTGTGCGCCACTGAATTGGAAGTCAGTATTTCATTCTTTTGACAGCAGTTTGTATCTCCTTACGCAGAGCAGACCTTTCAGTAGAGAATTCGCTTTAAAAGGACAGGATTATCACCACACGATTAACACAAACACTGGAGAACTTCTGACATGAATTCAGTATTTCTTCTAAGTCTGCATTTACAAAGGGTCTTTTATTTTAATTTCTTCACAACTGCCCTGCCCCTACCAAACCCTCACTTTCATTTCCTCACAGCTTTAAAAAAGAAAATATTATCATGCCTCAGCCCGAGGTAACACCGAGTGCAGGCAGCCTGTGTTTAGGAATTTGCACTTGCACTGGTATTTTCAACGAGAGGGGGATGACCAGGTGGCAGCGCTGGATTCGCTCACTTTCTTGCCATTGCAGAGACCTCTGCCGCCAGGCTCCTTTCCTCCCCTCCCTAAAGCCTGGCTCCTGTATCTTGCACCATGAGTCCTAGGAATCATCTGGTGAGGTAGGACTAATGGGAAGTAAAAGGGAGATTCATTGGCTTAGGGTGGTTCTCAAACTTGATGCACTTTAGAATCATTTACTGAGTCCCTCCCTGAGAGCTTCTGACTTCACCATGTCTGGGAGGGGGCTGAGAATCTGCATTCTGATGAGGTCCCCGATGATGCTGATGCTACTGGTCTAGGGGCCATACTTTGAGAACCACTGGCTTAGAGGCATGAATCAAGCTCTAGAAAGCAGTCAGTTCCAGGGTAACAGTCTTAGGTGCTCTCCAAAGCACTGAGGAATCTTACCACAACCTGTGTCTACCACAAGCCCTATCACCATCACCCATCTGGGTGCTTCTTTTTCTCAACAGGGTGTGTAACTGTAAAAAAGGAAAGTGGGTGGAGAGCTTTTTTTTTTTCCTTTTTTCTTGTTTTCTAACCTCCCAGCTGATTCCTGGAGAGTTAAAACATGGTTACTAGCACTAAAAACATTAAAAGTGCTGTGAGCTGGCCTCAATGACTGGTACATGGGAGAAGCTGTGCAGTAGCATCCTTTTCTGTGGTGGGCAGGGCAGGAGATGAACCATAAGAGCCAAAAGTCAGACAAACAGAAGAAGGCAGACCAAGCCTGAACCCTCCGGACAACAGCAGAGGTACAAGCTGAGGGATGTCCCTGGAGGTTTCTGACCCATGAGAGGCCCCCTCACCCTCCTTCACCCTCCTCCTACCACCAGGCTCTCTGGCAGTCATGGACTTATTCCTCCCCATTTTTGCTGGACACCATGTTTCAGGCCACTCCGGTCACCTGTAGTCTGGTGGCATCTCTACCCCTACTGTCCAGTAGGTGGGATGTGGCTGGGATGGACAGTCCAGATTCTACTAACAGGCAACTCTGAACAAACACCCTCCCTGGAAACAATATTATATTTGATGGTTAGATTCTTTGGCAAACCTATTACATTATTTGATTTCAGCTAATCTATGGGTTTGATCATCTTTTCCAGCTGCTCTAGGGGCCTAACCACCATGGATAACCTGGTCTCTAAAGGAAAATACATTGCAGGTTGCAAACAACCAACTGACAACCTTTTGGAATATGACCTCCTTACAGACTGGGGCTGCCTGTGCCTAAACAGAGTAGATTTCCCTCCTGTGCATATTTCATCAGCCCCACTTCCAATAAGTAACATTAAGTAAATTAGGGATTGACAGTATTCTGTGCTACAATAACTAGAGAACAGTTCTAAATCCAAAGTGTGAAACTGGCACTGTTCACTAGTATAGAGATCCTACCTACCAAAGGAAAACGTGCTGCTGCCCATGCCTAGGGTATAGTATTCTTTAATCTACTAATTTAGCAGAAAAACTTCCACAGCACTTGACTGTGCTGTTTCAATTCGACCTAACATCTGTGATACATGTATTTTTGGCTACCAATTAACTATTCTGAATAAGAATAAGAGCAGTATACTTTACAGCTAATCCCACACAAAGGATGTAACTAATCAGTGATATTTGACAAATTATGGTAGGGTCTATTATATTCAGTCAACAACAAATTTAGATAAACATACAAAGGTTTTTAAAAATATGTGTGGTATCACACAGATCAACAACACTGTGCCCCCTCTAAATAAATCTATTTTAAATAAATATTCCTTGTATTGACAAATGAAACCCAGAGGCCCAAAAATATCACTACACATCCCAGTTAATGATAAGGTTCTAAATTGACTTTGTGAGTGTAAAATGAATTGCTATAAAGTAACGAGGAAAATAGAAAGTAGCATAATATAGCTTGCAAACTAAATTATGCATTTTTAAAGGTAAGGTCATCCCACTACCTGGCTATTTCATTACTTGGTGCTCTAGACAAGCACCCAAGAACTGACTGAATCTTGGCTTGTTCTGTTTGTCATTGCTAATATAATATGGAAAACATTGCTGAAAAGGACAGAGATGGCCATGGATATGGCTAGGTTAGGTATTCATATCCAAATATCTGAACTCTAATGTGGATTTGATTCTGTAGCATTATATTAAAGGCTATGATGATGCAATGCAGGAAATAACCTTTCATTCTCCCCCCAAGAGGATCACGACAGGTGCTTCAATGCCTGCCTTATCTATGGGACATTAGTGTGATTCTCAGTGAGAGTGAAGGCCTTTGGGGATTTGAGTCAGGAAGGGAACACGGCTAAGTGCCTGGAAACTCTGCCAACAGTCTGCGGTTAGATTCTACTTATCTCTGGATAAGAAATCTGTGCTCAGTGAACTTATGTGTTTGGAAAATTCAACTAGAATACAGAGGAAACATAAGTCCTGTTTCAAGAGACCAGCTCACGGAGCACGCACATTTCTCACCATAGGCAAGCTATGGACAATTCAATCACAGGGGATGGCCCCGCTTAGGGGAATGCAGTTCTGGGTTTCCTTGCTATCCCTATTCCTTTTTCAGCTACAAACTCTCTTCTTTTTCAGTCTCTTCAGTTTCCTCGTGCTCCCTTTAGGAGAGGGACTAGGGTAAGAGTACCAGGCAACTCTGTCCTCCTGCATGGACAGTTGAGATGGGCAGTAATGGCACAGTCCTTGGTTGGGGAAAAGAAGAGAAGACAGCACAGACACTGAGACCCCCTTGCCTTCCTCATCTGGGGGAAGGAAGGTACTCAGTGATTCTGTCAGAAGCTCTTCACAAAGACTATCTCTGAGGGTTTTTTTTTTCACAAGACTAGATGGAGAATTAATGAAGAAGAAATAGAAATGAGGCTTATTTAAGGTACAAAAATCTTGTATTTGTAATAACCTAGATTTATAGATATAAAACAAGTCTTTTAAAGACTTCCCTAAAGTACTCAATATAAAACAGGAGTTACTTATCCTAGATCATCCTTAGTTAGGTACACATGATTCTCTGTGCAACTAGCTGGTGGACATGAATAAAAGCTGCTGGGCCTATAATGTACTAAAACATTTTTCTCCCTTCAACAAGACAGGTAGGGTTGAAGGCTAAATGCATCAGAGGAGTATTTTCTTAGGTATTTTGGACAATCTTTTTGCAGTAGGTTCCATAGGTTTTCCCCAGCGAAAGTTTACTCAGACCAGAGTAACTCTGACACAAGTTGCCAAGAGGGAAACAATACTTCATTTGCTAGATTACCGAAATGTGTAGCTTCATTTAATTACCAAGGTAAGAATCATCCCCAACCACTTTTCAGCTGAGAACACTTACCAGAGAATGTCTCTGGATGGGGACAGATGTGGTACCAGCTAGGCCACTGGCCTACCCGAGCTCAGCTGCCAGGAAATCAGAGCCACCTCAAATATTGGGCATGCTCTGATTCAGCAGTGGCAGTGCCCTATAACTTTCAGATGATTATCTCTGTGTGCTATGTTAACCAAAATAGGCAAATTATTTACGAAACCATTTTTTTCTGTAAAGCAAAATAAATATATACAATTCAAGATTCTTTTCTCTTCTAAAAAGGTACAGATAGTGTGAGCTGAACATCAGTAGGAAAATTATTTCAGAATCTGGATGTATAATAAATAAACATGATTGCATATCATGTTTTCAAAGTTCTAGGAGACCGGGAAGCCACAAAACATAGAGTTAGACGGGTACAAAATGATTGTGAAAAGTACTGGGAAATATGATTGTATGAAATTTGAAAAAAAAAAAAAATTCACAATCCCTAAATTGATCTCAAATCTTGGAGGGACATGAAGCATTATAGAAACATGTCTCTGTTTTACAACCAAAGAGTTATTCCATTTTAAGTATCCTGTACATTTCTGTTTGCTTCTGTAAACTTGCAAAAGAAGTGGTGAGAGATTGCTGATGTGTGGGGACTTGACTGAGCAGACAACAGGGATGTTTCTTTTTCTTGGCGGGTCTCAGTGGCCTTCGTCACTACTCGATGAGCAGGCCCAATCATAGATGACCAAGGGAATGCTGACCAAGGAGAACAACACCCCCAGGCCCAAGAAAAGGGCAGCCTGGAGCAAGAGAAAGGCAAGGGTTATTTTCAGTGCAGCAAGAATTTTCCACATGTACCTGGGGAAAAAAAGTAGAACGGTTTTTCCTCTCCCTTTGTGTCCTCTGGTATTCGGAGTTTGTCACAACCATGGCTGAACTGGGAGAATCTTTCTAAAATTTTATGAATCTGATTCTGCAAGGATGGGAAAATAGGAAAAAAAAACCAAGCTAAGCAGAGTAGTCCTCTATGTCCGATTCTTTGACTTCATGGTCACCTCAAGTGTATGTATCCATTCTACAAATAACTGGGTATCCTTATGGCTCCTCTCAAACTAAGATTACAACCAAGGGGGAAAAAAAGGCCTTAGAAAATATCCAGGTCATTTTGTTATTCATTACCCACCAACCTAGCTTATCACTGGCAAGCAAACATTTCTGTTTGAAAAAGTGGAAAAAAAACATACAAAAGCAAAATAGATTTGATTAAGTGAAATAGGAAACAGGTGTCAAAAACCAAGTTACCTGAAGGGCTGATGAAGGCCATTGGTAGACAGATGATGATATGGTTTGGCTGTGTCCCTACCCAAATCTCATCTTGAATTTTAGCTCCCCTAATTCCCACGTCATGGGAGTTACCTGGTAGGAGGTAATTGAATCTGGGGGCGGGTCTTTCCCATGCTGTGCTCGTGATAGTGAATAAATCTCATGAGATCTGATGGTTTTATAAAGGGGAGTTCCCCTGCACATGCTCTCTGCCTGCCACCATGTAAGACTTGACTTTGCTCCTTGTTTGACCTCCGCTATGATTGTGAGGCCTCCCCAGTCATGTGAAATTGTGAGTCAATTAAACCTCTTTCCTTTATAAATTACCCTGTCTCCGGTATTTTTTTTTTATTATTATACTTTAAGTTCTAGGGTACATGTGCACAATGTGCAGGTTTGTTACATAGGTATACATGTACCATGTTGGTTTGCTGCACCCATCAACTTGTAATTTATATTAGGCATTTCTCCTAATGCTATCCCTCCCTGGGCCCCCCACCCCACGACAGGCCCTGGTGTGTGATGTTCTCTGTCCTGTGTCCATGTGTTCTCGTTGTTCAACTCCCACCTATGAGTGAAAACATGCAGTGTTTGGTTTTCTGTCCTTGTGATAGTTTGCTGAGAATGATGGTTTCTAGCTTCATCCATGTCCCTGCAAAGGACATGAACTCATCCTTTTTTCATGGCTGCATAGTATTCCATGGTGTACATGTGCCACATTTTCTTAATCCAGTCTATCATTGATGGACATTTGGGGTTCCAAGTCTTTGCTATTGTGAATAGTGCCGCAATAAACATACATGTGCATGTGTCTTTATAGTGGCATGATTTATAATCCTTTGGGTATATACCCAGTAATGGGATTGCTGGGTCAAATGGTATTTCTAGTTCTGGATCCTTGAGGAATCGCCACACTGTCTTCCACAACGGTTGAACTAATTTACACTCCCACCAACAGTGTAAAAGCATTTCTATTTCTCCACATCCTCTCCAGCATCTATTGTTTCCTGACTTTTTAATGATCGCCATTCTAACTGGCGTGAGATGGTATCTCATTGTGGTTTTGATTTGCATTTCTCTGATGACCAGTGATGATGAGCATTTTTTCATGTGTCTGTTGACTGCATAAATGTCTTCTTTTGAGAAGTGTCTGTTCATATCCTTTGCCCACTTTTTGATGGGGTTGTTTTATTCTTGTAAATTTGTTTGAGTTCTTTGTAGATTCTGGATATTAGCCCTTTGTCAGATGGGTGGACTGCAAAGATTTTCTCCCATTCTGTAGGTTGCCTGTTCACTCTGATGGTAGTTTCTTTTGCTGTGCAGAAGCTCTTTAGTTGAATTAGATCCCACTTGTCTATTTTGGCTTTTGTTGCCATTGCTTTTTGTGTTTTAATCATGAAGTCTTTGCCCGTATCTATGTCCTGAATGGTATTGCCTAGGTTTTCTTCTAGGGTTGTTATGGTGTTAGGTCTTACCTTTAAGTCTTTAATCCATCTTGAGTTAATTTTTGTATACGGTGTAAGGAAGGGATCCAGTTTTAGCTTTCTACATATGGCTAGCCAGTTTTCTCAGCACCATTTATTAAATAAGGAATACTTTCCCCATTTCTCATTTTTGTCAGGTTTGTCAAAGATCAGATGGTTGTAGATGTGTGGCATTAATTCTGAGGCCTCTGTTCTATTCCATTGGTCCATATTATCTGTTTTGGTACCAGTACCATGCTGTTTTCATTACTGTAGCCTTGTAGTGCAGTTTGAAGTCGGGTAGCATGATGTCTCCAGCTTGTCCTCTTTGCATAGGATTGTCTTGACTATGAGAGCTCTTTTTTGGTTCCATATGAACTTTAAAGTAGTTTTTTCCCATTATGTGAAGAAAGTCAGTGGTAGCTTGATGGGGATAGCATTGAATCTATAAATTACCTTGGGCAGTATGGCCATTTTCATGATATTGATTCTTCCTACCCATGAGCATGGAATGTTCTTCCATTTGTTTGTGTCCTCTTTAATTTCGTTGAGCAGTGGTTTGTAGTTCTCCTTGAAGAGGTCCTTCACATCCCTTGTGAGTTGGCTTCCTAGGTATTTTATTCTCTTTAGAGTAAATGTGAATGGGATTTCACTCATAATCAGTTGTTTGTCTATTACTGGTGTATAGGAATGCTTGTGATTTTTTGCACATTGATTTTGTATCCTGAGACTTTGCTGAAGTTCCTTATCAGCTTAAGGAGATTTTGGGCTGAGACAATGGGGTTTTCTAAATATGCAATCAGGTCATCTGCAAACAGAGACAATTTGACTTCCTCTTCTCCTAATTGAATATCCTTTTTATTCTTTCTTGTGCCTGATTGCCCTAGCCAGAACTTCCAACACTATGTTGAATAGGAGTGGTGAGAGAGGGCATCCTTGTCTTGTGCCGGTTTTCAAAGGGAATGCTTTCAGTTTTTGCCCATTCAGTATGATATTGGCTGTGGGTTTGTCATAAATAGCTCTTTATTATTTTGAGATATGTTCCATCAATACCTAGTTTATTGAGAGGTTTTAGCATGAAGCACTGTTGAATTTTGTCAAAGGCCTTTTCTGCATCTATTGAGATAATCATGTGGTTTTTGTCATTGGTTCTGTTTATGTGATGGACTACATTTATTGATTTGCATATGCTGAACCAGGCTTGCATCCCAGGCATGAAGCTGACTTGATCATGGTGGATAAGCTTTTTGATGTACTGCTGGATTTGGTTTGCCAGTATTTTACTGAGGATTTTCAAATAAATGTTCCTCAGGGACATTGGCCTAAAATTCTCTTTTTTTGTTGTGCCTCTACCAGGCTTTGATAACAGGATGATGCTAGCCTCATAAAATGAGTTAGGGAGGATTCCCTCTTTTGTACTGATTGAAATAGTTTCAGGCGGAATGGTACCAACTCCTCTTTGTACTTCTGGTAGAATTTGGCTGTGATTCCTTCTGGTCCTGGACTGTTTTTGGTTGGTAGGCAATTATTTATTGCCTCAGTTTCAGAACCTGATATTGATCTATTCAGAGATTCAACTTCTTCCTGGTTTAGTCTTGGGAGGGTGTATGTGTCGAGGAATTTATCCATTTCTTCTAGATTTTCTAGTTTATTTGCATAGAGGTGTTTGTAGTATTCTCTGATGGTAGTTTGTATTTCTGTGGGATCGGTGGTGATATCCCCTTTATCATTTTTTATTGCGTCTATTTGATTCTTCTCTCTTTTCTTCTTTATTAGTCTTGCTAGGGGACTATCGATTTTGTTGATCTTTTCAAAAAACCAGCTCCTGGATTCATTGATTTTTTGAAGGTTTTTTTGTGTCTCTCTCTCCTTCAGTTCTGCTCTGATCTTAGTTATTTCTTGCCTTCTGCTAGCTTTTGAATTTGTTTGCTCTTGCTTCTCTAGTTCTTTTAATTGTGATGTAAGGGTGTCGATTTTAGATCTTCCTTGCTTTCTCTTGAAGGCATTTAGTGCTATAAATTTCCCTGTACACACTGCTTTAAATGTGTCCCAGAGATTCTGGTATGTTGTGTCTTGGTTCTCATTGGTTTCAAAGAATATCTTTATTTCTGCCTTCAATTTGTTATTTACCCAGTAGTCATTCAGGAGCAGGTTGTTCAGTTTCCATGTGGTTTTGAGTGAGTTTCTTAATCCTCAGTTCTAGTTTGATTGCACTGTGTCTGAGAGACAGTTTGTTGGGATTTCTGTTCTTTTACATTTGTGGAGGAGTGTTTTACTACCAATTTTGTGGCCAATTTTAGAATAAGTGCAATGTGGTGCTGAGAAGAATGCATATTGTCTTGATTTTGGGTGGAGAGTTCTGTAGATGTCTATGAGGTCTGCTTGGTGCAGAGCTGAGTTCAAGTCCTGGATATCCTTGATAACCTTCTGTCTCGTTGATCTGTCTAATATTGACAGTGGGGTGTTAAAGTCTCCCATTATTATCATGTGGGAGTCTAAGTCTCTTTGTAGGTCTCTAACGACTTGCTTTATGGATCTGGGTGCTCCTGTATTGGGTGCATATATATTTAGAATAGTTAGCTCTTCTTGGTGAATTGATCCCTTTACCACTATGTAGTGGCCCTCTTTATCTCTTTTGATCTTTGTTGGTTTAAAGTCTGGTTTATCAGAGACTAGGATGGCAAGTCCTGCTTTTTTTTTTTTTTCTTTCCATTTGCTTGGTAGATCTTCCTCCATCCCTTTATTTTGAGCCTATGTGCATCTTTGCACATGAGATGGGTCTCCTCAATATAGCACACTGGTGGTTCTCGACTCTATCAAATTTGCCTTTCTCTGTCTTTTAATTGGGGCATTTAGCCCATTTACATTTGAGGTTAATATTGTTATGTTTGAATTTTATCCTGTCATTATGATGTTAGCTGGTTATTTTGCTTGTTAATTGATGCAATTTTTTCATAGCATCACTGGTCTTTACCATTTGGCATGTTTTTGCAGTGGCTGGTACTGGTTGGTCCTTTCCATGTTTAGTGCTTCCTTCAGGAGCTTTTGTAAGGCAGGCCTGGTGGTGACAAATTCTCTCAGCATTTGCTTGTCTGTAAAGGATTTTATTTCTCCTTCACTTATGAAGCTTAGTTTGGCTGGATAGGAGATTCTGGGTTGAAAATTCTTTTCTTTCATAATGTTGAATATTGGCCCCCACTCCCTTCTGGCTTGTAGGGTTTCTGCTGAGAGATCTGCTGTTAGTCCGATGGGCTTCCCTTTGTGGGTAACCCAACCTCTGTCTCTGGCTGCCCTTAACATTTTTTCCTTCATTTCAACCTTGGTGAATCTGACAATTATGTGTCTTGGGGTTGCTCTTCTTGAGGAGTATCTTTGTGGTGTTCTCTGTATTTCCTGAATTTGAATGTTGGCCTGCCTTGCTAGACTGGGGAAGTTCTCCTTGATAGTATCCTGAAGAGTGTTTTCTAACTTGGATCCATTCTCCCCGTCACTTTCAGGAACACCAATCAAACTTATATTTGGTCTTTTCATATAGTCCCATATTTCTTGGAGGCTTTGTTCGTTTCTTTTTTCTGTATTCTTGTCTTCTCACTTTATTTCATTAATTTGATCTTCAGTCACTGATATCCTTTCTTCCACTTGATTGAATCGGCTACTGAAGCTTGTGCATGAGTCTCGAAGTTCTTGTGCCGTGGTTTTCAGCTTCATCAGGTCATTTGAGGTCTTCTCTACACTGGTTATTCTAGTTAGCCATTCATGTAACCTTTTTTTTCATGGTTTTCAGCCTCTTTGCGATGGGTTAGAATGTGCTCCTTTAGCTCAGAGAAGTTTGTTATTACCAAACTTCTGAAGCCTACTTCTATCAACTTGTCAAACTCATTCTCCATCTAGTTTTGTTCCTTTGCTGGCGAGGAGCTGCGATCCTTTGGAGAAGAGGCACTTGTTTTTTGGAATTTTTGGCTTTTCTGCTCTGGTTTCTCTCCCCATCTTTGTGGTTTTATTTACCTTTGGTCTTTGATGTTGGTGACCTATAATAGATGGGGATTTGGTGTGGATGTCCTTTTTGTTGATGTTGATGCTATTGCTTTCTCTTTGTTAGTTTTCCTTCCCACAGTCAGACCCCTCAGCTGCAGGTTTGTTGGAGTTTGCTGGAAGTCCACTCCAGAATCTGTTTGCCTGGGTATCACCAGCGAAGGCTGCAGAACAGCAAATATTGCTGCCTGATCCTTCCTCTGGAAGCTTCGTCCCAGAGGGGCACCTGCATGTTTGAGGTATCTCTCGGCCCCTGATGGGAGGTGTTTCCCAGTCCAGCTACGTGGGGGTCAGGGACCTGCTTGAGGAGGCAGTCTGTCTGTTCTTGGAGCTCGAATGCCATGCTGAGAGAGCCACTGCTCTCTTCAGAGCTGTCAGACAGGGACGTTTAAGTCTGCAAAAGCTGTCTGCTGCCTTTTTTTCTGCTATGCCCTGCCTCCAGAGGTGGAATCTGTAGAGGCAGTAGGCCTTGCTGAGCAGCGGTGAGCTCTGCCCAGCTCGTGCTTCCGGGTCTCTTTGTTTACACTGTGAGCTACTCAAGCCTCAGCAATGTTGGATGCCTCTCCCCACATCAAGCTGCAGTGTCGCAGGTCGATCTTAGACTGTTGCGCTAGCAGTGAGCAAGGCTCCATTGGCATGGGACCCACTGAGCTAGGCACAGGAGGGTATTTCCTGGTCTGCCAGTTGCTAAGACTGTGGGAAAAGTGCAGTATTTGGTTAGGAGTGTACCGTTGTACCGTTTCTCCAGTTACAGTCTGTCATGGCTTCCCTTGGATGGGAAAGGTAAATCCCCTGACCCCTTACACTTCCTGGGTGAGGTGATGCCCTGCCCTGCTTCAACTTGCCTTCCATGGGCTGCACCCACTGTCCAACCAGTCCCAATGAGATGAACCATGTACCTCAGTTGGAAATGCAGAAATCACCCGTCTTCTATATCGATCTTGCTGGGAGCTGCAGACCACAGCTGTTCCTATTCGGCTATCTTGGAAGCAACCTCAGGTATTTCTTTATTAGCAGTGTGAGAACAGACTAATACAGATTACTAAATCCAGAGTCCAGAGAACACAAGATTATAAGTTCCTTGAGCTTGAGCATGTTCAGTGAGAGCACTGCAGGGAGAAGGATGATGCATTCTGAGAGCCAACAGGGCTGGACTGGAAACTGGAGGAAGAGAAAGAGCTAAGGAAGGAAAGGAGCGAATTGGGGGTTGACATGGCTGCACATGGCATACCATCCTGGGTCCAGTCTAACTCCCAGTGGTCCTTACACAGATGGAGCCCTTGTCTAATGCCATTTGGCAGACCCTACTACTAGTTTCATTATGGGACCAGGATTGGAGAGGCTCAGAATTCATGGGCAGCAGGCCTCCACCATTTTCAGATTTAATCTGAATATATTGTCCTGTTGTGCCGGAGTGACTGCTTCTTCCTCTCTGTCCTCATTAAGCCCCTACAGATAAGGCTTGGAAGGATTTGGGAATTAAGGCTTCAGGGGTGATCATGTTGCGGAACTGGATGCTCTACTAGCATCAGTGCTGCTTTTCCTAAATGCACAGGGATGACCCTCCTGCCTACACCTCTCATCTGGATCTGTTGACTCAGGTAACAGGTACAATTGCAGTGCTTACACTAGCTGGGAGGGCAGCTGAGAAGCCTTCTCCAAGACCAAGCAAAATGGAGCTCCAGAAGGGACTCAGGTAGCAGCCACTTCACCCCTGCTTCCCTCACTGTCTCCAAGTGCACCACCTTCAAGATGCCCTTGAACTTCACCAGACCTGGAAACAAGAATCCCAATATAGAAAGGTAGTTTTTGAATCCAGGTCTGTTGTTCCAAAGCATATCTGTCAAATAATAAAAAAGACTATTTAAGCTAACTCAGACATTTTAATTAAGGCATTGCATGTTCCCTGGGCTGTAGGGAGGAGTTACATGACTAGAAATCATATGGAAACAGTGGACTGCATAACATCTGTGAGTCCCTTGTCACTTCCTCTCTTGCTGAAGACTAGACACTGTCCTATAGAGACACAGGAGGATGAATGTCCATTCTTCTGACTGGTCATGCCCTGGATCAGAACAAAAGCTGAGGCATAATAACATAAAATCAGAGGGCTGGGCACGGTGGCTCATGCCTGTAATCCCAGCACTGTGGGAGGCTAAGGCGGGCGGATCACGAGGTCAGGAGATCCGGACCATCCTGGCTGACATGGTGAAACCCCGTCTCTACTAAAAATACAAAAAAGAAAAAAGAAAAAAGAAAAAAAATTAGCCAGGCATGGTGGCGGGCACCTGTAGTCCCAGCTACTCTCTGAGGCAGGAGAATGGCATGAACTTGGGAGGTGGAGCTTACAGTGAGCTGAGATCGGGCCACTGCACTCCAGCCTGGGCGACAGAGTGAGACTCCATCTCAAAAAAAGAGTAAAACCAGAAAAGATAATTGGAGGGACAGGAGAAGATTCTGATATGATATTTTAAATCTCTCCCAAGTAGCAAAGCTACAGGGTTTCTGCCTCCTTTCAAGGCAACTGAAAGTAGTCTTGATAGAGAGGTGAACTATTTATTTTGTAAATTTAAATGGAAAACTAATCAGAAAAGTTAGAGTGGCTGGCAAGAAACATACCCAAATTCTTTGAGTTCCTTTATCTCCATCCTGGTCTGTGATTTTTAAATAAAGAGATGAAGGAAGAATGAAAATAAGCATGTTAGCAGATGTAACTCCTGTAAAATAAGAAGAAAGAGAAAGTTTAGCATTGCTATTGTGAAAATTTCCTTCCAAACAGCTACTGTAGAATGACAAGCACAAAGTCATGAAGCCATACCTACGACACCAAAAATATCCTTCATGGAGGGTATGAAGATCACCAACAAGTTGATAACAACCAAGAGTATGCAGGTAACCACAGTATGACGACATAAATTAAACTTTGTTTTCTTAGCCAGTTCAAATAAAGATGAACGAACCTGCAAGAAAAGAAGACAAAGATTCTGTAAGTGCCTACAGCATGCCAACATTGACATTTCTCCGCAGAGTAACTGATTTATTGGTGCACACGAATTCATGAAATGTTTTGTAATGCCTAGTGAATTTATAGATAGCTTAACAGTTTTGGAAGTACGGGGGCCTGACTTGAGAGGGAAAGTATTTTTATTTATGAGTAGTAGAGTTTTCTTGTTGGGGGGTGTAATTTCTGTCTTTGGTTTATCTAAGACTTGAGTGTTCATTTCTGCTTTTTATATTCTCTCTTCATGTCTGACTGAGATTTGAAGAAATTGTCATTTCTTTGTAAAGAACAGGGTCAGATTAATTAGAATGGAGATTCTCCGCATTAGAGGCTCCCTGACGCACTGAATGCCACTTGCTCTTCAAAGAGCCTGAACCGAGTCTTGGGATCTTTCCCAGATGCAGATTCAATAACCCAGGAAAGTTACCTGGGGCAGGCTTTCTCTGCAATGGGCTCCTGCAGGCAGAAGGAAAGCCGAGACCTCAGCTTTTCTCATATTGCACTGAGGACCTTACTCACCGTGAAAAATAACACCGGCACTGTGAGGATCACAGCAACAATGACAGCCAGCCGCACTGTCAGGATGAGAATGTCATCTTTACTCTGATATTTGTGAAGGAGGTCTGACTGCACGTTGTCTAAAATGAGGGAAAAGCAAGAGGGTTTTAAAAGGAGACAAAGTATATAGCTGAATGACAGTTTTTCTGAACAACAAAGAATTTGTAAACTAAAAGGCGAGAAAAGCAATGTTTTGAAATGTCTATTAAAACAATTAAGTTGGAAAGAAAAATCTGTGTAAGACATGCTCCACTGCGCATACGGGACTTAGCAAAGGAATTTAAAGTAATCACTGGAAGAAGCTACATGGAGTGGGAATGCTTAATTCAGACTAAATTAAACCTAGGAGTACGCTGGGCTTGAAAATGAAACATACAGTTGAAACGCAGAGCTGCACTTAATCTAGACTTTCCCTCCCCTCTTCAAACCACACCAAACTGCCACAGGCTTGCTCAGGGAGGGGGTGGGGTGGGGGGTGCTACAAGCCACCTTGGAGCTTGTTTCAAACTCTTCTCTTGTTAAGTCAACTTCAAGTGGCCAAGCAGCAGAGACACTAGTTGAAATTTCACCATCAGGAAATAATTCCACTCTTTCATGTATGTTGTTCTTGTAAAAAAAAAAAAAAATTAGTTTATGTACTACTGTGTGTGTGTGTGTGTGTGTGTGTGTGTTGAGACAGGGTTTTGCTCTATCACCCAGGCTGGAGTGTGGTTGCCATAGTGCCATCTTGGCTCACTGCAACCTCTGCTTCATGGGCACAAGCAATCCTCCTGCCTCAGCCTCCCGAGTAGCCGGGACTACAGGCGTGTGCCACCATGCTCGGCTAATTTTTTTTTTTTTTGCAGAGATGGGGGTCTCATTATTGTTGCCCAGGCTGGTCTCAAACTCCTGGGCTCAAGCTATCCACCTACCTTGGCCTCCCAAAATGCTGGGATCACAGGTGCAAGCCACCGCACAGGGCCTTATGTACTACTTTTGAACTTTTTCTCAATCCAGAACTTCAGAAAGTGTTATTTCAAAGACTAACAAAGCTAGAATGGCAGTTACATAGAGTATGAAACTGCTCACTCTTTTGACAAGAGGTAATTTCCCCTCCTGTCTCCTGCAAGGGCCTCTCACTGCACTAGTCTCAAGGTCCTCAGCATGGAATTCAAATGCTAATCTGTACCATAGAGCTTGGTCTCAGTTTCCAAAAAAGAACCATAAGTTATAATACAAATCTCACTAGTTCTAATTTCCTTAATTCAAAATAACTAACCACTTAAAAATAGCTAAGCCTTATTTAATCCAAGAGCAATAAAAGTGTTGGTGTTCTATTCTGTGTGAAAAAAATGCATTTACAAAGAAAAATTATAGCTTCAACAAGACAACAGTGAGACTTCAACTAACATTAAGTTCTCTGCCTCTCTCTCCCTGTACCCACTCCAGCCCTGCAACTCTGTATGCACCTTAGCAACACCATTTTTATGTAAAAATTAAATATGGTATTTATGAATTCATTAGACAATGCTATTCTCTATTGCTAGTGAAAACGATAATAACATCTGTATAATCAGAGTAGCCTTTTTCTCCAGGCTGAATTAATAATTTTTAAATGTATTTAATTTTGAGACATTTGTGTTTATGAAAAAAAGTCCCAAAGAATTATTATTTAGTAGAGAAGATTGTGAAATACATACATATACATATATATATATACAGACACACATATATATATTTAAATTAGGTCCCCAATTATAAAGATAATGAAAGATGTTAAATAAAGCTTCAGGATAATTTGAATAAGAGAGAGGATGAAGAAGCAGTAAAAGCTGGTAAACTGTTCATTAAGGGTCAGTAAAAGTTACATATGAAAACTTGTTCCCTTTTTCAGATTTCATTTTTTATAACTTTCTATCATCCCTTTGGATCTTTGCAAGGCTCCGACTTCCAGTGAACAATTAGAAGTTTCATTTTTAATTAACTCAGAGTGTCATGAGTGTAGCACTCTGCTCTTTCTCACTTTCAGCATCTGTCTGTGTCTCTCCATTCTATTAATGGAATCTGACCCAATTTGCAGTGTCAATTAGGAAAGCCTTTTCTGATGTAGTTTTAAACCTTCCTCAGTAAATATGTACTTAGTTGCATGCTTCTAAAATGCTTCTAAAATGCAATTTCTTTTAAGGACACTGTTAGGAGAAAAAAATTATAAATATTGTTTTAGTAATTATTTTATTTGGCAGTCTGCATGAACATGTAAAGATCACCATTGCTTTAAGTAGAAGAAAAAACTAGAAAAACCAATGGATTTGTTGCTTTCTTTGCCCTTTATGTTAAAAGTTATTTCAACACTAATTTTTACTAACTTGTTTACAAATACTTATATTTATGTACCAGTAGGAATTACTTACCATAGAATGTCAAGTAGCCAAAAATGGCAGTCAAGAAGTACATAACAAACATGGCGAAAAAGGAGATGTTTGAAACCATCTGCATTTTTTTCTGTGATCGGCTAAAAACAAATACATGTTGAAAATTAAAAATCATATACCACTGAATTTAAGCACCAGTGTTAACATTGAAGAATACTAATTAAACTTTGCTTCTATCAGGTTAGGGAAGATCTGAGCAGCTGAAATTACCCCTGGCAGTTATGCCAATTGAAAATAACCTCTCTTATACTGAATTGGTATTGAGGGTGAGATCTATGGAACTACACTCCAGTTAGCATTCTTCCCCATTCTTTTAAAAGAATATCGAGAAGTGGGGGAGCCAAGGTGGCTGAATAGGAACAGCTCCAGTCTACAGCTCCCAGCATGAGCGACGCAGAAGACGGGTGATTTCTGCATTTCCATCTGAGGTACTGGGTTCATCTCACTAGGGAGTGCCAGACAGTGGGTGCAGGACAGTGGGTGCAGCGCACTGTGTGTGAGCCGAAGCAGGGTGAGGCATTGCCTCACTTGGGAAGCACAAGGGGTCAGGGAGTTCCCTTTCCTAGTCAAAGAAAGGGGTGACAGACGGCACCTGGAAAATCAGGTCACTCCCACCCTAATACAGCACTTTTCCAACGGGCTTAAAAAATGGCACACCAGGAGATTATATCCCACACCTGGCTTGGAGGGTCCTACGCCCACAGAGTCTCACTGATTGCTAGCACAGCAGTCTGAGATCAAACTGCAAGGCAGCAGCAAGGCTTGGGGAGGGGCGCCTGCCATTGCCCAGGCTTGACTAGGTAAACAAAGCAGTTGGGAAGCTCCAACTGGGTGGAGCCCACCACAGCTCAAGGAGGCCTGCCTGCCTCTATAGGCTCCACCTCTGGGGGCAAGGCACAGACAAACAAAAAGACAGCAGTAACCTCTGCAGACTTAAATGTCCCTGTCTGACAGCTTTGAAGAGAGTAGTGGTTCTCCCAGCATGCAGCTGGACATCTGAGAATGGGCAGACTGCCTCCTCAAGTGGGTCCCTGACCCCCAAGCAGCCTAACTGGGAGGCACCCCCCAGTAGGGGCAGACTGACACCTCACAGGGCCAGGTACTCCTCTGAGACAAAACTTCCAGAGGAATGATCAGGCAGCAGCATTTGCAGTTGACCAAGATCCACTGTTCTACAGCTACCACTGTTCTACAGCCACTGCTGCTGATACCCAGGCAAATAGGGTCTGGAGTGGACCTTTAGCAAACTCCAACAGACCTGAAGCTGAGGGTCCTGTCTGGTAGAAGGAAAACTAACAAATAGAAAGGACATCCACACCAAAAACCCTTCTGTATGTCACCATCATCAAAGACCAAAAGTAGATAAAACCACAAAGATGGGGAAAAAACAGAGCAGAAAAACTGGAAACTCTAAAAAGTAGAGCACCTCTCCTCCTCCAAAGGAACGCAGCTCCTCACCAGCAACGGAACAAAGCTGGACGGAGAAGGACTTTGACGAGTTGAGAGAAGAAGGCTTCAGACAATCAAACTACTCCGAGCTACAGGAGGAAATTCAAACCAATGGCAAAGAAATTAAAAACTGTGAAAAAAAATTAGACGAATGGATAACTAGAATAACCGATGCAGAGAAGTCCTTAAAGGAGCTGATGGAGCTGAAAGCCAAGGCTTGAGAACTATGTGAAGAATGCAGAAGCCTCAGGAGCCGATGTGATCAACTGGAAGAAAGAGTATCAGTGATGGAAGACAAAATGAATGAAATGAAGTGAGAAGGGAAGTTTAGAGAAAAAAGAATAAAAAGAAATGAACAAAGCCTCCAAGAAATATGGGACTACATGAAAAGACCAAATCTACGTCTGATTGGTGTACCTGAAAGTGACGGGGAGAATGGAACCAAGTTGGAAAACACTCTGCAGGATATTATCCAGGAGAACTTCCCCAATCTAGCAAGGCAGGCCAACATTCAAATTCAGGAAATACAGAGAACGCCACAAAGACACTCCTCGAGAAGAGCAACTCCAAGACACATAATTGTCAGATTCACCAAAGTTGAAATGAAGGAAAAAATGTTAAGGGCAGCCAGAGAGGAAGGTCGGGTTATCCACAAAGGGAAGCCCATCAGACTAACAGCGGATCTCTTGGCAGAATCTCTACAAGCCAGAAGAGAGTGGGGGCCAATATTCAACATTCTTAAAGAAAAGAATTTTCAACCCAGAATTTCATATCCAGACAAACTAAGCTTCATAAGTGAAGGAGAAATAAAATACTTTACAGACAAGCAAATGCTGAGAGAATTTGTCACCACCAGGCCTGCCCTACAAGAGCTCCTGAAGGAAGCACTAAACATGGAGAGGAACAACCAGTACCAGCCACTGCAAAAACATGCCAAAATGTAAAGACCACCGAGCCTAGGAAGAAACTGCATCAACTAACGAGCAAAATAACCAGCTAACATCATAATGACAGGACCAAATGACCAAATTCACACATAACAATATTAACTTTAAATGTAAATGGGCTAAATGCTCCAATTAAAAGAGACAGACTGGCAAATTGGATAAAGAGTCAAGACCCATCAGTGTGCTGTATTCAGGAAACCCATCTCATGTGCACAGACACACATAAGCTCAAAATAAAGGGATGGAGGAAGATCTACCAAGCAAATGGAAAGCAAAAAAAGGCAGAGGTTGCAATCCTAGTCTCTGATAAAACAGACTTTAAACCAACAAAGATCAAAGGAGACAAAGAAGGCCATTACATAATGGTAAAGGGATCAATTCAGCAAGAAGAGCTAACTATCCTAAGTATATATGCACCCAATACAGGAGCACCCAGATTCATAAAGCAAGTCCTGAGTGACCTACAAAGAGACTTAGACTCCCTCACAATAATAATGGGAGACTTTAACACCCCACTGTCAACATTAGACAGATCAACGAGACAGAAAGTTAACAAGGATACCCAGGAATTGAACTCAGCTCTGCACCAAGTGGACCTAATGGACATCTACAGAACTCTCCACCCCAAATCAACAGAATATACATTTTTTTCAGCAACACGCCACACCTATTCCAAAATTGACCACATAGTTGGAAGTAAAGCTCTCTTCAGCAAATGTAAAAGAACAGAAATTATAACAAACTGTCTCTCAGACCACACTGCAATCAAACTAGAACTCAGGATTAAGAAACTCACTCAAAACCACTCAACTACATGGAAACTGAACAACCTGCTCCTGAGTGACTACCGGGTAAATAACGAAGTGAAGGCAGAAATAAAGATGTTCTTTGAAACCAATAAGAACCAAGACACAACATACCAGAATCTCTGGGACACATTCAGTGTAGTGTGTAGAGGGAAATTTACAGCACTAAATGTCCACAAGAGAAAGCAGGAAAGATCCAAAATTGACAACCTAACATCACAATTAAAAGAACTAGAAAAGCAAGAGCAAACACATTCAAAAGCTAGCAGAAGGCAAGAAATAACTAAAACCAGAGCAGAACTGAAGGACATAGAGACACAAAAAACCCTTCAAGAAAAATCAATGAATCCAGGAGCTGGTTTTTTGAAAAGATCAACAAAATCGATAGTCCACTAGCAAGACTAATAAAGAAGAAAAGAGAGAAGAATCAAATAGACGCAATAAAAAATGATAAAGGGGATATCACCACCGATCCCACAGAAATACAAACTACCATCGGAGAATACTACAAACACCTCTATGCAAATAAACTAGAAAATCTAGAAGAAATGGATAAATTCCTCGACACATACACCCTCCCAAGACTAAACCAGGAAGAAGTTGAATCTCTGAATAGACCAGTAACAGGTTCTGAAATTGTGGCAATAATCAGTAGCTTACCAACCAAAAAAAGTCCAGGACCAGATGGATTCACAGCCGAATTCTACCAGAGGTACAAGGAGGAGCTGGTACCATTCCTTCTGAACTATTCCAATCAATAGAAAAAGAGGGAATCCTCCCTAACTCATTTTATGAGGCCAGCATCATCCTGATACCAAAGCCGGGCAGAGACACAACCAAAAAAGAGAATTTTAGACCAATATCCTTGATGAACATTGATGCAAAAATCTTCAAGAAAATACTGGCAAACCGAATCCAGCAGCACATCAAAAAGCTTATCCACCATGATCAAGTGGGCTTCATCCCTGGGATGCAAGGCTGGTTCAACATATGCAAATCAATAAATGTAATCCAGCATATAAACAGAACCAAAGACAAAAACCACATGATTATCTCAATAGATGCAGAAAAGGCCTTTGACAAAATTCAACAACCATTCATGCTAAAAACTCTCAAGAAATTAGGTATTGATGGGATGTATCTCAAAATAGTAAGAGCTATCTATGACAAACCCACAGCCAATATCATACTGAATGGGCAAAAACTGGAAGCATTCCCTTTGAAAACTGGCACAAGACAGGGATGCCCTCTCTCACCACTCCTATTTAACATAGTGTTGGAAGTTCTGGCCAGGGCAATCAGGCAGGAGAAGGAAATAAGGGGTATTCAACTAGGAAAAGAGGAAGTCAAATTGTCCCTGTTTGCAGATGACATGATTGTATATCTAGAAAACCCCATTGTCTCAGCCCAAAATCTCCTTAAGCTGATAAGGAACTTCAGCAAAGTCTCAGGATACAAAATCAATGTACAAAAATCACAAGCATTCTTATACACCAATAACAGACAAACAGAGAGCCAAATCATGAGTGAATTCCCATTCACAATTGCTTCAAAGAGAGTAAAATACCTTAGGAATCCAACTTAACAAGGGATGTGAAGGACCTCTTCAAGGAGAACTACAAACCACTGCTCAATGAAACAAAAGAGGATACAAACAAATGGAAGAACATTCCATGCTCATGGGTAGGAAGAATCAATATCGTGAAAATGGCCATACTGCCCAAGGTAATTTATAGATTCAATGCCATCCCCATCAAGCTACCAATGACTTTCTTCACAGAATTGGAAAAAACTACTTGAAAGTTCATATGGAACCAAAAAAGAGCCTGCATTGCCAAGGCAATCCTTAGCCAAAAGAACAAAGCTGGAGGCATCACGCTACCTGACTTCAAACTATACTACAAGGCTACAGTAACCAAAACAGCATGGTACTGGTACCAAAACAGAGATACAGATCAATGGAACAGAACAGAGCCCTCAGAAATAATGCCGCATTATCTATAGCCATCTGATCTTTGACAAACCTGACAAAAACAAGAAATGGGGAAAGGATTCCCTATTTAATAAATGGTGCTGGGAAAACTGGCTAGCCATATGTAGAAAGCTGAAACTGGATCCCTTCCTTACACCTTATATGAAAATTAATTCAAGATGGATTAAAGACTTACATGTCAGACCTAAAACCATAAAAACCCTAGAAGAAAACCTAGGCAATACCATTCAGGACATAGGCATGGGCAAGGACTTCATGTCTAAAACACCAAAAGCAATGGCAACAAAAGCCAAAATTGACAAATGGGATCTAATTAAACTAAAGAGCTTCTGCACAGCAAAAGAAACTACCATCAGAGTGAACAGGCAACCTACAGAATGGGAGAAAATTTTTGCAACCTACTCATCTGACAAAGGGCTAATATCCAGAATCTACAATGAACTCAAACAAATTTACAAGAAAAAAACAACCCCATCAAAAAGTGGGCGAAGGATATGAACAGACACTTCTCAAAAGAAGACATTTATGTAGCCAAAAACACATGAAAAAATGCTCATCATCACTGGCCATCAGAGAAATGCAAATCAAAACCACAATGAGATACCATCTCACACCAGTTAGAATGGCCATCATTACAAAGTCAGGAAACAACAGGTGCTGCAGAGGATGTGGAGAAATAGGAACACTTTTACACTGTTGGTGGGACTGTAAATTAGTTCAACCATTGCGGAAGTCAGTGTGGCGATTCCTCAGGGATCTAGAACTAGAAATACCATTTGACCCAGCCATCCCATTACTGGGTATATACCCAAAGGATTTTAAATCATGCTGCTATAAAGACACATGCACACATATGTTTATTGCGACACTATTCACAATAGCAAAGACTTGGAACCAACCCAAATGTCCAACAAGGATAGACTGGATTAAGAAAATGTGGCACATATACACCATGGAATACTATGCAGCCATAAAAAATGATGAGCTCATGTCCTTTTTAGGGACATGGATGAAACTGGAAACCATCAGTCTCAGCAAACTATCGGAAGGATAAAAAACTGAACACCGCATGTTCTCACTTATAGGTGGGAATTGAACAATGAGAACACATGGACACAGGAAGGGGAACATCACACCCCGGGGACTGTTGTGGGGTGGGGGGAGGGGGGAGGGATAGCATTAGGAGATATACCTAATGCTAAATGACGAGTTAATGGGTGCAGCACACCAACATGGCACATGTATACATATGTAAAAAACCTGTGCATTGTGCACACGTACCCTAAAACTTAAAGTATAATAATAATAAAATTAGAAAAAAAAAGAATATCGAGTTCTCATCGGAAGGGCAAACAGCATTTTTTTAATATTTGTGCTTGATATTATCTCCACACTAGCTGGGCAAAGGAAAAAAGACAGAAAAAAATCAATGCCGTTCTCCTTGCTCCAGAGATTAGTGGCAGAGCTGGAACTGACCTCAGGTGTTCTGTCTCTAAAGCTGCTGTTTCAGGTTCTGATTTTCCCATTGGGTGGCCTCAGGGATGCACCTGGAAATCTGTAGGTCTCCAGCGCACCAAGTGCCCAAGAGATCACAGCTGGAATGATGAAGGGCTCCATCTCTCAGGTCAAGTTCACTCTGGGGTTGGGATGACCCTCTAAGTTTCTCTAACTCCCCAAACAATTAATCTGCAAGACTTGTATTCAATAAATAACAGACCACTGATAATCATAACATTTGGTTATGTCATAACAAGGAATCTGGGATGCCACGGGAGTATGGAAAACAACAAAAACAGAGAAGTAGGCTGGGCACGCCGGCTCACGCCTATAATCCCAGCACTTTGGGAGGCTGAGGCAGGCAGATCACCTGAGCTCAGGAGTTCAAGACCAGCCTGGGCAACATGGTGAAACTCTGTGTCTACAGAAAATACAAAAGTTAGCTGGGCGTGGGGGCATGTGCCTGTAGTTCCAGCTACCTGAGAGGCTGAGGTGGGAGGATTGCTTGACCCTGGGAAGTTGAGACTGCAGTGAGCTGAGATCACACCATAGCACTACAGCCTGGGTGACAGAGGGAGATTCTGTCTCAAAAAATAAAATAAAATAAAATAAAAATTGAGAAGTATATGCTTGAGAAAATTAAAAACTAAAACTAAAAGCTGAACTATTAAAAGATGCCAAGGATATATGAGTGGATTCAATGCTAAATGACATCAACTTTGTTTCAAACTGGAAATAAATACCAATATTGTCTATCTTTTCTAAGTTTTTAAGATACGCTATGGTGACTATTTTTGTTTATGTTTGATAACCATAGGCTAAAAAGAGACATGAAGAAGTTTATAAGCAGGCCTTAATTTTCTCAAAACTAGCAATCAAAAATAAATCAATGAATCCATAGAATTTTCTTAATAGTTAAAAATGAAAAGGAATATTCTCTTTTCCTAGTTTGTGGTCTTAACATTGATTTCTTATTGTCTGATTTACTAGCCTTTTCACCCAAACCCACAGGCAAATAAAAACAATGGATTTAGCAGTTTACAGATAAATCTGAAGGTTATCATCCACTTGATTTTCTTAATAGTTAAAAATGAACAGCAATATTCTCTTTTCCTAGTTTGTGGTCTTAACACTGATTTCTTATTGTCTGATTTACTAGCCTTTTCACCCAAACCCACATGCAAATCAGAGATGATGTATTTAGCAGTTTACAGATAAATCTGAAGATTATCACCCACTTGCAAAATACGCATACGTAATGGAAAGCAACACAAATACTTAAACTTTCCTCGATGATACAATATTTGAAAAACCAAATTAATGAAAAAGCCCACATGGTTGACTACTTTTTATGTTTATGGCCCCCCAAAATACTGCAAGTTTCTGATTTTTCTTGCTTTCTTGTTTCTTAAAATACAATGCTTAAGAATGGCACAATGAGAGTAAATGTTGAAGCTAGGTGATGAATCCTCTGACGTTCATTAGACAAGTCTGTTTATTTTAATTGCATACTTGCCTATTAATGAGGGAATGTAAAACAATTAAGATAAAAAAATTAAACAAATTTCTTACTCTTTAAGCTCACTGTAAATTGGCAGGACTGACGGGTGGCAGACAAATGCAAATGCAATGGTGGGTAAAGCATACACGGTCTATTTGAGAGAAAAGAACAGACATTAGGAAAAACACTTTTACCATAAAAATGACACAGCTCCAGTATTTCTGAGCTGTCTTTTTATCTGACAGCTCTTCAGAATCCCTGGATTATTCGGTTATTAGGAAGGTTTTGATCTCTAAAATAGAAGCAGCTTTTCTAAGACAGCTTATCTAGCTTGAGCCATTAGCCACTTGTCACAGAGGGACTTCGGATTTGGCTCACCTATGGCGTATTTTATATACTCCAGGTATACAACACCCCCTGTTTATACAGCATGAACCAGTTACATGGCACTCTTCCTAGGATAGCTTGCTGGGTCCCCACAGCAATCCCAAGCAGTAAGCAGACTGTGGCTGTTCTGGCTCCCTCCAACAGGTCAGGCGACTGGCCCAGCACTCCCACCTCTAATTTACTGCTCTTTGCTCTACATCAGGTGCATGGAATCGGACTTAAAAGATAACCTCTGTAAAGAAAATCTGTTCCATATTGCACTACTTTGGCTATATCCTTACAATTACAGAGAAAGAGAAAGATCGTGATCTATTTAGTTTTCTTAGATAAGGCTCTTTGAAACTCTCAAACTCAATCTAACTTCCTATGCAAAAAGAAGTGAAAACTAACCTATCTTATGCCCTAACTCTGCTGATGCACTATGCCAGGCACATTCTAACAAAACCTTGTAAGATACAGAATAGAATCCTTATTTTTACTCAAGGGGTTGGGTGACTTGCCTGAGGATTCAAATCCAAGCCTGACTGACTCCATAATCCTCTGTTTCCCATTGTATCAACAATATTTTAATAGTATGAGAGTTTTTTAAGTGCCAGTTTGTGGTGGCATCTATATTTCAACTGTGCAAGCTGAGGAATTCTGCAGTATTCCTTTCTATCATCACCAGAAGAAGGGGGCTAAGGATGTTATTAGTCTGTTTTTGAAGTATCACCTAGCACTCTACACAGGAAAAGCTGAGACAATTATCCAGAATGGGATTTTAACAGAGAATGCTTAATGGTAAGACAGAGTGTAAAATAAAATATTTGTATATCTCTCAAGGATCTCTACATAGATGTGTAATCTGGAAGCGATGGTATCATGTGTTCTTTTGAGAACTAATATGTTCAAACCAGTGCAATTACAAGTGTGAGAAATAGAATGTCCTTAATAAAAATGCTTGTTTCATCTGCAAAGGATCAGGAAACTTACCTTTGAATTGAAGGTAACGTATTTTGGCGTACACATGTCAGCATTTGTTGAATTAGCACTTATTGTTGAATTTAGTTCTGGAACAATGCAGGGAATTTGAAATTTCTTGTAAATAACCTGGTATTAAGAAGTATAGTAGAAGCAATACGGACTTTAGTAAAGCCAAATAATGAATAATTATTACCTGCCATTGTACTATCACAAAACCAAACCAGCCATTTCAATCAGCACTTACCACTATTAGGAAAAAAACCATACAGCTCAAGGAAAATCCACTAGTATAGCCAAGATACCCTTTAAAAAAAAGTAAAAAATAAATTATTTCATTTTTTTCCATTTTTTAAAATTTTGGAGCTACCCATCATAAACTGTTACTATTTCAAAATTCATCACCTCATTCATTTCAGTGCATTATTTGAAGCATATTTTAGAGATCCAATAATAAATATACGTGCCCAAGTGAATACAAGATTTATTATTTGACAGTGCTACTTTATTTGGCAAAAAAATGGAGCTCTGAATAAAAACATTATATTATGTGTTTTGATTCCAACTCTCCCTGGCACACTAGAGAACACAGATTCCCAGAATCCAGCAGAAAAGAGCCTTCCAATTTTTGCTGTAAGTCTGTGTTGGTGGACTCTGATGGAGTCCTATGGGCCAACCCATTTACTCCTTGATCCCCTCAAGAGCTCTTTATTATGCACTTACTGTGTGCATACTGAATGTCAGTTATAATACTTTTCTCCCCAGATGAGGGAGAGTAGATGAAGCGAATTTCTAGTGGTAAATTGAGTATTTGGGGCTCTTTAGTAGCTCCCCTTAGAATGCCTGGGAGATCTCCAATTGCCACCATGACCTCCAGAAAGGTAGAGTTAAGTAGCCTCTCGGGACTGCATTATTTCCAACCCTGGGGAAGAGCTTTTCTCTACTTAACTGAAAAGAGCTACCTCTATAGGTACAGAAAACACAGATGCAGAAACCAGAAAATTAAGTAGTTAAAAAAAATCTACTTATAAACCTCCCAGAACAACTACAGAGCTGTTTTGTTTTGTATCCAAAACAAAACAAAAAACAGAGGCTCATAATTATTGTTTGGAGAGCTTTTATCCAAACTTCTGTTCGAATTAGCCCAGAATTAAAGTAAATACATTTTACAGGTTTTTGACTGGATGGCAGTCTGGCCACATTATTCAATGTATGAAATTCCCTTAACATCAGGCATCCTTGTCTCCAAATACAAGCATAAAAACAAGTAGTAGAACAAAGCCAAATGGATATGACTTGGAGATTATCCACCATTTCTGACTTTTGATTTCTCTCTCCCACTTCGAAGAGAAATGAGGCTGGTTAGACTCTCTAAATTTATAATATATAGTATTTATAATACTATAAATCTAGGCAGCTTTCTGTCTCCATATTAGATTTGAAAATGTATTTATCTAAATAATGAGGGTATTTAAGACTTTGTATGACGAGAATTCCATTTTCTGGACTTTTCTTAGATTGGCATATAAGTTGTACTATTGAAAATATCTCTGTCTGTCCCGGCTCCAGAACCTCCCTTCTCCCCTCCACAGCTCAGTAGAGGGATTGTTTAGGAGGTCACATACTGACTATTGTTTTTATCCCATATTAAAGTTGGGACCGATTAATACTTGCAATTTATCATGCACTTAATCTTTGAGTGCATGCAGAGGGGAAGCAGAGGGCAACGCTGTCCCTTTTTATTCAGTTTCTGATTCACTTGGGCACTGCAGAATATGATAAAAACAAAATCTGTCCTTACCTAAGTTCTTCAAGAGACACAGAGGGAGAATTATGCCAAAGGTAACTATCACCACCAGAACGCGGCCATCCACGTACCAGGCTCTGAAAGGCATTTAAGTGATTAGGTTATATTTTTTTAGAAAGTGACTTTTTCCCCCTCCAGTGTAAAATTTCATGATATATATTTTTATTAATTTTTACTATATGCATTAATTTTTAAAATCATTATTCAGGTCTTATCCAAACACTTTAACCCAGCCACTACTTATATACTACAGCTTCACTCCCATGTAATGGAAGAGGGCATATTGTTTTTTTTTTTTCCCCATTGGCTAAATGTGGCATTCTTTTGAATTATTTACATGGTTTCAAAGCTGAATGCATACATTTCATTCTGTCAGATTACAACTTGTCCAATCAATTATTTAAAGAGAAAGCTCCTTTTAGTTTTGCTGGGCTAGTGTCAGTGAGAAACAAGTCACCACAGGTAGGCATTTCTCTCTCCCTGATCCCTTGGATTTGACCTTGAATCCTGAGAACACCAGAAACTCTGGCTTCTACTATTCTCCCTTGAAAGAAAACAGAGAAACTAAGACTGACAAGAACTGTTAAACAAGAGGGAGTCAAAACACAATTGTGCCAAATGTAGCTACAACATTTTCCAGGGTTATCTACATCTTTAACGAGGTTGGCTCTTGTAAATTTTGCCCCCAAAATGCTATGTCCGTTCTTTAAGCAAGAGACTAGGGTCTTCATTTTTTTTGCACGTTCCACATTTGTGTTAAAAATACTCCATATCTGTTCTATTTCACAGAAACTAGATATAGATTTCAGGCTCTTGGGAAAATGCAGTATCTACCGCTCACAGCATGACAGACAAATCTACTTTTCAAATGTGCATATTCGAATGGCTCTCCTGCTTTTCTCATTTATATAGCCCCAAAGAAAGTTATTGTTGAAACAACAAACAAAAAGCAGCCTAGGACAAACTTTCTGCAATATTCATAAAGCAAGAATTCTGATTAGCCCATGTTTAAATTAAAAACATTTTAGTTATATAATAAAAAATGGTCTATAACTTACGAAAATGTCTCTTCCTTTCCCATTAGAAACTTTATGGCAGAGGGCAGTTCGTTTTTTACGATGAAGAGGTAGCTCAGCATTGCTGAAGGAAAATGAGAACATTTTTAGAAAGAAGATACGAAGACTTATGTTGCAAGCTATATAAAAAGTTATCAGCCCGTTCTTAGACCAACCGTCAGTAAGACACAAAGGCAACTTCAGCTACTCTAGCAGGATTTGTGGCTTTAAATAAGTGACTGCTGTCTCTGCTTTACTTTCCCTGTGCCATTTTAGCAATGAGGATGATAACTGCTTGAATTATGTTAAAATTCATGTGGCCGCTCAGCCACCAGAATTAGTTTCAAGTTATGTATAGAAAAGCATGTTCTTTTTACCTCCAGTGTTCTGTAGAGAGGTGGCTCCAAAGATTACGAACTTCCCTGTGGTGCCAAAGACTTGTTCCCCCAGCTTTTCATACACCATGCAGCCTATTTAAAAATCAAATTTGAGAACACGAGAAATGACAGGGTTCAGAAAGTTAAAATAGTCAAGATTTTGTCATTCTATTGGCTATTCCCCAAGTTACTATGTGCCTTTCTCAAACTCACACAAATAGTCATTTTGGCTTTCAGGGGTTAAGGTATCCTCATTACAAACAAACTTTTGACATTTTAAAATGTGAGACGCAACCATCACTTCTCCTTTTTCAAGTTGGCTACCAGAGCATTACAATTAACCTATTAGGTCATAAGGCTTATTTTTAACTACCTGTATCTTATGAAGGGGAAATTCCTTCTGTGATCTTTTTCTTCAGGTCTGGTATATACCATTAAAATACATATTTGATTTAAAAAGATCCTAATAGTTGAAACAAAAAGATTCCTTTTGAATTAACGACCTGAACTGATTAGGCTAACAAGGAATTATCTTAATATACATCCCATCAATGCCTCCATGTTCTAAATGTAATAACAAGCTTAGAAACATTTTAATAGCCACAACATACAAAATCTAATCATTCATAAAATGTAGTTCAAATACATGCAACTCACAAAAGAGAGCAGAAGACTAATCTGTCGAAAGCATAATTTGTCTGTAGCAAAATTTGAAAGTGTTCGACTAGCTCATCTCAATAAATACTAAAACTCTAAAGCATTCACTCTTTAAAAAGTGTTTATATTCTTTATAACTGTTCAGTTCATGTTTTCAAAAGATTCATGGAGAGCAACATGGGACAGGCTATAATTAAACCTTTGTTTAATCTCTCATAAGACTGGTGTTTAAACTAGACAATAGTTAGCTCCTCAATTTATTATAAAACGTTCCAGTTAAATGGAGTCATGTATATACAATAATAGTTGGCCAATGTGGTTTTAGCTAATGTAAAAGTCAAAGAATTACAAACATAATCCAGTGTCCCAGAAATAGAAAATAAACACTTCAGGTATTACACTGCCCAGAGTACTTGAAGTCTCTTCATAGCTTGCTCACTCCCACATTGCCTCAAGAGTAACACTTTCTCCTTGGAATATGCACAAGAGAATGATAGGTCTGTTTACTTTTAAAACCTTGGAAGCCATAATATAAAACATGGGATCTTTGTTCTGTATTTATAAAGACCTAAGGAAAAACTGAAGCTTTTAAAACTAGAAAACAGGTATAATTGAGGGTTCACTTTAAGCGACAACATTTATTTCCTCATTGTCCATGACAATTTAATTTATATTTTGCTGCAACTGTTTCTCTAGATAAATATTCCCATAGGTCTTCCAATCACTCTAGGTCAAAATAGTCTTTCTTTTTAATAATCAAATTGCTGTACAGACAGAACATCATTGTTCCATAATGCCACCATAAAAATAATTCACCCTGGTTTTAACAAAATCAAACATGTCCTCAGCTTACCTGTTTCTTTTGAACAGATCAATAGAAGGTTTATTGAATATATAGACAGCAATGTTACTGAAGTCAAAAGTACCCTAAAGCAAAGAAAATAAATCTTATTGTAATACCTAGAAAAGAATATATTCTAGCATTACAGTTTAGAAGGGCAAAGGTTTACTTGTATGGTTAACACTATTTGTTAATAGTATCCAAATTTTGGAACCTATTAGTCATCCCTGCTTTAAAATCCTCAAGAAAAATGTCCTACCAAATAAAGAAGTGCTCGTTAGAATCTGAGTAACAGTTCAAATCCTTTATGTAACTCAAAGCCCAAATAGCTCTCTGGGAGCATTTCGGTTGAGATGACTTTAAAACAACATTATGAAAGAAGGCTTTTGTAGTCTACGTTGCACTCTCTGTTACATCCGGGTGAGAAAGTGTGAGAATGGGGTGGGAGGGGCAAAGGGAAAGGCTGGCAGTGACCTGAGGAGAATGACCACTTGACTTTGGGCAACTTGCTTAACATTCCCATCTCTGGATTCCTTGCCCATAATACAAAGATACAAGCCAAATGATGTCTAGGGTTCTTTTCATCTATTACTTCATGGCTATTTTAAAATCTATATATTGGGCTACTAATGTAATTCACTTTTTTTGCACCTGATTCCTCTTAGATGAATAAGCACCGCTTGCTAACTAGTGGGAAAATTTGACAATCAAGTATAATGAAAAGACTTTTTTGAATGATGAACTCATGTTTTTGTTTTAGTACATCTGGCTCATTATCAAACCCTTCTCAAGAAAAAGTGCAGTTAAAATGATGTGGGAGATTATATAGATGATTTCTGAAACATTTGGTTAAAATAGACATGATAATTGAAAATAAAGCCTATTTATTAAAAAAGAAGAAAAAAAATCCAGTCCCCAGATGAAACCGCTCACTTCCTGATGTGGGAAAATATATCCCTAGAACAATACATTACTGCAATTGACTCTACGTTTGAGTCATTAAAGGCAATTATTTTTCCACCAAGTGCTGTTGAGAGGCACTTGGCACATCATGCCGTTCGCTCTGCGTGGGCTGCTTCCTCCTGGCCCTTCCCCCTCCCAGCACACCTGTTGAAGGCTGCTCTAGGCCCCAGCTCAGATGCCAACTCCTCAGTTGCCTTCCCTGGCTCCAGGCAGAATGACTGCTCCTCAGCTGTCTATGATCCTACAGCGTTTTGTTTCTCCTGCATACGGGGCAGCCATGAGGAGATAAACCGGGAGTACAGAATGGTCATCAGCAGAACAGATGAACTGCCAGAAACTGGCCAGCAAACAAAAGAGGGGCAGAACTCAGCAAAGGCAAAACAAACACTAGGAGAAAGAACAGAAGACCTAACACTTTGGGTAAAGGCCCACCTGATCTGCCAATAAACAGGAATTTAGGTTAAGATATGATTGGTAAGGAAGTACATTCAGATCTATACTTATTTCCCTAAAATCCTTGAGTGAGGAGGCTGATTGATATGGTTTGGCTGTGTCCGCACCCAAATCTCATCTTGAATTGTAACTCCCATAATTTCCACGTGTTGTGGGAGGGACCTGGTGGGAGGTAACTGAATCATGGGGGTGGTTCTCCCATACTGTTCTTCTGGTAGTGAATAAGTCTCACAAGATCTGATGGTTTTTTTTATAAGGGGAAACCCCTTTCACTTGTCTCTCAATTCTCTCTCATCTGCGGGCAAGTAAGATGTGCTGTTAGCCTTCTGCCGTAATTTTGAGGCCTCCCCAGCCACGTGGAACTGTGAGTCTGTTAAACCTCTTTTTCTTTATAAATTACCCAGTCTCAGGAATGTCCTTATCAGAGCATGAAAATGGACTAATACACTGATTAAGAGGGTAGGTCTCTTATTATCTCTTCAGGTTGGGGGATGTGAGAAACGGACAGCAAGCATTTATTAGCCAACGCAGTAGTTCTGAGATATGTAATGGAACAGGATTTCATATGGTCTGCCACAGAATAAGATATGGGACCTAACTGTGGCATGATTTTTTTTCCCATCAAGTAAGATAAGCAATATTTATGTCAAAGAAGCAAGCTTTCGGTTTCTTGCAGAGTTCACTTGTTTTGAGGGACACAATACTAAGTAGCCACTTCTACACGAACATGTGACAGGCCCTAGAGGATTTCCGTGTGGCACAGCAGAGCACAGGCTTCCTAGTGGGGTAAAATGAGTGACATCTTAGGATGAGCCAGATGCTATTCTGGAGTGACCATGTGCCCTGTTGGGTCTACTCTGCTAGGACCAAAGGGATTGTCCCATGGGCCCAAGGCTAATGTATAAAGAGTATGACCTTGTAGGAACTATGTGCCTAGCAGGAGGGGATAATTATGAATATCTACATAATTATTTACAAAAGGCCCTAACCCTGGAGAACTCGGTATTTATTAGCAAAAGAAACATTCTAAGGAAACATTTGCTGTGTTCCCTCAGCCAGTAGCCCCTGCAGCCACATGGTTCTTGCACATGGTTGCGTCTTAACACAATCTATGTGTTGACTCTCTTTGCAGATGATGCTCAGTGGCATCTGGCCCTTTGAGCATCATAAACTGCTATCCCCCCTTTTCAAGCAGGAGGAAAGTGTTGATTAGGGAAGATTTTAGTAGTGTTCACATATCTTCTTCCCCCCACTTAAACACAACAGAATGAGGTACTCCCACAGTGATGAAAACAACCCCCTCCCATGTTTAAGAGACGTAACATTGCATCCCAGAGTACTTAGAGTCTGATAGTTTTTGCCTTTAACTGTCTGATCTGCAAAGACTCTCTTCTTAGTCCTTTCCCAAATGTTGATCTTCTCTTCCAAGACTGAAAATTAATATAAGGCAAAACCCCCTTTTCTATCAGATCACTAAGAGGCAAACTGTAAAATAAACTTCTAAGAATACTTCAGCCTATACAAGAATCTGGCATTAATAGGATTAAAATTTAGAAAAGTATACCTCCTTGTTCAGATTCTTAGAAAGAAGGAATATGTTGTCTAACTGACTCTAATAGAACCTAGAAAGGGTTAGAAAAATCAAATCATAAATGTCTTGAGACACAGAAACCATGACATCTAAGAGAGAGAAGAAAGAAGAATAACTGGAGAGAAAGTATTGACTTGTTTGAACACTTGCATTTAGAGCATGATTATGCCCCTAATTGTCCAGGTAGATATTTGTACGTATAATTATGGTTTCCTGGAAGAGAAACACATGCTAGGATTCCTGTGTTAACACAGAGGAACACAAGTGATTCCTTTTTAAAATTTCATCTGGATATAATTTAAGCTTCAACATTTGTTAACCACCGAACACAAGTATTAATATGGCTGGGGCAAAAACTGGTTGCTAAAAAAGGCATACTTACATGGGGACTACAGATCAGCAATTGATAATAGGGCTGCCAAGGTGTTGATATTTCAGACTTATGTTCATCTTTGAGGAGAAGATCTAGAGCATGTAATTGTACATGGGTCATGGGGAAGGGGTGGCAAGAGAGTTAGAATTGCGAAGAATGTGGTCAGGAACCTTCAAGAGTCCTTGAGTCAGCAACATTATGAAAGATGTGGTGCAGGACATTCTAGTAAATTTTTGAGTCTCCTGAGAAGAAACTTAGAATTCTAGACTCCTGAAGCAGGGAGAGACTTTCAGAGAGAACCTAGTCCAGCACAGGATTTTTACCCAGGACAGGAAACCTCTATGCTCCATGCCAACACACAGGCATCCAGGTCCGCAACCCATTCTGTTTCTGAAAAGTTCTGTGCTTGGAACTGAGGCTCAGCTGAAATCACTGTCGCTACTTCTATTCTTGGGTCCTCATTTTACCTTCTGGACCTATTTGAATCTACTTGAAATCTAACACCTCTCCTACCTAACAGTCCTGAGGGTGCTCATTTTAAGATTGTGCTCTTTAACTCAAACATCTTTAATTCTTTGAACTGTTCATCTTGTGATGAAGTGTTTGGGCTGTTTACATCTCAGTCATGGTCCAGTTCCTCAATCATCCTTTTTAAAGGCTATGTGCTGAGATGAATACAACGCTACAACATCAGATTTGGTCCAAACAGCGTAAAGCATGATAGGATTTTTAATTTCTCTGAGTCAGACATCTTTCTTCTTTCAAGGTAATCTATTTTGGAATTCATTTTTACGGCAACCACACAGTTTTCATTCTTTTTGAGCTTCTGGTGTGAATGCTACTAAGCTGTCTTCCTGATTATATCTTGTGTACTTTTTTTGTTTGTTTTTGAAGCTAAGTGCAAGTCCTATATTTGTTTACATTTTATCTTTCAAGTCTCATGATCTCTTCTTAAATTGTTGATCCTTTTTACTTATATATTAACCACTGCATCTAACTTCATATCTTAAGTGTACCTTCATCCAAGTCACTGGCATCAACTTTGAATAGAACAAGACCATCTGGAAATGGCCCATTGTCCAGCCAACTGCTTGAAGCCTGGAAGTCGCCCTTATCTCTCACCCATTCCCTCATCCTTTATATCTAGTTCATTGGCAAGTGCCCTATCATTTCTATCTCCAAAATTTATCCCAAATCCGTAGGCATTTTGTTCCCATTTCCACTCTAGTGTCAGCCATCGTCTTTAATTTCTGGATAACTGTGATCATCTTTGTCTCCTCACATCCGTCTTCCACACAGCAGCCAGAGTAATCATTTTACTTTATTGCTTTATTATGTGTCTCCATCACTAGACTGTAAGACAGACCATGACAGTTTAATTCCACTATTTACCTATTTACATTCAACATCAGACACACACATAACAGAGTCTTCACTGAGAATCAGTGAATTTAGGAACATTAGAACCTCATTGGCAAGTTATGTGAGACTATGCCAAATATCTTAACTAAAATCAAGACTCCCTCTATGAAGATAGTCCCATGATGTACTTAGCTAACCTTATCTCAAAAGATGATATTAGTTTAGTGACTATTTAGAAAAACTCTGTTGGTTTCTACAGAGCAATCTTTTCTGCAGTCATTGCACATAAACAAGCTGTTTAATAATTTTCTCTACACTATTTCTTGGCATCTACTTTTTGCCATTTTTGAAAGTTGGGATTAAATTAGCCTATTTCTAATCCTCTGGGGATACTCTTGCTTTCCATGATTTTTAAAAAGATTTCTGACAGTATCTTAGACAAAGTGGCATGAGCAAAAAAAGAAAAAAAGAAAAAGATTTCTCACAGTGGTCCTAGATATATTTACTCTTTTTGCTGCAAGAAAATTTTGACTCATCTTTTAAACAACGAACATCTAAACATCTATTTAAAAAACGTTATTTGTCAATGTTTTGAATCATATTAACAGAATTGTGATTATTTGGTCTTCCATAATTTACCCAAAGATTATACGAATAATATTGTTATTATTTTCATATTTAAAAGTACCATATGCTAATAAAGTGGAAAGCTGTGACAACAAATAAAACCAAAACATTTAATGTGATTGAAATGTTCTATACCATGATTGTGGTGGTGATTTCACAACTGTATTTGGGTAAATTTAACAAACCTCACCCTTTAAATTGGGGAATTTTATTGTATATAAAGTATACCCCAAAACAAACAAACAAAAAACCAACCAACCAACAAAAACCAACCTCAGGACACTTTAAGGGAGATAAGACTATATTTTAAAAGCCTAGCTACAGAGCAACAAATCATATGACATCCTCCCAACACAGCATCAGAACCTTTGGTAGGGGTGGAGGTAAAGCAGCCGTCACTGCTTCAGATCCAGAAATAGCTCAGATGGGGGTGTTTGGGGCTGCCTTGCAGCTGAGTGCTTTCAACTCCTCCAGGACCCATTCCTCCCAAAAAAAGAGAGAACCGTTACCAGCCCTCCCTAGCACGACTCTCCCTTGCACAGTTGAAAGCAGCTATTCTCAAACTTTAACGTGTGCAAATTAGGATCTTGTTAAAATGGATGGGTCGGGACCTGAGATTCAGCATTTCTAACAAGTTGCCAGATGCTGCTGCTGCTACTGGTCCATTGACCTCCCTGGAAGCAGCAAGACTGAAAGCCCTAAGCTCTGACCCTGTGGTACATACATTCCAGTTCTTTCTGTTTCTCACTACACTGTGCTGTGCATCACCCGCCACACTGTCTGTGGTGAGGTGCTGTGCCAACACTGCAGCTCAGTTACCTGTAAACACAGACCCCACGGCGACCCAGGTAAGGTGGCAGTGAAGAAAAGCACTTACAGCTGAATCATTCTCATTGCTGTGGGATGCTGACTAGCTTCCAGTGTGAAAAGTAAGGTCTCATCTACTTCCTTTGGTTGACTTCCTCAAGCATTACTTTTTTTTTTCCTTGAGACAGAGTCTTGCTCTGTCACCCAGGCTGGAGTGCAGTGGCGCAATCTTGGCTCACTGCAACCTCTGACTCCCAGGTTCAAGCGCTTCTCCTGCCTCTCCTGAGTAGCTGGGATTACAGGTGCATGCCACCACACGCAGCTAATTTTTGTATTTTTTAGTAGATGCGGGTTTCACCATATCGGCCAGGCTGATCTCAAACTGCTAACCTCAGGTGATCTGCCCACCTCAAGCATTATTTACTTCAGCAGGACATATATTTAAATATTATTTTCAACCTCCCCTCCTCAATGTTTCACTCCTTCCAAAAGGGATCTGAGGCTTACTAAACTATGTAATTCTTCCTCTTCTAGATCCAGTTAGAAGTATAAAACTTTTACTATCCTCAATTAAACAAGCAGGCTAGTACATATAAAAACTCCTTGAGCTGGGGTAAAAGTGGTCTTTACTACTAGTCCTCCTTTGATCTATCACTGTCTCCTATTAACCCACAGCCCTCACCCCAAAACTTACAGACATACTGCTTGTTGAGGCAGAGTATTTATAAGAAAAATTTAAAATCCAGGACAAGGAACTTAGACAAACCATAGGAAATGCATCGGTTCTGGGCTAGCCTATCTTTCTCCACTCCTTTCTGCTATTGCTGGCCTCTCCCTCACCCTCTTCTACCTCTTACTTCCGGTCTACCTTTCTCAAGGGTCTCAACCCTCCTGCATCTTCACCTTGCACTTTCCCGTTCATCTTTCATCTCCACCAACTCTCCCTGCTTCTCCATCCCACTCCCAATTATTCTAGGGGAAATATCTGTATAAAGATTTGAAAACACTGTTGAAGACACTAGAACACTAGCTGAAAATGATGGAGGGGTTGGACAGTGGGGAGGACCCAACTGAGAATGCAGACCAAGAATTTAGTGTTGCCGTGTCTATGTGGTTGGAAAGCTCAGCTTCAGGGGTTTTCCAGGCAAGTGTGACAGCCAGCCAGTGGAAACAGGAAGTAGGGCATGAGTAGAAGGTTTAAGTGAGGGACCAGAGGCTCTCAGTGAGGCTCGAGGACAGGAATAGTGGTTTCTGGCCCAGGGAAGCAATGCCAATAGAAGACTTAAGTGGTGAGGAAAGAGACACAGAAGAAGAATCCTGGCCAGCCGCGGTGGCTCACGCCTGTAATCCCAGCACTTTGGGAGGCCGAGGTGGGCGGATTGCCTGAGCTCAGGAGTTCACGACCAGCCTGGATAACATGGTGAAACCCTGTATCTATGTTATCTACTCAAATACAAAAAATGAGCCAGGCATAGCGGCGTGTGCCTGTGGTTCCAGCTACTCAGGAGGCTGAGGCAGGAGAATTGCTTGAACCCGGGAGGCGGAGGTTGCAGTGAGCTGAGATCATGTCACTGCACTCCAGCCTGGGTGACACAGTGAGATGCCGTTTCAAAAAAAAGAAAAAAAATCCGTTGTTTAATGAGAGCTCAGATGGAAAGAGGCAGGCCCAAAAGCGAAGAGAGAGGGACAAGGTGTTCTGAGTCCCTAAATTCATATGAAAATGTTAAATATTTTGAAAAATTCAAAATGATCTTTTATATGAAAGTGGGTTTGTCAATCTCTTTAATTTACCTTAAGGGATTCAATATAATTAATAAAACACTTTACTGATCATTAATAGTACCAAATGTTGGGGTATTCACTATATATCAGGCCCTTTCTAAGCACTTTTTAAAATACTTCACTTATGAGTAGTACTATTACTATCCTTATTTTACAGATAAGGTAAATAAGGTAACAAGGAGGTTAAGTATTTTGTCTAAGGTCACACAGCTAGTGTCAGAGCACTCAAACCCTGGTAGTATGACTCCAAAGTCCCTACCCATCATGTTGCATTGTCTATCAAAGTCAAACATCCAGAGAGGAATAACACTGTAAAAAATAAGACCTAAGCAGAAAACAAAAATCTTAGAATGAAATACATTGAAATGTTAATAGAGCTTGTCTAAGGTGAGCCTGAACACTCTGAACAGAGAGACTTTGAGTGTTTTCTTTATACTTTATTTCATTTATTTTATGCATTTTCAAAATGGTTTAATGGTTATCTTAGTTTTACAATAAAAATATAAAGAACTTTTCAAGTGACAGTATTATGATTTTAACCCCTTTTTAGGGGAGAGTTGCATTTGTTTACGTCTTAAGCTCATTAACAGAGTCCCTGTTTGATTAAGGAGCTCACAAAATACTTACAGAAAGGAGTAGAAACATAATTATTCAGTCCTAAAGTGGACTTCTTAGTCACTAAATTCTGATCAAATTTCAAAATTCTGAGGGTCAGAAGACCAGCACACGGTGACCTTGTAGCATGTGATCATGTATAATGCTTACAAATTAGATTAGGGAATTAAATGGGTGGTTTTAAAAGGCCAGGCAGGAAACAGGTGGAGAGCAATTATTTGTACAGTTCTTTCCATTTCTTTCCTTGTAGGTAAATCTAAGCTCTGTGGTGCAAAGCTTTTCTTAAACTAGCCTCACTGTCAGTAAGGTATTTTGTTTTGTCTAGAAAAAGAAATATGCATTGCTGATGGCCAATTCAAATAGTATCTAATATAATCCTAAAAAGAAAGAGGAATCTAAAAGAAGTATGCTGGTAAAAATAGAATTTTAGTTTAGTTGGTTCTTTGTAAAAAAGTTAGAGAGGTCTGAGCTTAAATGAGGATGTTGTACCAGTGAGAAAGAGAGCCATGTACCACTACCACTTCCTGTTTTTAACCTATAGTGAGTAGAGGGCTGTGGGTTTTGTGGGCGCACCATTTATAACTCTTGACACTCTTGATGTGTCCTCGTTCCTCTTTTCCCACTTCACAAGGACAAATCATTTCCCTTCTCCTCAAACCTAGATCCTTACTCTTTATCATACTCTAAAGATGTTAACCCTTGAGTGACAGAAAAATCCCATGTGACTGTTGAAATGAAGGAATATGCTGTTCTCGGTGGGTATTTGGGACTTTTGTTCCAGTAGAAAGGTGGATTGTGGGCTTCATTCATATTTTCCCATTCTGTTTTTGTGGTAACAAGGCACATTTAAGGAGAAATAGGTGGTTTAATTGTTGCTCTCCTCCCCACAGATGTCAGTCATCTTGGGCAAGTTACTTAGTCTCTGTTAATTTTAGTTTTGTAACTGCCCAGTGGGTTCACCTTGCCCACTGCCTAGACAGAACCACTTTATCGAGACAGGGGAATTGCAGTGGAGAAAGGGTAAGTCAAGCAGTCAGCTGTGTGGGAGACCAGAGTTTTATTATTACTCAATTCAGTCTCCCAGAGCATTCGGGGATCAGAGTTCTTAAAAGATAATTTGGCAGCTAGGGGCTGGGGAAGTGGGGAGTGATGATTGGTTAGGTTGGATATGAAATCATAGGGGGTTGAAGTAAGATTTTCTTGCTGTCTTCTGTTCCTGGGTTCGATGGCAGAACTGGTTGGGCAAGATTAGCAGTCTGGGTGGTGTCAGCTGATACACTGAGTACAGCTCTGCAAAATATCTCAAGCACTGATCTTAGGTTTTACCATAATGATGTTACCCCGAGGAGCAATTTGGGGAGGTTCAGACTCTTGGAGCCAGAGGCTGCGTGACCCCTAAACTGTAATTTCTAATCGTGTAGTTAATTTGTTAGTCCTGCAAAGGCAGACTGGACCCCAGGCAAGAAGGGGGTCTTTTTGGAAAAGGGCTGTTACCAATTTTGTTTCAGTCAAACCATGAACTGAATTCCTTCCCAAAGTTAGTTCAGCCTATGCCCAGGAATGAACAAGGACAGCTTAAGGGTTAGAAGCAAGACAGAGTTGGTTAGGTCTGATTTCTTTCACTGTCATAATTTCCTTGGTTATAATTTTGCAAAGGCGGTTTCAGTTTCTTTATCTATAAAATGGGGGTGATTAACAGGGTTGTTATAAAGATCTCATGGAACAATGTACACTTTATAACTATCTTTTCTTTTTTAAAGTCCTTTATAAAATTAAAAGTCAATCTTACCTAGCCAGCCACACAAAAGGAGGCTGCGGGTGGCTTTGGTCTGCAGGCTGTCCCTTGCTGACCCCTGATATAGATGCAGATCTTTGAAATCATGTGCCTGACATAAGGTGAAGTTTGTGGCCAGAGAACAAAGCAAAACTAACTGGCCCACAAAGGAGCCGTTTTCCAATTAAACCAACTACCACTCTGTGAGTAATAAAAGTTCAAGCTAACCTTGAAAATCCAACTCTCTGCACCATACTTAACCTGCTCTACTGTGCTAACATGCACCTGGCCTACTGTAAACCAGACGAGTGAAGAGAGAGGGCATTCTACCAATCATGGAGGTAAATAATGCTGTAAAACCACAGCCAGTATAGTTAAGTTGTCTGTTGCAGGCTAAGAAAAATACACTGCACCAAAACAGAGATCACACTGTTGTCCTTGGATAGGACCAAGGCACCTGATGCAACTCAGCATAAATAGGACTGAGTGAACTCAGGGTATACACTCTAGCACATGCGCGCACGTGCGCACACACACACACACACTCATGCACACACACCCCTACCTTTCTGGGGCTAAGAGAATTGAATTCTTAGAACCCCCTTATCAGATGCATCACAGATGACTCATAAACTAGCAATAGCTGCTCAACTTCTAAAAACAATGGGTGGACTCATCTCCTACGCATGCCAACTATTTCTGTTTACAAAATAGGCACTCATTGTTAGTGCAACACTAACCACTTTCCCATTTCCCTATTTCTGAAAAGCTTCTTAATCCAGTGGATTTCAATAGAGTTCAATGGCACTGCCACTGTCCTTTTTCCATGTATTTCAAATGTTGGCAAGCCTGAATGTGCCCTTTCTCCCTCTCCTGGGTTATTACTCCCAAACAACAGACTCTGATGTCAATGATTTTTGCTGCCAGCCAAAAGACAATTTTCTCTTCAAATCATTTCTAAGGAACTGTGACTATAACTCAAAGAATTCTAAAAACAAGAAACTGATTGGCAAGAGGAAAGATGAATGTGACTAGTCCGATGGACCTCCTAGGATCATCCGGAAGAGTAGGGTTTCCTTATTGACTTCCTCTTAACTGCTCTGTCTTTAGATCACAAGGTCTGGTTTGGTATTTCCTAAGGAGGCAAAGAACTGCTCACTTAGGAATGCACGGAGGAGATGACTTACCATTTATAAGGAATAACTTGATAAATAGCACACAGACCATCTTCGTTGCCACTGAGAGCAAAATTATTATCTTGGTAGGTGTCATTCAATCTTTTTGGCATATATATAAAGTAATAAAGCAAAGATAGCTTAAGAACAGGCCGAGTTTGTATAAAGGTATGCTGCAATCTCGCTGCAACTTAGTAGAATTCACTGAAAAATATTTAGAGACATCAGAAAGTGATGCTGGTGCATTTGGTTAAGAATATAATTCTTCTGATAGAATGAGAAGACTATTTTTTATGATGGGATAATAATGATCGAATTCCCATAATATATGAGCAAAGACTTAGGGCAATATGCTGATGGGTCTATACTTTTACTTCTATTTTTATTTCCTCCTTATGTAGGCTCAGTTGAAAAACACTAAATTTAAAGAGAGAAGGGACCTGGTAGTCTGATCTCAGTTTACAGAGACTCTTATATTTTTAGACTTATCCTTACTGGAAGGAGTATTTACTGGTTTGTTTGTAAACATGGATCAATGGTGCATTGTTTTGCTGGTAGGGTAATTACAAATGGCCCACAAAGGCAAATATTGAGAGACAAACAGAGAGACAGGGAGGGAGAGAGGGCCAGAGAATTCACCTACAATTAAGTAAACAATCCACCAAAGTGAAGGTAATTGCTGTAACTGACAATGACAATTACTGTCCTTTTCCCAAATAGCAATTTAACAACAAATGCCCTTTTGCAATACCAACCTCATCTAGTATTTCTTAGCAGTCTCAGAACTATTTTGAATTTTCAAATGAAGGAGGCATTCCTAGGAAAGTAGACAATGAGCAGCCAGTCCCATGCTGACTTTGTGATTATTATTATCACCACACCTCCACAGCCTACTAAAAGTTTGAGGGTGAACTAAACCTTTCAGTTGATCTTTTTCCTCTCTGATAAATTTGCAACAATAATGAAAGCCACTGTTTTGCCCTAAAGCCTTGTTTCTGGTTTTGCAAAATCTAATTCTTACATATCCATTCACTCATTTCAGTAAAACTTTGCTGAGGGGCAGCTACGTGCAAATGCTGTTCTAGATCGTGTTAGCGGGAGGAGGATGATTTCAACAAGGAAGAATTTGGCGTTAATCCTGCCCTTGTAGGGCTCAGCGTTCAATAGGGATGGTAAAATGTATGCCTAAATAATGGAAGTGATACTTACTATTAGAAAGATACAAATTACACTGAAAAGGAAAGGAAGAGAGACCTCCCTTCTACCCGGGAGGATCAGACAAGCAGTTTTGGAGGAGATAACATCTGATCTAGGCCTTCCAGGACCATGAGGATTCAGAAGACAGAGATGAGACAGGGTAGGGGTGGGCTGCTGGAAAGACCAAGGTAACGGTTTTGAGGCAGGCAGCCTCTACAGAAAAGGGAAGGTTAGTGCGGCAGAAGCTGAGGTCATCTGAAGGGAAAAGAGGTTGAAAATACAGTCTGGAACAAGTGGCACAGCATTGACAGAGTCCTCATTCTAGCTTCATGGTCTATCTATCTACACCAAAAATACATTTCCTCTCTCAAGTTTTTAGTAGGTAAGAGGAAAAGGAAAAAGTCTTATTGCACTGGTGTTAAGTTCTTCAAAAAAACAATTTTTTCAACTAGATTTTTTTCCTCTAAAAGCAGGTTAAAAATAAATTTAAAGAGTCTAAACTTTCCATCTCCACTCCACCTCTAGACCTTTTCTCACTCTCCAGAAGTAACCACTGCCAACAGTTCTCTTGTGTACCCTCCCCAAATATTCTGGGCAATATAATGTATACATATAGACACACCCTCCTTCCTTGCTCACTTCCACCCAATATTCAGTTTGGATTCATGTAATAGTACTGTGTTACACAGTATTAATAATACTATGCTACACAGTAACATAGTGTTACACACTATGTTGCCGGTTACAACCTAGGAGAGTTTTCCTCACCTGCCCATATAAGTCTATTTTACTCTTTTAAGTAGTAGTCTAATACTCTATTTTATGAAAGTACCATGATTATTTAACAAGTTTCCTAGGGTTAGACTTGGTATTATTTGATTTTGCTATCACTTGGTGTTTAATTCTTAATAACAAAATGTTTAGTTACTTCTTTCAGGAGTTCAAGGGCTCCTGAAAGCAATGGGAAATCTTAAATTGCACATGCAGGAACCCACATGACAAATATGAAGCCGCTGAGAGGTTTATTGGTTTCGCAATATACTTTAAGCATACATTTTACTTCTTGTGAACAGGAACCTGACAGCCTCTGTCTACAGTTTGGTACATTTGATATTGCCAAGCCGTTTTCATGACAGTAAAGGGGACGGTTATTGGTGGAACACTAGCAAGATAATTCAGGAATACTGGCTGATTTTATAAGGTGATTTTAAAGGTACATTATATTGGAAAGTAAAAGGTAAGTACTAACTTGCAAGCATCCATTGATAAGAATAAAGTTTTTCTCAAGTTGTAGAGTAATAATGCAACTTTGGTGTCTGAAGAAGGCATCACCAAAGGCAGTATGGTGTTTTAGATCACGCTGGCTCTAGAGTCAAGCAAGCCTGGATGGGACGATGGCTCCCCTACTTTCTAATGTGTGATCACAGGTAAGTTATTAAGCCTCAGTTACTTTATCTGTAAAATGGGGCTAATACCTACCTCATAATGTTGGTGGTGGGGATTAAGACAGTGTAGCATATATAGATACTGTTCAGTAAATGTTAGCCATTATTTAGTGACTACCTAATACTAACTGTAGTATTTTAACAAATACCTACAGTGTGTACTACGCACCACGCACTACTATCACTCTCTCCATCTCTCTTTCTTTCTCACATACACACACACACACGCACACACACACCACTCATTTATTCTTCTTAGCAGCTCTATGCATTGGTGCTAATAAAAGTCTCCATGCATGCCACTTTTCAAAATCTGTTTTTAGATAAATTATCTTTTTCATTCCCACAACGACAACACAAATGAGATAGAAAATGGAAAACAAGAATCCAAAAGGTCTGGTATTATAATCAACCAAATAAAATTTAAACTATTGTTTTACACACATTGTACTTTTGTTTCACAATTAACATTTCAAAGAGATGGTTCACAAACTCAGTGTTAATAATAAACTGATATCTCAGAAGTGTCGTGAATTCTACTTTTGTTTTTCATGGTTTTCAACTTAAGGACTACATTATTAAAATAAAAATAATAATACATGCTAAGAAGTTATGGAAAAATAAAAAGCATTTATTGCTTTATCAGATTCTGTGTAGTGTAATAAACATCACACTTACCTAGTACTACGAGATATGTTCTAGAGGTTAATTTCCTATAAAATGTATGCCTTTAATAGAAATCTTCAGAAAATGTAACAAAATGTAACAAAACAAAACCCACCATTCTTCCATGTCAATATTGATTTCTAATCCCTACTTCTGCTATGATGGAGTTATGGGTAAGACTCAGATAAAGAGGAAGTTACGGTAGCAGGAAATTCCTTTAGCATCTATTGCCTTTTATTTGGGTCCCCACTCCTAGGAAAACAGCTCAACAAGTACTCTTTACCCTGAGGTACTTGTGCTTCAGTACATCCCTGACTTGCAGCCTCAGGGTCTAGCCCCACTTTGTTCCCCATAGAGGATATATACCTGCAGAACTATGCTAAATCGAGAGTGCCCACCAGCATCCTCAGAATTCAGAAAAATGCAAAATCCAGCACCATTCTTACAACAGGACAGGACTCACTGAATCTAACTGAATTAGAGTGTGTTAAACAGGGATGACAGCCATTATGGATAGGTTAAAAAAAAATGAGCCACAAACTCATCCAAGAAAAAGAAATCACACCAACAAGTTTCCAGATGACCGCAGAGAAGGCTCCACACCCAGCCTCAGGGAGACAGTAAGGAGCCTTCCCAGCTGCTGGTCCAAAGAAGCCTGGACAGTCTTGGACTCCTTTCCTGTGTTGGCCAATGTGAGTCTGGAATGGAGCCCTGTACCAGATGAAATATCTTGATCCTGCCAACTGCTTCTTGGCTTTGAGCAGCTGTAGGAGCAGCTGGTTTTACAACAGTCACAGAGTGAGTCCTTGTCCTGAGGTAGGAGAGTCCTAAGTTTAGTGAGAAACTTAAAGTTTGAGCCTTTGTACAACTACCTTCATGAGATTTAGCTGAAGACTTGGTGTGTCGCGCTTGTTATCCATGAATCTTACAAATAACTAAATGATCTATAATAGTTTCATCCAGGAAAAATCTTCCTTCGACTACAAAAGTAAATTTTTCCAATTCCCCACTTTAATCAGACTCTAAAGTGTCATGAGATAGAACGTCAATTATCCCTCAGCCAGTATAGATAAAAATCAATTGGATTCTAGGAATAGTAGATTGAATACAAGAACTTACTCCTTCTCCCTTGATATCCCAGTAAAAAGATTTTTTTTAAGGCGTAAAGCTGCTAGGATAAAATATAATAGTAGACAACAATGAAATTTTGAAAGCTGGAAAGCAGACAGACCTGAACCATAAATCGGCAGTGGAAAAAGCCAAGACCAACTCAGTTTACCTCACAGAATCTCTAAAAGGCACTGCAGGCATGACTGAAAGTTGGGGATAATGGAAGGGGTGAACTAAAATAGTGAGGATCTGTTGAACTTTTTTCAAGAAATAGCTAGATTCCCCAGACCAGGTCCTACTCCATAAAGCTGACTGGTTGGTCCTCTCCCATCCTGGCAACAATCTGAATATATGTTCTCTGGAAAGTATACAATATATGTTTCCAGGTGAGAGACTAGGCACAATTTATGGGGAAGAGGCATACTCTAATGAAAATTGGGAACTGAGTGAACACATGCCTGCTGGGATAATCATTCCAGCCCTTTCCCCCTACTTGGTTCCCAGAAAGATGGCAGTGAGGTCCAGGCCCCCAGAACAGGGGACTGGGAGCTGTTCTCTGGGTGATCTGAACAGCCAAAGAAGAGGGTCCTAGACAAATGACCCTGGTGGTTCCCAAGTAAAGGGCTCGAGAGCATCTTAAGTGAAGCTACTGCGAACAAGCCCCACTCATGTGTGCCAGGCTCAAATCAGCCTTGTTTTTCCCCCATTCTTGAAGACAGCAGATAAAGAGGAACTATCTGACATCTGGGCAAAGACTCTAAGGTGAAAGACCCCAAAACAAACAAAAATCAGCTTGTACCTCTGGGATATAAACAGCAAAATCCAGATTGTGGAAAACTTTACACAAATGGCCCTGTTTCTTAAATAAATGGCACAGAATAAAAGGAGAGAAATGGGAAAATATAAATTAAAAAAGACTTAAAATACATATCAACCAATTGCACTGTGTGAACCTTATCTGAATACTGATTTGAACAACCCTTATGTTTAAAAACATAACATAATAAAAGCAATTTAAATACTGATTGTATATTTGATGATATTAGGGAACTGTTGTTGACTTGTTTCTAGGTATGACATATTGAGTTAAAAGAGTCCTTACATTTTAGAGATATATATAAAATATTTAGGGATGAAATAATAAAATAGCTGAGATTTGCTTCAAGACAATCTTGGTGGCGAACTGACTAAAACAACCATCCATAGAAGGAAGGAAACATAAAAATCTTTTTCCACTATTCTCTCTACTTCACGTTTTAAATTGTTCATAATGCAGGAAAAAAACTATCATTAGAATCCTCAGGGAAGATACTGAAATCATGAAACAGAACCAAAATAATATTAAAAAGAAACATTCTTAGAGTTTTTAAGCTCCTATAAATAAAAAATAATAACAGAAATAAAACATTCAAGAAAGAGGGGAAAAATTGAGGACATATCCCCAAAATTACAGTGAAACATTATAGAAATGAAAATAAAGGAAAGATTAAAAAACTTAGAGGACTAGTCTAGAAGGTCCAAAATCTGGGGGTAATAGGAATTCGCCAACACAATAATGTAAAAAAAATTCCCCGAACTGAAGGCCATGGATTTCCTTTTTTTTTTTTTTTTGAGACAGAATCTTGCTCTGTCCCTCAGGCTGGACACGATCTCGGCTCACTGCAACCTCCGCCTCCTGAGTTCAACCGATTCTCCCGCCTCAGCCTCCTGAGTAGCTGGGATTACAGGTGCCCACCCCCACACCCAGCTAATTTTTTGTATTTTTAGTAGAGATGGGGTTTCACCATGTTGGCAAGGCTGGCCTGGCTGGTCTCAAACCGCCAGGTGATCCACCGGCCTCAGTCTCCCAAAGTGCTGGGATTATAGGCGTGAGCCACTGCGCCCAGCCTATGGATTTCCAAAGAAAGACCATGGATTTCTAAAAGAAAAGATTGCACCCAATGCCTGACACAATTGATGAAAACAGGCCCACATCAAGGCACGTCATTGTGAAACTGCAGGATATTGGGAACTAAGAGATTTGACAAGTTTCCAAAAAAAAAAAAAATTAACAAAACCTGGCTATATACAAAAGATCAGGAATCAGAAGCATATAGGACTTCACAACAGAAAAAAGCTAGAAGGAAATACAGCAATACCTTCAAAATTCTGAAGGAAAATTATTGCTAGTATAAAGTTCTATATGCAACCAAACTACCAATCAAAGGTAAAAGTAGAATAAAAATATTTTTCAGAAATAAAGGTCTCAAAAATTTTATTTTCAGTCACCTTTTCTGAGCAATAACAGCACATAAGTAAATCCAGAAAGAAGAATAAATGGAATATAGGAAACAATGGATCTAGCAAAGAAGAGAGGTAGAGGAAATCTCCAGAAGGGTGATCAAGAGAGGTTGCGAAATTAAAGCTACCCTTTATGCCTCAGTTTCCTTATCTGTGAAACAGGAAATTAATGCTAGCAGCTACTTCATAGAGTTATTGTAAGGATTCTGCATAAAACAGAGTAATGCCTGGCACTACTAGATGCTACTTGTATCTCTTGTAGAGATACAAGAATTACTGTTGTTACAGTCATCAAAGAATTGACTTTTTACACTAGGTGAATTTATAACTTGATATATTGCGATAACTTTAAAAAAAAGAAATCAATGTAATACACATTCTGAACTGAACATATTCCCAGCTTTGGAATGACTGAAAATAGTCACAGAACCATAGCGTTTTGGAGGTTGGCCTGGTTCTGAAATTTTTCTTGCACAATTTCCTTGTTTTGAAGAGGAAGGAACTGAAGCTCAGAGTGGCTAAGAAACTTGCTTAAAACTACATAGCCATTTAGAAGAGGAGATGGGAGTAGCACTCAGGTGTCTCGTGTAAATGCACTGAAAACCAGAAGTGTAGCTCCTCAAGCAGTCTACTATCCTCAGAGAGTCAGAATTTCACATATACCCAAAAAAATCACCATAGAAATATGTTGTCCAATTCTGCCATATTACCCTAAAACCTGGCACTCAGCTCAAGTGGAAAGGCAACTTACAAAGATGCATTCAGAAAGATCAAGAGAGGAGGCTAGACTTAAGTTCACTGAATTAGGCTGACAATATGGAAGACAGTGTATCGAATTCACCATCTTACACAGTCTTTTAATTTTAGAAAGGACACGTTAGTTTACACACACAAAAATATTAATGCCTAACACAGAGCAGCATGGATGGGCATTTCTGTTCCTGGAGTAATGGAATGGGCAGTAATATTCTTTTATCTGAGTTTTTGATGCGTTTTTTGAAAGGATATCCACAGTTTGTAGGATTAGTAACCATTTAGGTCACTGCTCTAAGGAAATGATGCTCCTGTCAAAATGACATGGCAACAAGGACTATCTAGCCAGGCCAATGAAAAGCATGAGTTTCAAGTCAGAGAACAAAAGGCAAGATCCTCGGAGAAGTGCTTTCTCCTTCACCTCACCACTGACACTCGTGTGACATTTGAGAGGGAATTAGGCTGGGCGAGAATTTTCTTAGTACAAATTATATCATCTCTCTTAATCTTGTTCCAACTAAAAATAAGCCCTCCATACATTTGCAGGAAGTCCCATTCAACAGTTTGAGATAAAGTTATTTAAAAAGAAAATTGCCCATTTTCTTTTCATTGAATCTCAGTGGGAAAGTACATGCTAATTTCTCATCTTCAAAACACTGAAAATTTCTATGCTTCTTGAATATTTATTACAAACAAATTCGTAATTGCCCTTTGATGTAGTACACGCTTCACAGCAATCCAAATGCCAAAGTGGTGACTGGCTGGGGTTAAACACCTCTTAATATTTTAACTGAGATTTAAAGTCACAGGTAGACTGCAAAAATTCCAAAAAAAAAGTTATTTTCAAATGTTTTAATCCTTTTCACAAATGCTTATTTCAGTATTTTTGATTAATAAAAAGATTTCCTCCTTCCTCTTTGTTGTAAGCATTAGGTACATTTTGGAAAATCACTCAAGCAATAAATATCAAAGTATGTACTTGTAACTTAGCCAAGCTAATAAAAAAACTATTTATAAATATTTCACATTTCTTCTATGTAATAAAAGAAACATACAAAAAGTTCAGCTTTAAAATGGAAAGTACTGGCACGTCAATACTCACAGAAAAAGTAGGATTCCAGTGTTTGCCAGGGCAAAGGCGAGTCCCAAAATCCCACTGCCCATAATGGCATTGCTTAGGTTAAAAACAGACATGCCTAAGGAGGTTGTACCTGGAATCTGAACAAACAAACAAACATTGACACTAAGCAAAATAATCCCCAAGAAAGTTCATCAAGCCAAAGCCTTTAATGCACTCTCAGGAACCAATATGGAAGTAAAATTCAAGAAAATCCATTCTTAAGTTACCTAGTTATTTCCTTGAATGGATTTCAAGAGAAAATACATAAAGTATGAGGAATATCCTGGTGAATACAGGTAGTTATGCTTTTGGTATTATACTACTTGAATTAAAAAGATTTGTCCCAATTTATATGATTAAAAAAATTAGCATACTTCATTATAATGATACTTACATACTCATCACACTTCTTTTTTTCCAAATGGCTGTTTGTGAGACTTCTTCTACTTTCACGATCAGAAATAAACTTGCTGTAAAGACATGCGTAATATATTTAACCTTATGATAATGATTTGAAGCTTGACATCTTTACTAAATGATATACTACTCACCAAAACATACATGAACATTCACCCATCAGCTCTCTAAGAGTTTACAGCCCTATTCAACCACCAACTCCCTCCACTTTTTTTTTTTTTGCCATTATGAGTTGTCTATATTCTCGTTTTACCAAATGAACGATAAGTGCCCCAAGGGCAGGTACTTTGCCTCATTCATTTTTATATCCTGCACTCTACCTAGTACAAAACAGTGCCAATAACAGGTGCTCATCTTGAGATGAAATGAAAGACAACCATAAGTCAAAAACAGCTATACATTTTGAATCATTTTAATAATAAATTTAAACCCTATATACAACATAAATTAATTTTTGTATAGTTTTTCCCTAAGTGGAAAATTAGATAATATCAAGACTACTATAAACCTGGTATTTAAAAGGATACTAGAGGCAAGTTTTGTTTTGAGCTCAGGTTCTTGGACTACAAAATTGTTAAATAGAAATTCCCTCTCCCTTGCAGAAAAGAAAACAACTGTTTCACCACCAAACATTCCTTCAGCACCTGCTATATGCAAGTCACTGGAACAGGCACTGGGGAGACATGGGGGTAGGTAATAAGTGATGCAAATAGGAGGCTACAGGAGTTCAGACTAGGAAATTACCGTGGGGAGGCAAGGCATATGGTTGATGGTGAAGATCAGAGCCAAGGCTTTAAGAAAGCAAGGGACTTAGAACTTGAATTCAAATCCTCACTATCTCTGAGGGCCTGAGCATGCTACCTTAGTTTCCTCATCTGGGAAATAGAAGTTAACACTATTACATTATCTTATCAAGTTATTGGGAGACTTAAATGAGAGAGCACATGTTAAACATCAGTCCAGCACCTGGCACAGAGTAACAGCAATAGATGTTAGACAGTCCTCTCCATGGGGAAAATGGGACTTGAGATGGGAACAATTCAGCCAGGCTAAATGGAGTAAATGATGTACAAATATACAGAAGTAAGAATTTAAAATGCTTTAAGAATCATCAAATATATTCAGGATGAATATCAAAACTTTATAGCCTAAATTTCTAATTTAAAAAAATTATCCAACAAATTATTTTGTCAAAGAAAAGTCCAACAACAGATGTTGGTGAGGATGTGGAAAAAAAGGAATGCTTATACACCATTGGTGGGAACTTATATTAAGACAGTCTCTGTGGAAAACAGTATGAAGATTCCTCAAAGAACTAAAAATAGAACACCATTCCATCTAGCAATCCCACTACTGGGTATCTACCCAAAGGAAAGGAAACTATTATATCAAAAAAAATCTGCATTCATATATTTATCACAGTACTGTTCACCATAGCAAAGTCATGGAATCAGCCTAAGTGTCCATCAACAGATGACTGGATAAAGAAAATATAGTGTCGATTTATACCACGGAATACTATGTCACCATAAAAAATAATAAAATCATGTCTTTTGCAGCAACGTGGGTAGAGCTGAAGGTCTATATGAAATGACTCAGGAACAGAACATCAAAACCTGAATGTTCTTACTCATAAGTGGGAGCTAAACAATGGGTCCACGTGGACATAGAGAGTGAAATAATAGACACTGGAGACTCCAAAGAAGGGGAAGGTGGGAGGGGGCAAGGGATGAAACACTATCCAATGGGTACAATGTTTACTATTTTAAAAGCCCAAACTTCACCACTACGTATTATATTTGTGTAACACAACTGGACTTGTACCTCCTAAATCTATAAAAATAAAAAATTAAATGAAATTAAAAGTCCATGCATAGGCAAACTGCTGCATATATTAGTAAGATATGTTAAGGATGCTTTTTGGCTCTTCTAGTCTGGAAATTCAATTACCTGATCATGGTTAGAACTAACGACAGTGAATTTTGCATTAATAAATATAAAACCACTTGAACTGGACTAGTTTAATGAAGCAATGATGCATGCCTATTTAAACTGTACATTAGATTTTAATATACTTTTTTCTGAGACAGAGTCTCACTCAGTCACCCAGGCTGCAGTGCAGTTGTACAATCTCCACTTCCCAGGCTCAAGTGATTCTAGTGCCTCAGCCTCCCAAGTAGCTGGGATTACAGGTATGCACCATCACACCCAGCTAATTTTTGTATCTTTAGTAGAGACGTGGTTTTGCTATGCCAGCCAGGCTGGTCTTGAACTCCCGGCCTCCCAAAGTGTTGGGATTACAGGCATGAGCCACCACAACCGGCCTCATACACTTTTTTCAATGATGCTATATTTCATAATAAAACATTTTTAAATGAAACATATGTATCATTGATGTTGATTTTATTCATTGACGTTTTTCATCTTTATCCAAGGGATCTGGTTCTTTCAGGCACTATTTCTCCAAGTTTGTGTTATTTCAAACAAAATAACCAAAGTTAGGCAATACACTTATTACAAACTTACTCTGGGATCATCGCTTGGTATAAGTTATACAATCTGTGGACACTGCTTTTGGCTAGGACTTACTGGGGATCAAAATGATGTGGAAGAAAAACTTTGGTCTCTTGAAACACAGGAGCTGACATTCGGCCAAGGAGAGACCATACCAGCTAACACCAGTATAGGAACGTCAGGCTGTGCAGATTAAGATGAGGTAAGGAGTCCAGAGAAGGAAAAAACCAGCACAGACTGGGATTAGCCAGAGGAAACTAAAAGACAAAAGCCTAAGAAATAATATAGAATGTTCTTAGCAAGAGATTGACATAATAAAAGCAATATATTTGCAGGCAAACTCTGGTGGTTGTATATAGCATTGCTGCTAATAACTGGTTTGGCTTTTCTTTTGTCTTTAACATTTTGAATCTTTCCACAGAACCAAGGTTTACAGATCTGGCTGCAGAACAGCAGGGGAAAGCAGCCTTCCCTTTCACACAGGCCGCCCTAAGAAACGTGGGGACTGGACTTTCCAAAATGAAATTGAGTCAAAATATTTAAGTGTTGTTGTCAAAAGACTGTACAGTGTCTCTTGGTATTTGTAGGGGATTGGTTCTAGGATACCCCTCTCTCTTCTGCAGATACTAAAATCCAAGGATGCTCAAGTCCCTAACTTAAAATAGTTATAGAATTTGCATATAACCTATGCATATCCTCCTGTATACTTTAAGTCATCTCTAGACTACTTATAATACCTAATACAAATGCTAGGTAAATAGCTGTTATACTATATTTTTAAATTTGCATTTTTTAAATTGTTGTATTGTCAATTTGTGTTTGTTTTCTCAAATATTTTCAATCCTGAGTTGAATCTGCAGTTGCAGAACCCAAAGATATGGGCAGCCAACTGTATTTTGTCAGGCTAATTTTATTATTATTATTATTATTATTATTATTATTATTATTTTAGAGACAAGTTCTTGCTTTGTGGCCCAAGCTGGAGTGCAGTGACACAATCATAGCTCACTGTAACCTGGAGCTCTTAGGCTCAAGTAATCCTCCTGCCTCAGCCTCCCAAGTAGCTGGGACTACGGGCACACACCACCACGCCCAGCTTATCTTTTAAAAAAAATTGTGTAGGGATGGAGTCTTGCTATGTTGCCCAGGCTGGTCTCGAACTCCTTGGCTCAAGTGATTCTTCCAACCTCGCCTTCCCAAAGTACTGGGATTACAGGTGTGAGCCACTGTGCTTGACCTAATCTGGCTAATTTTCATAACCAACTCACGTCTACTAAGTCTATCCAGCCGTTTCCCTTTGCCTTTCTTGTGAAGGGACTTGTTTCCCAGAGAGAATTTCCATTATATTTAAATTAATAGAAAAGCCTAAACATTTTCAAACAAACCGAACAAAACACCAATAAACTGCCTGTTATGGAAGATCTAAATTCCAGGCCTGGTAACACTCCCTTGGGTTGGTAGCAAAGCATAGGTGAGCAGAGAAGAAAGAGATCCAGGCACTGTGACATGAGGGGGCATTCAGCCAGGTCAAACATTGTACAGTTGAAGCAGATAAAGAATAAGTCCCTGTATGACTGCCAGCTGTTTCCTGCAGAACTTCTGCATAGTGAGAATAATGATGCTGACTGACAGAGCTATTTTAATGAGTAACCGTTAAATAAGCACATTAAAACACATTATTTGTAGAGTGTCTCCTTGATTCTGTCTCTTTCAGTCTACTTTCTGCAACAAGACTTAATAGGTTTTCCCAAAAATCTTCACTGCCTCCCCCACTGAATAAGCTTCAAGCACAAATTCCTCACCCTGCAATTTCAGGTACTACTTAATTTGATTTTGCCTCAGTGTTCCAATCTTAGCTCCCCCTGCTCCTCCTGAGAGGGGCTGAGGGCTGAGATACGACCAGGGCATTCTGAGAGCAGAGAATGAAAAACAAGATGGCAGTAGGAATTCACTTTCCCTTGAGGAGGTCCTCTTTCTTCCTCTCAGCCAATCTTTCCCTATCAGTTCAAAACCCTCATCATCCACAAGTCTTCCACACTCTGGTTTGGAACTTTTGGACTGTGACCTACTTATTACTTTATCTGTACCACATTCTGTCAACACTGAACTCATCTTGAATTGTGGTTGTCCAGTGCTGTCTCTCAGCTCCTTCTAATATGTACCTACCCACACATTAGCAACTCAGAGGAGCTCTCCATGAGCTGAATATGCATCTTCTGTTTAGAAATTAGGGAGTAGCTTAAGCTGGAGGGAAATTTAGCTCAATAAGAATGAAGTACTTAAAGCCTCCCTATTCTCTTTATGATGCTTCAACTTTTTCTTCTCTTTAAGTCTTTACATCTTTGCTTTGTATTTCTTTTTTTTTTTTTTTTTTTTTTTTGAGACGGAATCTCGCTCTGTCGCCCAGGCCGGACTGCAGTGGCGCTATCTCGGCTCGCTGCAAGCTCCGCCTCCTGGGTTCACGCCATTCTCCTGCCTCAGCCTCCCGAGTAGCTGGGACCACAGGCGCCCGCCACCACACCCGGCTAATTTTTTGTATTTTTAGTAGAGACGGGTTTTCACCATGTTAGCCAGGATGGTCTCGATCTCCTGACCTCGTGATCCTCCTGCCTCAGCTTCCCAAAGTGTTTGCTTTGTATTTCTATACATTTAAAAAATATATAAAACTAACTTTTTGTAATGGAAAATTCCATTCAAAATAACTAGGTCAAGCAGCTTATCACAAGTTTCTGTTATCTCACCATTTAAAAGATGCATTTGCTTATTAAAAAGCACATGACCTCCGGCAATATAATTGATGTAATATTTCTCTTTATTGACGTAAAATATGCTATGGAAGAAGGTGCCTTTGACATGTTATCTCAGGATGACAAAGTATTATTTAAAAAAGAGTTCTCACTGGGTGTGTCTGTACCCATAAAACAGTATTTAATTAACCATTAGGTAGCCAATTGCTCTGTGAACAAACAAAACAAAACAAACTCTACAATGGGTGATTGGGTGACCTGAACAGACAAAGCCTTAAAAAATGATGTAAGCTGTTATACTGAGGTACATTGTGAAGAGAGGCAAGCAACAGAAAGCTGTTATTTAAAACCAGAAACAAATCAACAGCAACAATCTAATTAAGGATGAGTTGTACAACAGAAAGATAATCTTCCTATTTTAATCTCTTACCAATCAGGTTCTTACTAGATTATACTGTTTCCTCTGAGAATTCATAACATAAAAGAGATGAGTGGTTGAACTTAAATGACCTTTTCTACTCCTTTCTCTGAAATGCTAACATTGTATTAAAAAAGAGAATAAAACGAAAGGGAAGAAGCAAGTAACAGAGATTGGAAAACATGAAAAGGGAGAATTGAAGAAACAGGAATCTAAAGAGAAGAGAAAACTGAGAGGTAAGCAAAGCCTTTTTTGATGGACAAATTCCACTGAAAATAGGAAAAAAAGACTTTAATTGTAACAGGAGGAATGAAAGCAAGAGAAGAATTTTCTGACATGAAAATTGAATATAGAAAGATGTTATGGTATCTTCTTCCCTAAGGTATAGAAAACGTAGAAGAAGAGGGATAACTTTTCAAGGGTCCTCTCAAGTGATAAAAATTTAGCCCACAAACTCCAAAAGATATATAAAGACAAGTGGATTCAGGGTGTAGTGACAAGAGTTGCCTCAAATTCTTTTAAAAACAAATTTTAATGAAATACTCTCAAATTTTGTTAAATAGTTCCTGGGTCATAATAGCAATAAGTATACAGAAAGAACAATAGCAGATAAATATTAAAATACATGCATATTTGTCTGGATACACTAGAATAATCTACTAATGTTTCACCAAATTTAAGGTGGCAATAACCAGCAATCATCCAAAACCTAGAGCAATGTCATTGCTTCTTGAGGTGGAGAAGAAAGAAGTGCTTGCCAAAGAAAGGGGACTGCATTTTTACTGGTAGACTTTTCCCATACTAAGAGGCTTACTATTGCCAGACACTGTGCCAGGTACTTTACGTGGATTTCCTCATTTATTTTCACAATAATTATATGTGGTTGGTATTATTTTTAGCCCCAGTTTGGAAAAATTAAGTAACTTGACCAGAGTTACATTACTATTAACCCATTTATGCCAGAGGTTGCAATTTTCTTTGTGCGAAAAATTAGACCTTGGCAATGACCTTGAGCAGTAGGATATAAATAAGTCCCACAAGCTTAGCGTTCCAATAATGGAACACTAGGCATAAATGGGCTACCTAACCTGTTGTGGCAGGATTTGAATATAAGCAGGCTAAGTGCAGAGCCTATGTTCTTAACCTACAGATAATAGTGCATTAAACATTCCCCAACAATCCCATGAGGAAAGGTATTATTATTATCCCCATCTTAAAGGGATGGGATTGAGGCTCAGAGCACAAGATCAATAAGATCTGTGATAGAGCCAGGATTCAACGCAAGTCTAAATCCAAAGCCACGTACTTTACTCTCTCTCTCAGTCAACACATAATTTGTAATGTCCACCCTGTAGACATTACCTAGACACTAGGACAGGCAGTCCACCCTGCCTAGACACTAGGATAGGCAGAAGGAGTATAAAGATGATTAAGACAGTCCCTTCTCACAAGAAGTTCACATTTAGAGGAAGAGTCTAGAGCTTTCTACTCAAAGTTTGGTTCATGGACCAGCAGTTATGGGCATCACGTGGGAATTTGCTAGAAATCAGAATTGCAGGCCCTACCCCAGACTTACTGAATCAGAATCTGCATTTAACAAGGTTTCCAAGTATTTCATACACACATTAAAACACCAGTTGGCAGCACTGGTCTAATGGATATTTTCAAAGGTATTGCCATTCCAGGTATAGGTTTCTATGACCACAACCCCAAAATTTGGGCATGAAATAAAACAACTGAACTGGAATAAGGGCAGGTGTCTGAATGCTCAAATGACTCTACTCTTATTTTCAACCAAACTTAAAAGAATAAAAGGTTCTTATTGTATCCAATTGCGAAGTTTCCAGGCAGAGCTATCAGCTAGATGCCAAGTAACACACCATCAATGTTTGTTTTCAACATTTTCTCTAGCTTCCTAAAAGTTCACTGTTTGGGGAGAAGCAGTTTTCTTAGATTCATATAATGGGACCTACCTTCCTCCCACAAATTTGAGAAAACCGCAGGAAGAATGAGGGGTATTTAGGTGTAGTTTTTGCAGGAATCATGGACTACTAAAATATGCCAATACAGTAAGCCAGATAACCCAGTAGGGACCTTCAATAAAATTGGCAAGGGTCTTTTTCTTTATTAGCTTCATCCTATAACATGTTGTTTTTCAATTGTCTTAGAGCCAGAAATGAAACAAGAGTCATGAACTGAGTCAGAGAAGGAGGGGAAATAAAGAAAAAAAAAAACCCAAAAGACTCATCACACTGCATTTGCAATACAGGAATCAAAAGCCAACAGACCTCCCTCTGTACCAATGCTTGCCCTGGTTGGAGCCTATAGGGAAGTGAGCTCATCCGGGCAAGGTGCCTAAGTCGCGGGTGAGAATAGATGTTTCTCCCATCTACTGCAAGTGGTAATCATCTAAAAACTTGACATTTTTAGTAAGTGACACTTTTAAAAATCAAGTTCAGATTCTAAACTGACTATTATAAATGACTCCCACCTTTAAGGCCCTTGAGGTTTGGATTGCTTTGATAATGGATTGCTTTGATAATTTTATAAAACCACATGTCCTACTTGTGGTGAGAATTCCTTCCACTGTTCAGTGGAGGTCAGCAGGGACTACTGAACTGTCCAGGAGTACAGCACATAAAATGGCCCTGGTAGCATTTAATAGAACTATTAAAGACTAGCTTTTTACCAATGCCCAAGCATTATAACCAGGGGGAGGAGGGTAGAGTAAAAATACACAAATTTTAGACAGACCTGTGTGTACCCTTGGATAAGTTATTTTCTTCCTCTGAAACTTAGTTTCCTTATTTGTAAACGGAAATTTTACATTTTTCTCATTTGCAGAAGAATACCTGCTGTGCATGGAAGTTATAAGGATATGTGGTAGCATATGTAAAATACCTGGCACTCAAGAAATGGGTATTATTATTAAGAATTACTCAAAAAAGATGAAAGAAGTAAGTACACTTGAGTCCCATAGTAAGAAACATCACCTAGCACAGTTGACCATACTTGGATAATAATGAGGAAAAGTATCTGAGTTGGGGACTTAACCTCCAAGAACATTTAAAGGAGGAAAAAAGGAGAACATCTGTATTAATAAATGATGGTAGCTAAATCCTATGCTGGGCTTTTAATCACATACTTTATCAGAATGTAGACTATCAGAAATGATTTCTACAAAGGTGCCTGGTTAGTTGACATAATGTTCTTATCCTCTTCCATCCCCAATTTCCTTTTGACCCTCCCAAAGTATAACATTGTAGGTGTTCTAACAGTCCTGCATATGTCACTCTCTTCTCCTAATCTTTCAGGAGGCTGTGCCGCTAACTCTCAAGCTGGAGGCTTCCTGCTAAGCCAGCTAGACAATCAGTGGGTCTAAGAATGCCCCAAATCATTTTTTTAAAAAGACATTTGGTTCTACTCTTGTGATGTAAGCAATAACGACCCAAGGGTTGGAACAACTTGCCTGAGGACACAGCTAGTGGCTGGGAGCTTCCAGGCCAGCACTCTTCCTACCCTGACCCTCTACGTCTTCCCCATTGCTTCTCTCCTCAGTCGTGGTCGCTTTCCTTCTCTTTTTCTTTTGTGTACTATGTCTCTATTATAGTTCCTCACAGAGTCATTTGGGCTCAACCATTATTATTATTTAAAATCCATACTACAAATGATGCTTATAAGGACGATACATTTGTAGTTTAACACAGATTCATCAGCAAATGCAACTTTGACCATTTCTTGATTAAAATATGTACAGATGACTGTAGTACACATTTGGATATGGGATGCAGTGAAATTCCAGTAGTCTGTTTAATTCATAACAGAGCTTGCTTGGGGTTCAAGGCATGCATATATTTTTATTAGTCTCAATTGAAAGATTTTAAAAGATGAATAAATTACTTTCCTATTTGCTTCATCTGCTATTGCAGACTATGCCCAACAGATGTCACATAAGAAATTCAAATTGCATCTTCAAATGGAACATAACTTTAGTAATGAATAATTCAACAGAATAACTAAAAACCAGAATAATTTTTAAAGCCATTTCTTTTTCTTTACTTTTTTTTTTTTCCAAGACAGAGTTTCACTCTGTGGTCCAGGCTGTAGTGCAGTGGCACGATCTCCGCTCACTGCAACCTCTGCCTCCCAGGTTCAAGCGATTTTCCTGCCTCAGCCTCCCAAGTAGCTGGGACTACAGGCATGCGCCACCATGCCTGGCTAATTTTTTGTATTTTTAGTAGAGACGGGGTTTCACCATGTTGGTCAGGCTGGTCTCGAATTCCTGACCTCAAATGATCCACCCACCTCGGCCTCCCAAAGTGCTGGGATTACAGGTGTGAGCCACGAGCCATTTCTTTCACTGGATAGAAGTGTTAGTGGAAAAATACTCACCTATTTATCTGACCATTTTCTACTTCGGTGAAATCATTGGAGTCATTGCTAATGTTATCATCCTCAGGCACTGTCATGTTTTGCAACTCAGTTAATTCGAGTCCACTTTTGAAATGCATCATGATTAGAAAGTATCTGTAGTTTGAAAATTAGTCCAAATTTCTTCTGTTCTGAGTGTATTTAGAAGTAGATACCCAAATGGAAGCTTGACACCCCTAAAATATAGCAAAATAAAAAAATAACTAAACATATGAAATGCTACTGATTAAAAATAAATTACCACAAATAAACAAGTAGTTAATTTACTGATTATACAACTTTTACATGTTGCTACTAGATGCATTAAAGCAATCTTTGTCTATCAAGTTATGGAGGTGTATCTAAATTTTATGCCTTTTATAGATTTCCTTCCATTTTTAACTATACAGTGAATCATGCCCCATAATCTTACCAATCAGGTTTATAAGAATATCATGTTAGCTGTAGGTAACAGAGACCCCCTTTTATGATATGAAGCAGTGTTGTCGTTGTTGTTGTTCTTTGAGATGGAGTTTCACTCTTGTTGCCCAGGCTGGAGTGCAATGGCACAGTCTCGGCTCACTGCAACCTCTGCTTCCCTGGTTCAAGCGTTTCTCCTGCCTCAGCCTCCCAAGTAGCTGTGATTACAGGCATGCGCCACCACGCCTGGCTAAAATTTTGTATTTTTAGTAGAGACAGGTTTCTCCATGTTGGTCAGGCTGGTCTCGAACTCCTGACCTCAGGTGATCCGCCCTCCTCGGCCTCCCAAAGTGTTCAAATTACAGGCATGAGCCACTGCGCCCGGCCTGAAGCAGTGCTTTTAAAATGAAAGTGATTCAGTTATTTTAATGTGTCAGATCACAGAGCACACATATAGCTGGGTACAGACTGCACAGACACAAAAGCACCTTCGGTTTAGCAATCCCAGCTTAAAGAAAAATGCAAATCCTGGGATCAAGTACCCAACCTGGTAGTCAACCAGTAAACAACAAATTTATGTTTTGAAATTTTGCAAGTAGTGTATCCATCAACTGCAAGAGATTAAATCAATCTCTTCAATGAAATCACTTTATGTCAGGGAATTAGGGAATTAAATACTCAAAAGGATTTGGTTTAATCCAACTGCTACTATATTACTCATCAGAAATGAAAAACTTCCAGAGTTCACATTTTCTCCCATATGGATGACTGTAGTTTAAGTTTCTGAGGGATTACCCATAGTAAGTAGGGAGCGAGAAAAAGAATTTTGGGGGCACAGCAGCCTCACGAATTAAAAAGCAGATGGCTTGTCTATGGCCATGCCACCCTGAATGTGCCCAATCTTGTCTAAAAAGCAGATGGCCACAGAGGCAAATGTAACTTCAAAAGCAAGGCGTATAATGCATGGGGAGCCTCACCGTGATACTCTCAGCAAAGTGATGGGGACCATGGAATGAAGCAGAATGTCAATGAGCTGGATTTTTTTTTTAAATGTCATTAGCAAATCCCCTTGGACAATGTTTTGAATTTTGTCTGATCCTAAATTCCGTAAGATGGCTGTAGCCTAGTTAACGGTCAAACCCCAATGTGCCCAACTAAGTAGTATTTCAAGAAGCATCTTACTAATTTCTATTATTTTGAAGACCCACAGAGAGTGCCCTAGAATGATAACTTTTCCAGGCATCCCCCTCTTTTCCTCTTTCCACAGCCAGGCCACACATTATTCTTTTCATTCACACAGTCTCCTATCTAGAATACAACTTCCCCGGTTTCAGGATCCTGTAATGTGCCATAATATACACATATTTATAACATCTCAGGTGTGAGGTGTTCCAGGAACACAAGTTCTAGGAACCTTGTCTTGTCTTCAGGGCAAGGTACCTCCTCAAGAAGGAGGAGAGCCAGGACAGGGAGATTTGACCCCATGACTCCTGGTCTGAGGCTGATTCCTCTAACCACAGTGGTGGTGCTAGAGACTGGCCCATCTCTGGTTGTTTCTGGTACTTTCATGCAGTGGTGATGTTTTACCATCTGCTTTATTTTGCAAAAGCTGAAATGAATTAAAATGGTTGAGCCCCACTCTTATCCCTTGGCCGTCTTTGATGAAAGCTGCCCAAATGGGCTAGACTGGGTAATTTCTAAAAGTCTTGCCACACTGACTCCCTCTTGTGTGACTATATCCCAGGCTACTGAAGTGATACTACAGGGCTGATAGAAAGTTAATTCAGTGGATGACATTTCCAATCTGGGTTAAGGAGACTTTTCTCTCTACAAAATGGAAGGAAATAGGGCACCAGACAAAAATTTTCTGCAGTAAGAAAGGATTGACTAATAATAGATCTCAAGTCTACTGTTTAAATTTTCATATTAAAAATACATATGTATGTATATATATGTGAGTGTGTGTATGCATATCAGACACACACGTGCACGTGTGTAAAACTAGTAAGAAACAGAGAAGAAGGCAAAAGAATGAAAACAACAGATGAAGTCCTGGCCACTAAAATTCAGTCAATATTATGCAAATATTAGTACAAATTAATCACAAAGAATAATTTTTTATTATTATTAAATAAGCTCTCTGAAACCTAACTTGTTCTTGAAAATCAAAATGGAAATTGAAGGGAAAAATTAACAAAATTAATGACACCTATCACCAAGGCTACACTTGAAAAAATAGTATCAATTCAACTTATCATATATTTATTGAGTACTAAGTGATGAAGGGATTGAAAAAGCTTGAAAAATGTTAAATGCAGAGATCTCAGGCAGCTTCACAGAAAAGTCACATTTGGATTGGATCTTGAAATTTTTTTTTCCTAATTCTAAAAGTAATACAATGCCTGGGCATGGTGGCTCACATTTGTAATCTCAACACTTTGGGATGCCCAGGCAGGCAGATCACTTAAGCCCAAGAATTTGAGACAACATGGCAAAACCCCGTCTCTACAAAAAACAAACAAACAACAGAAAAAAACAAAACAACAACAAAATCAAAACAAAACATTAGCTGGGTGTGTAGCACGTGCCTGTGGTCCCAGCTATTTGAGAGGCTGTGGTGGGAGATCACCTGAGCCTGGGGAGGTCAAAGCTCCACTGAAATGTGATCATGCCACTGTGCTCCAGCCTGGGCAACAGAGTGAAACCCTGTCTCAAAAAATAAATAAAAGCAACACATACTCACTGTAGAATCTTTAGAACAGATATTGTAAAAGAAATTCTACCACCCCCAAATGGGCCACTGTTAAGATTTTTCTTCCTTTTTTCTTTTCCTTTCCTTTCTCTAGCTCTAGTTCCTCTTCCTTCTCTTTTTTAAGTTTAGCATTGGTGATTTTAGATTGTTTTTAGCCTACTTTTTTCACTGAGTATTATATTGTAAGCATTTTGAAGAAAAGAAGTGATTATTTTAAAAAATATTATTTATTAATAAATACTAATTTATTAAAGAATAAATGAATTGATGAATTAACTAATATAGGTTTGGTAGAAAAGTTGGAAAATACAATTTTTCAAATGGAATAAAATGAGCAAAAAGAAAAAAGTTCACCTGTTATCTCAGCAAGCAGAGACGATCACTCTCTATATATATTGTTGTATGGCCTTCCAGGGTTTTTCTATGCACATAGGTATAGTGCCTGGCGCACAGTAGACACTCAATAAATATCTGTCAAATGAAAGAATGAGCACAAATAAAAGATGTATACACATTTACAAAAATGGAAATTATAACAAACATTGAGTTTTTAAAACATTTTTTTCACTTAACAAGATATCATTTCCTATCCTGAGTTATGTCAGTAAGCACAGGTCTACACCATTACTGTTGATACTTGGTTAACTCTGCCAGAAATTGACATCTAACCAGTTATTGCTGGACATTCAGACTGCTTGGTGGAGAGAAGATTGACAGATGGAGATGGGGCCTGAGCTGAGACTTCTCAGTGGAGGGAGAACATGGTCAATGGCGCAGTGGTGGGAAGTGCAGACTGAGTTCAAGAAACAAAGGACTATAGTTTCACTGAAAGACAGAAATAATCATCAGGCTATACGATTAATTAAAAGGCAGACTAGGGTCATCATGTGAAGATCTTGGTGTTAACATAACCATAATTACTATCTGTCAACATTTATAATAGGTTACAAATTACAATTTATTTAGCACAGAACATTTCTGATCCTTGCCACAACCTTGTGAGGTACTTAAGGAAGGCATCAATTTCTTGTTATGCTTATTGGTACAATTTATTAATAGTACCAATGTAAAATACATAATCTTGCTATTTATACTGCATGGTGTTATATATCAAAGGAGAGGATAAACAAAGAAACTTATCTGGCCTTAAGTCACTTAGAGCCTATTTAACCAAGCAAGACCAACACATCTAAAATGACACCATACCTCAAAACATTTGCATGATATAGACTAAACTACATGGCAGAATGAAGAATAAGTCTGGTTCAGAGACACACATACCTACACAGTGCATACATGCATGAAGGAGGGAAGGAAGCAAGGAAGGAAAGAGGAAATGAGAGCAGAACGGTGGAGAAATCAATGAGGCCAGGAGAGATCAGGTAAGTCTTAATTTAATAAAGAGATAGGACCTGAACTGTGTCTAACAATAGGTAATATTAGACTGGGGGAGAGGGAGGACTTTCCTTGTACCGGGGACAGTACTGGCAGCCTAATTGCTAACACTTTGTGGTGGATTGGTCCACTCAATATTTGTTCCCACCTCTTTTTAGTCCAGTTCTGTAAAGGATAGAAAGTTGAAAACTACATTTCCCACACTCCCTTGCAGCTAGGTTTCTAGATATAATTTAGATTCCACCAATGGGAGAGTCGTGGTGGCCAGAGCAAGGCATCCGCTTTGCTGGTACCATTCTAGCAGGTGCTGCAGCAGCAGGTAGCCCTGGAGCCAACAGTTGTGGCTATGATTCTTGATCATCAGATTTGGCTCAAGTGATGTGTTCCTGGAGCATGCACTTGAGATAATGGCTTCCTGATTTCCAGACTTCCTGAAGGAGGCACAGATAGCATTTAACCTTAGCAAGCCAGTTGAATGTGTTGTTATGTTAATTATTCCTAGAGGCCCAGCCTAGAGCCTGCACTGCCAGTAATTTTAACAAATTTTTAGGCACTGAATTCCTTGTATTAAATCTGTTTTCCTTAGCATAAACAGATCTCTGTTAAACAAAACTAAACCCTGACTGATATCCTTAATTTTATTTCTCCCTTAAAATTTTTTTTGCTACTGGAAACTTTAAACACATGTAAAAGTAGACAATGGTATAATGAACTCCCATATACCAACTTCAATTATCAATTCAGGCCTGTCTTGTTGGATTTTTTTATGCCCACCATCACCTGGAATTATTTTGCAGCAGGTCCTTGATATCATATCATCTGTAAATATTTCAGCAAGAATCTCTAAAAAGAACCCCCTTCTTAAACAATACCACTGCATCACTATCAAACCTAAAAAATAACAAAAATTGGGTAGCACTACATATCTTGCCACATACGCTTAATTCTAAAACTTGTTATGAATCATCATTGGTTTTTTATTGTGAAGAACTAATATAATCAGACCTCTCCTAGCTCGACTCCTCAGAATCAATTATAAAAGCTAAGTCAGTGATTTTGAGAAAGTATTAGTAGACATTTCTCCAAAGAATACATAAAAATGGCCACAAGTATGTGAACGGGTGCTCAACATTACTAACCATCAGGGAAATGCAAATCCATACTGCAATGAGCTATCACCTCACAGCTCTTAGGACAGCCATTATCAAAAGTCAAGAGATAACAAGTGTTGGCAAGGGTATGGAGAAAAGGAAATCTTTGTACACTGTTGGAGGGAAGGTAGTTTGGTGCGCCATTATAGAAAACAGTATGGAGGTTCCTAAAAAAATTAAAACTAGAACTTTACTGTTTCATATGACACAGTAATCCCACTTCTGGATATATACCCAAAGAAAATGAAATCATCACCTCATAAAGACATGTGCACTGAGCCTGGGGAGGTCAAGACTCCACTGAACTGTGATCATGCCACTGTGCTCCAGCCTGAGTAACAGAGGGGGAGACCCTGTCTCAAAAAATAAATAAAAGTAACACATACTCACTGTAGAATCTTCAGAACAGATATTGTAGAAGAAATTCTACCACCCCCAAATGGGCCACTGTTGAGATTTTTCTTCCTTTTTTTCTTCCTTTTTTATTTTTATTTCCTTTCTCTAGCTCTAGTTCCTCTTCCTTCTCTTTTTTAATTTAGCATTGGTGATTTTATATTGTTTTTAGCCTAGTTTTTAAATTGAGTATTGTATTGTAAGCATTTTGAAGAACAGAAGTGGATCTTTTAAAAAATATTATTTCTTGATCTCTGTCATGGTCTGTTCAAAGAGGGCCAAATAGGAACAGCTCCATTCTGCAGCTCCCAGCATGAACAAAGCAGAAGACAGGTGATAATTCTGCATTTCCAACTGAGGCACCTGGTTCATCTCATTGGGACTGGTTGGAGAGTGGGTACAGCCTATGGAGGGTGAGGTGAAGCAGGGCGGGGTGTTGCCTCACCCAGGAAGAGCAAGGGGTCTGGGAATTTCCCTTGTCAGGCCAAGGGAAGCTGTGACAGACTGTACATGGAAAAACAGGACACTCCCACTCAAATACTGTGCTTTTCCAAAGGTCTTAGCAAACAGCAGACCAGGAGATTGTATCCCGTGCCTGGATCGGCAGGTCCCACGCCCACAGAACCTTGCTCACTGCTAGCGCAGCAGTCTGAGATGGACTTGCCTGGCAGCAGCCCGGCAGCGGAAGGGGTGTCTGCCATTTCTGAGGCTTGAATAGGTAAACAAAGCAGCCAAGGAAGCTCTAACTGGGTGGGGCCCACCACGGCGGAGCAAGGCTTGCAGTCTCTATAGACCCCACCTCTGGGGACAGAGCACAGCTGAAGAAAAGGCAGCAGAAACTTCTGCAGACTTAAACATCCCTGTCTGACAGCTCTGAAGAGAGCAGTGGTTCTCCCACCATGATGTTTGATATCTGAGAACAGACACACTGCCTCCTCAAGTGGGTCCCTGACCCCTGTTCAGCCTAACTGGGAGATACTTCCAAGTAGGGGCTGACTGACACCTCGTACAAGCAGAAACCCCTCTTGGACAAAGCTACCAGAGGAAGGATCAGGCAGCAATATTTGCTGCTCTGCAATATTTGCTCTTCTGCAGCCTCCGCTGGTGATACCTGGGCAAACGGTCTGGAAAGAACCTCCAGCAAATTCCAACAGACCTGCAGCTGAGGGACCTGATTGTTAAAAGGAAAACTAACAAACAGAGGGAAATAGCATCAACATCAGCACAAAGGACATCCACACCAAAACCCCATCTGTAGGTCATGAACATCAAAGACCAAAGGTAGATAAAACCACAAAGATAGGGAAAAAACAGAGCAGAAAAGCTGAAAATTCTAAAAACCAGGGCGCCTTTTCTCCTCCAAAGGATGGCCACTCCTCGCCAGCAATGGAACAAAGCTGGATGGAGAATGAGTTTGACAAGTTGGCAGAAGTAGGCTTCAGAAGGTCGGTAATAACAAACTTCTCCGAGCTAAAGGAGGATGTTCTATCCCGTCACAAGGAAGCTAAAAACCTTGAAAAAACATTAGACAAATGGCTAACTAGAATAAATAGTGCAGAGAAGACTGCAAATGACCTGATGGAGCTGAAAACCATGGCACGAGAACTATGTGATGCATGCCCAAGCTTCAATAGCCAATTCTATCAAGTGGAAGAAAGGGTATCAGTGATTGAAGATCAAATTAATGAAATAAAGCGAGAAGAGTTTAGAGGAAAAACAGTAAAAAGAAATGAACAAAGCCTCCAAGAAATATGGGACTATGTGAAGAGACCAAATCTACGTTTGACTGGTGTATGTGAAAGTGACAGGGAAAATGAAACAAAGTTAGAAAACACTCTTCAGGATATTATTCAGGAGAACTTCCACAATCTAGCATGGCAGGCCAACACTCAAATTTAGGAAATACAGAGAACACCACAAAGATAGTCCTCAAGAAGAGCAACCCCAAGACACATAATTATCGGATTCACCAAGGTTGAAATGAAGGAAAAAATGTTAAGGGCATCCAGAGAGAAAAGTCAGGTTACCCACAAAGGGAAGCCCATCAGACTACGGCAGATCTCTCGGCAGAAACTCTACAGGCCAGAAGAGAGTGGGGGCCAGCATTCAACATTCTGAAAGAAAAGAATTTTCAACCCAGAATTTTATATCCAGCCAAACTAAGCTTCATAAGTGAAGGAGAAATAAAATCCTTTATAGACAAGCAAATGCTGAGAGATTTTGTCACCGCTAGGCCTGCCTTACAAGAGCTCCTGAAGGAAGCACTAAACATAGAAAGCAACAATCAGTACCAGCTGCTGTAAAAACATGACAAATTGTAAAGACCATCAATGCTGTGAAGAAACTACATCAATTAATGAGCAAAATAACCAACTAACATCATAATGACAGGATCAAACTCACACATAACAATATTAACCTTACATGTAAATGGGCTAAATGCCCCAATTAAAAGACACAGACTGGCAAATTGGATAGAGTCAAGACCCATAAGTGTGCTGTATTCAAGAGACCTATCTCACGTGCAAAGACACACATAAGCTCAAAATATAGGGATGGAGAAAGATCTACTAAGCAAATGGAAAGCAAAAAAAAGTAGGGGTTGCAATCCTAGTCTCGGATAAAACAGACTTTAAACAAACAAAGATCAAAAGAGACAAAGGCCATCACATAATGGTAAAGGGATCAATTCAACAAAAAGAGCTAACTATCCTAAATATATATGCACCCAATACAGGAGCACCCAGATTCATAAAGCAAGTCCTTAGAGACCTGCAAAGAGACTTAGACCCCCGCACAATAATAATGGGAGGCTTTAACACCCACTGTCAATATTAGACAGATCAACGAGACAGAAAGTTAACAAGGATATCCAAGACTTGAACTCATCTCTCCACCAGGCGGACCTAATAGACATCTACAGAACTCTCCCCTCCAAATCAACAGAATGTGTATTCTTCTCAGCACCACATCGCATTTATTCCAAAACTGACCACATAGTTGGAAGTAAAGCACTCCTCAGCAAATGTAAAAGAACGGAAATCACAACAAACTGTATCTCAGACCACAGTGCAATCAAATTAGAACTCAGGATTAAGAAACTCACTCAAGGCCAGGCGCAGAGGCTCACACCTGTAATCCTAGCACTTTGGGAGGCCGAGGTGGGCAGATCATGAGGTCAGGAGATCAAGACCATCCTGGTTGCCAGGTTGAAACCCCGCCTCTACTAAAAATACAAAAAATTATCCAGGTGCAGTGGCAGGTGCCTGCAGTCCCAGCTACTCGGGAGGCTGAGGCAGGAGAATCGCTTGAACCTGGGAGGCAGAGTTTACAGTGAGCCAAGATCGTGCCACTGCACTCCAGACTGGGCGATAGAGCAAGACTCTGCCACAAAAAAAAAAAAAAAGAAAAAAGAAACTCACTCAAAACCACACAACTACATGGAAACTGAACAACCTGCTCCTGAATGACTACTGGGTAAATAACAAAATGAAGGCACAAATAAATACATTCTTTGAAGCCAATAAGAACAAAGACACATCATACCAGAATCTCTGGGACACATTTAAAGCCGTGTGTAGAGGGAAATTTATAGCACTAAATGCCCACAAAAGCAAGCAGGAAAGAGCTAGAATCAACACCCTAACATCACAATTAAAAGAACTAGAGAAGCAGAAGCAAACAAATTCAAAAGCTAGCAGAAGGCAAGAAATAACTAAGATTGGAGCAGAATTGAAGGAGATAGAGATATAAAAAAACCCTTCAAAAAATCAATGAATCCAGGAGCTGGTTTTTTGAAAAGATCATCAGAATTGATAGACCACTAGCAAGACTAATAAAGAAGAAAAGAGAGAAGAATCAAATAGACGCAATAAAAAATGATAAAGGGGATATCACCACCGATCCCACAGAAATACAAACTACCATCAGAGAATACTATAAACACCTCTACACAGATAAACTAGAAAAATCTAGGAAAAATGAATGAATTCCTGGGCACATACACCCTCCCAACACTAAACTGGGAAGAAGTGGAATCTCTGAATAGACCAATAACAGGCTGTGAAATTGAGGCAATAATTAATAGCCTACCAAGTAAAAGAAGACCAGGACCAGACAGATTCACAGGCAAATTCTACCAGAGGTACAAAGAGGAGCTGGTACCATTCCACCTGAAACTATTCTAATTAATGGAAAAAGAGGCAATCCTCCCTAACTCACTTTATGAGGCCCTCATCATCCTGATACCAAAGCCTGGCAGAGACACAACAAAAAAAGAGAATTTTAGGCCAATATCCCTGATGAACATTGATGCGAAAATCCTCAATAAAATACTGGCAAATAAAATCCAGCAGCACATCAAAAACCTTATCCACCACAATCAAATTAACTTCATCTCTGGGATGCAAGGTTGGTTCAACATACGCAAATCAATAAACCGAATCCATCACATAAACGGAACCAACAACAAAAACCACATGATTATCTCAATAGATGCAGAAAAGGCCTTTGACAAAATTCAACAGCCCTTCAGGCTGAAAACTCTCAATAAACTGGGTATTGATGGAACGTTTCTCAAAATAACAAGAGCTATTTATGACAAACCTACAACCAATATCGTACTGAATGGGCACAAACTGGAAGCATTCCCTTTGAAAACTGGCACAAGACAGGGATGCCCTCTCTCACTGCTCAATTCAACACAGCGTTGGAAGTTCTGGCCAGGGCAATCAGGCAAGAGAAAGAAATAAAGGGTATTCAATTAGGAAAAGACAAAGTCAAACTGTCCCTGTTTGCAGATGACATGATTGTATATTTAGAAAATCCCTTCATCTTAGCCCAAAATCTCCTTAAGCTGATAAGCAACTTCAGCAAAGTTGAATTTCAGGAAACAAAATCAATGTGCAAAAATCACAACCATTCATATACACCAATAACAGACAGACAAACAGAGAGCCAAATCATGAGTGAACTCCCATTCACAATTGCTACAAAGAGAACAAAATACCTAAGAATCCAACTTACAAGGGATGTGAAGGACCTCTTCAAGGAGAACTACAAACTACTGCTCAACGAAATAAAAAAGGACACAAACAAATGGAAGAACATTCCATGCTCATGGATAGGAAGAATCAATATCGTGTAAATGGCCATACTGCCCAAGGTAATGTATAGATTCAATGCCATCCTCATCAAGCTACCAATGACTTTCCTCACAGAATTGGAAAAAACCTACTTTATAGTTCATATGGAACCATAAAAGAGCCCACATTGCCAAGACAATCCTAAGCAAAAAGAACAAAGCTTGAGGCATCATGCTACCTGACTTCAAACTATGCTACAAGGCTACAGTAATCAAAACAGCATGGTACTGGTACCAAAACAGATATATGGACCAGTGGAACATAACAGAGGCCTGAGAATTAACACCACACATCTACAACCATCTGATCTTTGACAAACCTGACAAAAACAAGAAATGGGGAAAGGATTCCCTATTTAAGAAATGGTGCTGGGAAAACTGACTAGCCATATGTAGAAAGCTGAAACTGGATCCCTTCTTTACACCTTATACAAAAATTAATTCAAGATGGATTAAAGACCTGAGTGTTAGACCTGAAACCATAAAAACCCTAGAAGAAAGCCAAGGTAATACCATTCAGGACATAGGCATGGGCAAGGACTTCATGACTAAAACACCAAAAGCAATGGCAACAAAAGCAAAACTAGACAAATGGGATCTAATTAAAGTAAAGAGCTTCAGCACAGCAAAAGAAACTACCATCAGAGTGAACAGGCAACCTACAGAATGGGAGAAAATCTACCCACCTGACAAAGGGCTCATATCCAGAATTTACAAAGAACTTAAATAAATTTTCAAGAAAAATACAAACAACCCCAACAAAAAGTGGGCAAAGGATATGAATAGATGCTTCTCAAAAAAGACATTTATGGAGCCAACAGACACATGAAAAAATATTCATTATCACTGGTCATCAGAGAAATGCAAATCAAAACCACAATGAGATACCATCTCACTCCAGTTAGAATGGCGATCATTTAAAAAGTCAGAAAACAACAGAGGCTGGAGAGGATGTAGAGAAATAGGAATGCTTTTACACTGTTGGTGGGAGTGTAAATTAGTTCAACCATTGTGGAAGACAGTGTGGCAATTCCTCAAGGATCTAGAACTAGAAATACCATTTGACCCAGCGATCCCATTACTGGGTATATACCCAAAGGATTATAAATCTTGCTACTATAAAGACACATGCACACGTATGTTTATTGCAGCACTATCCACAATAGGAAAGACTTGGAACCAACCCAAACGTCCATCAATGATAGACTGGATTAAGAAAATGTGGCACATATACACCATGGAATACTATGCAGCCATAAAAAAGGATGAGTTCATGTCCTTTGAAGGGACATGAATGAAGCTGGAAACCATCATTCTCAGCAAACTATCACAAGGACAGAAAATCAAACACTGCATGTTCTCACTCATAGGTGGAATTGAACAATGAGAATAATTGGACATAGGGAGGGGAACATCACATACCAAGGCCTGTCTCAAGGTGGGGGCCTGGGGGAGGGATAGCATTATGAGAAATACCCAATGTAAATGATGAATTAATGGGTGCAGCAAACCAACATGGCACATGTATACATATGTAACAAACCTGCACGTTGTGCACATGTACCCTAGAACTATAATATATATACCCTAGAAGTACAAAAAAAAAATTCATTCTTTATTAATAAATAAATGCTAATTAATTTATTAAAAAATAAATACATGAATGAATTAACTAATATAGATTTAGTAGAAAAGCTAGAAAATGCAATTTTTCAAATGGAATAAAACAAGCAAAAAGAAAAAAGTTCACCTGTTATCTCAGCAAGCAGAGATGATTACTGTATATATATATTGTTGTATGGCCTTCCATGGTTTTTCTATGCACATAGAAATGTTCTTTCCGTGTTCATTGCAGCATTATTCACAATAGCCAAGATATGGAAACAATCTAAGTGCCCATGGATGTGAATGGATAAGAAACACAGGCACATATAAAATAAAATGTTATTCAACCTTAAAAAAGAAGAGGATCTTCTCATTTGCCACAACATGGATGAATCTGGAGGACATAATGGTAAGTAAAATAAGCCAGAAACAGAAAGAAAAATACTGCATGATCTCATGTATACATGGTATCTTTTTTTGAAAAAAAAAAAAAGTCTGATATAGACTTTTTGATATAACATAGAGAATAAAACAGTTGTTATAAAGAGTTTGGGGAGGAAATGTGGAGGTGTAGGTCAAAGGATATGAAGTTGCAGATGTGTAGGATGAGTAAGTCTAGGGAGCAAATGTACAACATGAGGACTGTAGTTAATGCAGTTTGAGTATTCCTTATCAAAAATGTTTGGGACCAGAGGTGTTACAAGAAAGGGGTCTTGATCTGGACCCCAAGAGAGGGTTCTTGGATCTCACACAAGAAAGAATTCAGGGCAAGCCCATGGTGCAAAGCAAAAGCAAGATTATTAAGAAAGTAAAGGAATAAAAGAATGGCTACTCTATAGACAGAGCAGCTCCAAGGGCTGCTGGTTGCCCATTTTTATGGTTATTTGTTGATGATATGCTAAACAAAGTGGATTATTCATGCTTCCCCTTTTTAGACCATATAGGGCAACTTCCAGATGTTGCCATGGCATTTGTAAACTGTCATGGCACTGGTGGGAGTGTAGCAGTGAGGACGACCAGAGGTTACTCTCATCACCATCTTGGTTTTGGTGGGTTTTAGCCAGCTTCTTTATTGCAACCTGTTTTATCGTTAAGGTCTTTACAACCTGTACTTTGTGCTAACCTCCTATCTCATTCTGTGACTTAGAATGCTTTAACCATCTGGAAATGCAGCTCAGTGGCTCTCAACCTCATTTTACTCAGCTCCTATTTAAGATGGAGTTGCTCTGGTTCACATGCCTCTGACATTTCCCCCCTCCCTTTTATAAGAGAACCCTGGGGCCTGCAGAGGGATGAAGATCCATCTTTGGTAACTTCTTCAGGCTGAATAGGGGTGATGGTATTCCTACCTAAATATGAGAATATCTTGTGTTCAGGGTAGAGACGAGCTCAGTCAGAAAGCATCAGTATGGTGAGGGACATTCATGACTCTTAAGTTCCGACAAAAAGTAATATTTGGAAAATTAATAAGTGTTCGATTTAAGAAAACATTGAGTAACCTTATCCTTATTCCTATACAGAGTGCCATAGCAATGTATTCCACAAGAGTAAAGCAAAATAAGTAAAATTATCTCAAGTAAACTAAATTATAAGGCTTTCCAAATTATAAGGGCAACTGTCAGAACCAAGCTGATATGACATTGCTAGATGATTCCAATATGTCCAGAATTAGAATATTGATCCAGATTTTTACATTACTCATCCCTCATGTTTCTTCTGAGCAGCAGCTAGAGATCACTGGTTGGTTCACAGGAATAAGCAGGGTTAGCCTAAATTGCAGCAACTAACTTAAAAGCAACTGATGAGACTAGAATTTAATAACAAGTGTAGCATAATTCTTGAAACACAGTTTCTCTCTCCAGTTTCCCATTTTTTACTAAAGATAAATCATAGTAACACTGATTTGCTTTATTATACTTGGCCTGATTTTTTGTATAAAGTGCAGCAAGAATAATTATTTTTCACATAAGCCTTTTGTAATTTCGCTTTGATGGAACTCTGCTCCATAGAAGGAATCTCAGATAAGACTTTTTTAGAACCAAGCCTTGCAATGAGTTTGAACCCTCAAATACCTATGAGTTATGTAAATTTCTCTCCTTTTGAGGTCCCAAGATAACTAGGGACTCCTGGACCTGTTAGAAGTGACATTCTTACGACAGGTTAGAAACCCTGTACAGGGACTGTGTAGGCAAGTATGAGGCCAATTCCCCAAAGGGATTTGATTGGCTTTACAAGTCAAGTTTGATTCCTTAAAGGAAAGCATGCTGTTCCAGTCAAAGCCTTGGTAAAATAACCAGTTTCTCCAATTGTGTCCTGTTACAAAAGAAAACAGATTCTTATTGCACTTATGCAAATAACTATATTGCTAAAAGTTAAGAATACAGTTTCCAGATTCTGGGGAAATCAGGTAGAGAGAATCAAACAAGCTCCAAATTTTGTTCAGAGGAGTGTACTTTACATAATTGCTATAAGCTGTAAATAGCTCAAAAGTTTCTTGACTCTGAAAAACAAAACAAAGGGTCAGCAACATTTTAAGCAAAGTCAAGAAGATTACTTTAGTCTTCTATTATTTCTGTTAATTTAGTCAACCCCGTTCTCCTTGATATTCATGAACATTTCACCTCTCTGAGAGTTCTGAAAGTTTTTTCTTCTATTCTAATGTCACAATTTCCAAAGTTATCAGAAGCTTGCATTTTAGAACATCTGTCAAAGTCCTATTGTTGATTATAAAACCACCTTTTAAAGAGGATTAAAACAAGAAAATGATTGTCTGTGGGTGACAAAATCTTTTAGGACAGCCACTATTAAAGCCACGATTGACTAGGAAATTTGGGTTACCTCTGTGCACACAATAATTTTATGTAACAATTATAATTATTAATAACATACAGATCATGAGAAGGTTTTTCCTCTAAGAAAAACCTGTTGTGCTTTTATTCCAATGTCTAACTTATGGAAAAACCGAATAACACCCCGTTAGTTTTAGCCAACGTCCACATACAGAATCTTTTTTTACAAGATTAGTTTTTTACACTTTCCATAACTTGCTTAAACCTTCAGCTTTATGTTATCTAACTTAAAACAATTCTTTAATCCTTTAATTTGGGCAAGAAAAATCCACATTCCCATACCTTCTTATAATCTTTCACCAAAAACACATTTCACTTTTCTTACACACTTTGCATGTAGAACTGTTGTTTCAGTAGTCTTGATATGTTACAATGCTAACTCTTTTACTTTTGATGAAAACCTTGGTAAGTTTGGGATTTTAATTACGTACCAGGTGTGCAGCCTAGGATAGCACCTGGAAGTGCAGATAAGGGCTGACTTTTTCCAGCATAGCTACGGGGTGTGGCTAACTCCACATGTACCTGGCCTTATCTAGAATCTAATGCTCCAAAGTAGCCAAAGTAGGTAAACTGAACAATTTTCAAAAGTCAAAGGGCCAGGTGTGGTGGCTCAAGCCTGTAATTCCACCACTTTGGGAGGCCGAGGCGGGTGGATCACAAGGTCAGGAGATCAAGACCATCCTGGCTAACATGGTGAAACCCTGTCTCTACTAAAAATACAAAAAATTAGCTGGGCATGGTGGCGGGCGCCTGTAGTCCCAGCTACTTGGGAGGCTGAGGCAGGAGAATGGCGTGAACCTGGGAGGCAGAGCTTGCAGTGAATCGAGATCGTACCACTGCACTCCAGCCTGGACGACAGAGCGAGGCTCTGTCTCAAAAAAAAAAAAAAAGTCAAAGCAGCAGTTTATGACCTTAAGGCATTTAGCAAACTTAATATCTGACCTGCATAATTTAGACCAAATATCTTTATTTTACCAATAATCTTTAAAACTGTTTTTATTTCCCAAAGATTACTTAAGTCACATGAACTAAAAGGCATTACACTTTTTACTTATGTGACAAAATATTTGATTTAAGCTCATTATTATTAAAGCAATTAATTAAAATTCTTTTATATTACACACACATAATACATATAAATATATAGACAAATAGAAGACAAAGGATGATCTCTTAAGCTGGGAATTCAACCCCGAACCCGGGCTGCCACTGTGATGGCAGAGACCAAGAGAAAGTACTGCCACGTGATTGCAAGGTCAAGCTCCCAAGGACATGACTAACCAGAAGGAAACCTCACCCAGTTTGCGCGCGCACACACACACACACACACACACCACACACACCACACACACACATACACACACAGAGAGAGAGAGAGAGCGAGAGAGACCAGAAGTCTGGCTGGTAAGAAATTCTTACCCTTTGGCCAGCATGCCAGGCTTCTGGGTTCCCTCTCCCTGAGACCTGGCTGGCTGCATCACAGCCCTGGGGGCGAAGCCGCAATGCAAAGGAAAATTATCTTTTTCCATCTGGCCAGAACAAAATATGTGTGACAAAACATAGACATTACCACTCTGCTTAACACCCAATATCAAACTGGCAAGGCTCAAACTTGCCCCCATCATTGTTAATCCAACCTCCAACCAAGAGTTTCAACATGTGGTCTCTGGGTAAGATGGTCGCCCTGAGTAACAGAAAAGATAAGAAAGGGAAAGGAGAGAGAGAAAAGCATTGCCTGTGGCAGGGTGGAGAAGGCAAAATGCTCAGGGAGGCCAGAAAAAGACCCACCCATTGCAGCACCACTGAAAAGTTCAGGCGGCCACTTGTCAGTTAAGAAGTGATCTTTTCCAGCAGTCCCATCAGCTCTCAAGTTTCCCCTTTTAGGGAGGAGAAAGCATTCCATGTCCCAAGATTCTGTACATGCCTAATCCTGTCACCCACAGCCATCAGCAGAGACTGCCAGGCAGATTAATCCAAAGAGAATAGCAGTTAACAGGCTGTAGCACCAAGCCCATTCTTAGCCAAGAGGGACTTTATGAGAAGGACTTTACTGAGAGGGACTTCTAACCCCCTAAATCTTGGAAGGATTTCTAGCCCTCCTAATTTGGGCCTCTAATCCATTAAGGGTGTCCTTGTCTTTTATCAAGAGGAGGCTTTAACCCTCTCTGTCTTAGGAGAAACTCTAACTCTCCTAAGTTGGGCCTCTAACCCAATCCCATTCTTTACCCAGGTACCCCACCACTTACCCCAAGTCAGTTGATCAATCTATTGCCTTTGGGTTGGGGGGCTTCTCCAGTATTGTACCTTCAGGGTTTGGCAGAAAAATGTTACCAGACCCCACCACTTACTCAAAGTTAGCTTTTGGGTTGGGAGTTTCCTCACTAGTTGCTTCTGCGGTGGCCAAAAAGATGTCACAGGACCCCACCACTTACCCAAAGTTAGCCTTTGGATCAGGGGTTTCCTCACAATAGTTGCTTCCACGGTCGCCAGAAAGATGTTACAAGACCCCAACACTTACTGGGGGTTTCTGCACTATAGCCCCTTCGTGGCTGCCAGAAAGATGTTACAGGAAAAGGGTCCCAATCCAGACCCCAAAAGAGGGGGTTCTTAGATCTCACACAAGAAAGAATTCAGGGTGAGTCCATAGAGCAAAGTGAAAGCAAGTTTATTAAGAAAGTAAAAGAATAAAAGAATGGCTACTCCATAGACAGAGCAGCTCCGAGGGCTGCTGGTTGCTGATTACGGTTATTTCTTGATGATTTGCTAAACAAGGGGTGACTTATTCATGCTTCCCATTTTTAGAACATATGGGGTTCCTAACATTGCCATGGCATTTGTAAGCTGTCATGGTGCTGGTGGGAGTGTAGCAGTGAGGACGACCAGAGGTCACTCTCATCACCATCTTGGTTTTGGCGGGTTTTAGCCATCTTCTTTACTGCAACCTGTTTTATCATTAAGGTCTTTACGACCTGTACTTTGTGCTAACCTATCTCATTCTGTGACTTAGAATGCTTTAACCATCTGGAAACGCAGCTCAGTGGCTCTCAGCCTCATTTTACTCAGCTCCTATTTAAGATGGACTTGCTCTGGTTCACATGCCTCTGACAGAAGCAGTTCAGATTTTTGATTTTTTGGATTTTGGAATATTTACATACATATTATGAGATATCCTGGGGACGAGACCCAAGTGCAAACTTGAAATTCATTTGTTTCATATACACCTTACAAACATACCCTAAAGGCAATTTTACATAATATTAATAATTTTGTGCATAAGGCAAAGTTTTCACTGCATTTTGACTGTGACCTATCACAGGAGGTTAGATGTAAAATATTCTACTTGGGCATCATGTCAGTGCTCAGAGTTTTAAGTTTTGGAACACTGTGGGTTTTGGACTTTTTAAAATGTGTTTATTTATTTATTTATTGAGATGAAATCTCACTCTGTCACCCAGGCTGGAGTGTGGTGATGAGATCTCTGCTCACTGCAACCTCCAGCTCCCAGGTTCAAGAGAATCTCCTGCTTCGGCCTCCCGAGTACCTGGAATTACAGGCACATGCCACCACGCCCAGCTAATTTTTATATTTTCAGTGGAGTACGGGGTTTCACCATGTTGGCCAGGCTGGTCTTGAACTCCTAACCTCAGATGATCCACCTAACTCAACCTCCCAAAGTGCTGGGATTACAGGCGTGAGCCACTGTGCCCAGCCAGGGTTTTGGATTTTTGGATTAGGGATGCTCAACCTGTAATATTGTATTGTATATATGGGATCTTTGCTAAAAGAGTGGATTTTAGGTGCTCTTGCCACAAGAAAGAAGTGACCACGAGATGATGGATATATTAATTTTCTTGACTCTAGTAATCATTTTACCATGCATATGTATACCAAAACATCATGTTGCACACCTTAAATACATATAAGTTTTAAAGCAGAGAAAGAAAGTGTTAAGCCTAAGGTCAACAATGGTCCTATAATTCCAGGCCAGCTAGTCCCATAACTGACTGTGTCTGTTTGCCCACTTGGGGTTCTTGGATTCTCAGCGTTCATAGATGATAGTGATAAGGATCTAAGAACTAACATGGATCTATATTTCAAAAGGCCTCAAACAGGCTAAACAGGTTAACTAAATGGTCAGGTATCCATATTGTTAGCAAGACATCATTAACTTGATGTGATAATCCTACATTTTGATTGGCAATTTTATATACCTTTGAGTAATAAAAATGGGAAATGAATTAATATATTAAAGTCAACACTCAAAACTCATTAAACAGTCTACTTAATATCTGGACACTGCATTGCATATAATTTATACTTAAAAAATTAAAGCCGATCATCAAAATCTTTGAAAATCTGGGGCTCTTGGAAGGTGGGGAATAATAAAAATGGCCTTTGGTGTGAAAAACCTGGGAAGCTAGTAAGTGGTCTCAGAAAAATAAGTGGTTTTACTCTCTTCTTGCCCAAGACTAATGGTTTAACCTGTGCTTAAGGTTCTGGCTCCTCCACTAGGACCTTGTTTCTCTACTTCCTCTCTCTGCCTTCCCTTCTCGGCATCCATCATTCTCAGAGCTCTTTATCTGGAACATAACTCTGTCTAGAACCTTGAACTATCACCACACCCCTCTCTTTACTGCTAGCAGTCTCTAAACTACTTGCTCCTGCCACCACTCCTCTGAAATCATGCCTGATTAGTAAATTCCGGCTCCACCACTTAGAAGCTGTGTGGCCCCAGGCAAGAAGGTTAACTTCTCTTTGCCTTAGTTTCCTCATCTGTAAAATGGACTTAAAGCAATATCCATCTGATACAGTCATAAAGATTCCATGACTTGATCCATGTGCAGCACTTAGAACAGCGTCTGGCCCGGGTTTTGTAAATTACTGTGACCATTGTTCCTGTTTTCTGACTTCTCCCAAATAACTCCACACTGCATCCTCCCAAGAGCTTCTTCTTGGTCTCCTCTGCCAGATCCCTCCTCCTCCCAACTTTGTGTGTAGAAGTAGCTCTTTGGGCCTCGACTCTTCTTGTTCCACATATTCCAAATTCTTTCCTTTTTAGGGCTTCAGGGCTGTAGTGTCAAGTTTCATTCTACAAAGGCATCTTTCAGATCTTTCTTCCCAGTCTTTTTCACTTTTTAAAACTAGAATTCCTTTGCATTATGAAATAGGATCTCCCTCATAAATACAACTTGATCATGATCATGCCACATGTTTCTTCATCTGTAAAATGAGAGGGCAGGAGGGAGAGGTGATCTCTCAGGTTCTTTCCTTCGCAGAAACATTTCCATAAATTCTTTTCAGACTCCTGCTGCCTTCTGGACTGCTCCATTAGGATGTTTATCATTGCCTCAGCTTCCACATGCCTAAAGCACAACGCATCAGCTGACCTCACATGCCAGCATTCTACTTTTGTTAAAGATACAATGCACCTTCTCCTTGTCACTCAGACTTGAAACTTGGGTATGGCTTTCATACAACCTCATATCTAATCAGTTGCCAAGTCCTGCCAACATTCCTTCACAAAATCCCTTTCCTTTCCCTTATTCCTTACAGTTTCACAGCTTGAACTTTGCCACAGTCACTCTCCACCACGCTACCTCCTGCTTCTTGCCCTCTCCCACCTATAGAGGCAGATTCTTCCTGAAAATACAGTCTTGCACATTCCTCTTTCTACCTTGCCAATCATAACTGTTCCCTCTACAGGATGAGGTCTAATCTCTATAACCTCGGACAGCTTTCTCTTTAATGTATGCTCCCACTACATTCCTTCTAACTTTCCATGCCTGCAATGGGTCTACTCTTATGCAGTTTTCTGCTTTGTTCACACCATCCCCCCTGGTCCTGGACACACCCTCTCCACCTTCCCATGAAGCCTATGCTGACTTAAGTATGACCTTTCTTTCAAAGCCCAGCTTGCTTGCTTTTTTAAAAAATTCAAGCCAATTCTTCTGTGATGCCTTTCTCCAATGACCAACCCAGACATTGCCAAATACCTCCTGGGGGCAGGGAGAGGGACATAATTGTCCCAGTTGAGAACCTGCTTGACTGTTTACCTGTGATGAATTCTTACAGCAGTTTTGTGTAGATTACTCACTGGCTTATAGCAAGGGCGCTCATATTTCAGTAATCTTTTTATTTACAATTTCAATTCCTTGGGGACAACGACCATACATCTCAAAGGTCTAGTATATGGTGACAGTAAACACATGTTAACAATAAAAATGAGGACTAAATTTAAAAAGAAAGCTATGATCACCTGCCTGCAGACAATATATTCAGTGAATATCACAAACACCATCTCTCCATGGAAAACAAAACAAAAATGGGAACATGAAGCAATGTGGATAGCCCTACCTTATAGTTTTCATTAAGTTTACCACCTAATCTCCTTTACATTTGATCTGGGCATGTGGGATTTATGTAAAAATACATTTAATATTGTAAAGTACTATACAAATGGAAGGTTATTTATCATTACTGTCCCAGCCACTATGCCTGGAATGTTTAAGAATTCTTGGCATGATTTCTAAAAGTCCAGAGAAGGAGTTGTATTAAAGAAGTGGTTCTCAACTGGGGATAATTATGTCCCTCTCCCTGCCCCCAGGAGGTATTTGACAATGCCTGGAGACATTTTGGGTTGCAATAAGTGAGGGGGTGCTGCAGACATCTAGTTGAGAAAGACCAGGGATGCTGCTAAACATCATACAATGCACAGGACAGCCATACACAACAAAGAGTTGTCTGGCCCCAAATGTCAGTAGTGTGAAGGGCAAGAAGCCCTGTGTTACAGGAAGCTCACAGGGGATGAGTATGGACCCTCTCTTTGTGGGACATGGAGATGAACCGCTAACTTCCTTGGACAAATTGTCCATTGCATCCTATCTTAACAGGATCCCAAAACCTGCTCTTAATCGCTCCATAATTCCTCTTGTCTTCAAGTTCCCATATGATCTTTTAAATGTCTGTTATCAACATGGCCGGCTTATGATGTTGGTAACTAACCTATCTATATTTCAGAAATTTTGAAATGATTCCAATTTATTTAAGACAGAAAATATTAATAAACTCTAAAGTTAATGAAGTCAACCTGTAACTGGATATAGGAGGACAGACTGTATATTACATTTAAAAAAAAAACAAAAGAATTGAATCTTAATTAATTAGAACAGTGAGTGTATATGAGTAGTGTGAATACCAACAAAATTAAAAATATTTCTTGTCCATTGAAAATTAATGGATTTAAATAATTACTAAAAACTCATGCAGTTGAAAACAGCCTGGAATATTTCAGCCCTTGAGAAAAATCTCTTTATTTGCATATATGTTTTTTGTTCTAAAGATATTTCTGATCAAGGATTGCTATTGTACTAAAAAAGATGGATACAGTTTTGTGTGTTTGTTCTTAAGCCCTAGCTAAGTTATGACTCCTAACAAAATACTCAAGGAAAAACAGAAATAATAAGAACTTTAAAGCAACACAAAGTGGTGTATATAAAGAGGATCATTTATAAAAAGAAATCTTAAAAAGAGAATTTTATTTGAAAAGAGAAAATATAATAAAAGACACTATATAATTCAATACCAGATGATGGCTATAGTCTCAGAACAATTCCTTTCTTCTCTCTGGGTCTCTGCCTCCTCACCTTAAAATAAGAAGATTGGATTAATGGCTGCTCTCTCAAATACCTCTCCCAGTTCTCTGAATTAATGATTCTATACACTATTTCTTAATGAATCACTTCCAAAGATAAGAAGGTGGACTTGTAGACAAATCTCTCGAATAGTTGCCTTTGTAGGCCAATAGGCCTCAGTTCTAACAGGACATTGGAACAAACTGGGGAGCTTTAAATAAATAAAAGTGATAAGGGGACACTACACACACAACAATCTCTGACTTAATTGGTATAGGACAGGATCCAAGCATGGTTATTTGAAATGCTCTCCAGAGGAGAGCATTCTTATTTGCAGACAATGTTAAGATCCCCAGATTTAGAATAAAAGTTAAAACAAAAGCAGCTAGTGCTCAGGTAGGTAAGATAAATGGGCAAAGCAAACTGGGCATAAGGAACTGGAGAACACATGTCCCATCTGTTTCCCTCCAACTAGTGGGAGGAATGAGCCTGGTCTTTTTATTTTTATGTTTTTCAGTAAATGCCAGAAATCAAAATTCTAAGTGAAATTCTGATATTTAAGAGTTGACAACTATTTCAAATAATTTTAAAAGAAAGTGTAAGTCACGTAAAATATGCCCACAAGCTTAATTGGCTCTCTAGCCACCAGTTTGCAACCTAAACAAAACCGGTTCAATAAATCAAACACAATGTTTTCTCTGTGCTCTGCCCTGTCTGTCTCCTGCTCAGAGCCTCTTTCTTCTATACCTTGGTCCATAGCCTATCTCTTTCTTTTTCCTTTCCATTGTCGCTTTCTTTTCCAACCTTCACCATTCCTAAGAGATGGAAATTGAGATCTACACATTAAATCTTCATGTGGCTCTGGCTGTATCACTGGACAGGCTTCTATGCCTGGGAAAATTCAGGTTATAAACTGTAACCTGAGGCTGTGGCTCCATGATGTCAACAAATGGTTGTTTTAGTAAAATCAGGGGGAAAAGTCAGTCAAGCTCCTAATTTCACACTACTAAGACTAAGACTTTGTCAAGCAACATATAGAGGCCCTCATTTAATTTCTGATTTTGTTTTGCTTTCCTTGCTTTAAATCTAAACCAATGCATATCAAAATCACCCCTGATATTTTTTAAGCTCCCATATTTGGGCTCCATCCCAGGCCAACTAAATATGAATCTCTGGAGATGAAGTCTTGGCACTGACAGCTTTTAAAACACCCTAGATGAGTCTAATGTGAAGTCTGCTCTGAGACTCACTAATCTAAAACCATCACCTGACCCTGAAGATTAGCAGCATGCTTAATGCCAGATGACTATCATCTTGAATAGTTTTTTTAAACTGGTTCAAGGACTTTCTCAGCTCTGCTCTCATTGTATCTTCACAACTCTGAGGTACGCAGCACTGATACAGTTATTAGCATTGGACAGATGAGAAAATGAGGCATAAAAATGTAAAATGAGTTGCTCAAGGGTACCCAGCTAGTTATTGCCAAAGACGCATTGTAACCTCACTTGAAACAGAGTTACTTACTAATAGTGGAGGAATTCAGTGATTGGGAAGGTAACATGGTTAGGGGAACTCCCCTGTTATTAGTAAGGTTATCACTAGAAAACAAATGTGATCAATTTTCAAAAATAAGTACAACAATATTTTTAAATTTAAAATCTTATTTTAAATCTAGGGTCAGTGTCTTTTTTTAGGTTATTGAAGTTAATCTTTTAATTTTACTTAAATTTTTTATTTCAATAGCTTTTGGGGTATCAGTGATTTTTGGTGGTTATATAAATGATTGAAAGTGATGAAATCTGAGACTTTAGTGCACTTGTCATCTGAGTAGTACACATTGTACCCAATATGTAGCTTTTTATCTTGCATCCTCCCTTCCAACCTCTGGCTTCTGAGTCTCCACAGTCCATTATATTACTCTGTGTGCCTTTGCATACAAGATGTCTTTTTTGAAGTCTATCACAAGTTCTTCAAAGTCCTTCTGTGCACATGCTTCTCCTACCTCCTCACCACCTTTCATAGATGTATATTCTCCCAGAGACTAAAAAGATCCAGGTAGTTTCCATTAAGATATTATTTTCAGAAAAGTATTTTTAAAAGATTACATAGTCATAGAATTTCAGAGGTAGAGGGAACTTTACTGATCAACTTTCTCTCCCTCCTCTGACAGATGAGAGTCTGGTTTAATTCAATACATACGGAATGCTAACACTATACCAAATACTTCACATTCATTATCTTAATTAAATCCTTACCATAACTCAATAAAATGTGTACCACCAACACTACCACCAGCATCATCATTCCCATTTAGCAAAAGAAAAAAACTGAGGCTTAGAGATGCAAACACCTTGCCCAAGGTTCCTGGGTGAATAAGCTGAGGCCTGATATTTACATTTGACTCAGAGTCTAAGCCCCTATTCACCACCTTCCATCACCTGGAGTAACAACAGTGCAAAACGTGAAGGATAAACAAATACTTATGAAAATGCCAGTGAGGTGATCAGTGAACACTTCTCCCAAGAGGTGGAAAAGTGGCATCAGGGATAGGCCATCACAAGTACACAGGATTTCAGCAGGCATTCTGGACTGGAATCCAATCCACACAGACATTGAAGCAGAAAAGTGATAGGGAGGGAATAGGGTGAACTGTGAGAAAGAAAATATCAAGAGAAAAAATTGGAAAGAGATGAGGAGGCAGATTGTGAAGGGTCCTAAGTGTATGGCTAAGGAATTTAGACTGTATTTGTGTGCAATGGAAACCCTCAGAAGTTTTTAAAAGCAAGGTCCTTTAACAAAACGTGAACTGAATTTTAGAAATATAAATCTCATGAAAGAATGGAGATTTAATTAGGGGAGCATAACTTGGTATGGAGGAGACCAACAGGAAAGCTGTTCCACCTCAGTAACTGGCTGTTTCACTCTTAACCATATGTTGTGCTTGCATTTTTCTCCACCGCCCACTCGCACTGCCCCTAGATTGTTCAAGGCACCTCTATATCTGTTTTGTCTCCAAGTCTAGGTAAGGTGACAGGGACTTGAACTTGGGCAGTGGAAATGGAGACAAGAGGACAAGTGTGAGGGGTATTTTCAAGGGCCTGGTCACTGCTCAAAGTGGGTAGAGCAGTAAGAGAAGGAGAAGCAGAGAAGAAAAACCATCTAATTTTCAAACTTAGGAGAAGGGGAACAGACGAGATATAGAAAGGAAGGGATGGTCAATAATATCACAGAGAGATGAGCAAGATGGCCTGATCAAGGTCTCAATCCAACAAGTATTTATTAAGCAGGGACTATGTGCTGGACATTAGAGGAACAATGAGTAAAATCGATTTTTGTCCACGAGCATCACCCAGAGTAAAGAAAAGAGTAGCAATAGTCAGATATCAGAAACATGGTGCTCCCTTCATTAAATGGCCTTAATTCATGAAGCATCATAAAAAATATACATAAACAACATACATATAGGTTTAAGGATCCAAAACACCTTTACGATCTATTCATCTATCTGTTCAATTATATTACAGTCAAAGAAGAGTGCAGTAAGTACTTGCTGTTCCTTCTTCCTGTTCCTTCTGCTGGCCTTCTTCCCTCAATTATGGAAATAGCTGATCCCTTTGCATCATTCGGGTCTGAGGACAAATGTTATACCCTCACACTGGCTCTCCCGGTGAGTCACTCTATTTCAAGCATCCTCCTCCATCACATGATCCTGTTTTATTTCTTCATTGCACTAAGAATACCTGGAATGTATATGCCTACATTTATATAGTCTATTTCCCCCTGAGAACGGAAGCTTCATAAAAGGTGAAACAAATCTTGTTAGTTGCTGCCAGTCGCACAGTAAGCCCTCTGTATAAAATGTTTATTGGCCACATTTTTTTAAAAGCGAATAAACCTCAAGATTAAGACCTCAAACCAAACTATTCCAGTTTCCAATTGCTTACAGCGACATACTGAGAACTCGAGTGATTCTCAAGAGAAAGGCCATTTTGAGGCTGGGGTCGAACCAAAATCCAGGGGGTCCACACCAGGTCAGTACCCCGGAATTGGCTGTTTTGCAAGATTTCGGGGAGTACCAAATTGGCATGAGATATTTGACAACGAGGCCAGCCATGCACCGAGCTCAGGTTTTATTTCCGTTGTCCTTCTGACGTCAGAAAAAGCACGAGTTGCTGCACAGTTTCTTTTATCAAGGTGACAAATTACACCCTCGCTGGGCCCTGCATTCTGCAAACCATCAATTTATTTTCCTCCTCCCCCTTATATTGAAAAATGTAAAAACCCACTGCAGAGAGGTCAAAACCCCTTCCAAATGCATATGAATACCGTTTTCTAGCAGAGGCGTCTTTTTTCACTTTTGCTACACACATCACCGTGGATTCGTCCGAGAAAGTACGTGATCCTGGCGGCAGTTGGGTTTCTAACAGAGAACGAGGGTTTGTACAAACCCCGGGTCCACGCCGCAGAGCAAGACAAAGGACTCTGAATTGTAGCACCACCTTCCCCAGCCCAAGGCAGCCTCTGAAAGGCACTGGGAGCGGCGTGACGCGGGTACCGCGAAATTCCTTTTGCTGCCATATGCACTTGTGCCTTCTCTGACTACAGTTCAGTACAAGCCTCCGGCGGGCGATTTGGCAGGGAAACGGTGCCCAGGCAGCCGGGTAACCTACTGGGTCCCAGTAGGTGCTGGGGAGCCCCACGCGCCGGGAGGTGGATAATTTAGGGGGCAAGGGGCTCGCACAAGGGGGAAGATGCGCTCTCCTCCCGGCACCGACCCACGTGTTTAAAGGCCTCTGTGGCAATGTTTAGGGACGCGAACTAGGCGCCGGGAGTTGGGGAGGAGGTGGGACTGGAAGCGAGAGAAGTCTGAGCCCAAGACCGCGCAAGAAGTGGCCTTTTGTTCGCTGGCTCTAGCACATCCCGGCTCTCGAAAAAACACTACCCCTGTCCCCTGCCACCCTCTGCATTTTAGGAAAACCTCTTCAGGGCAGAAAAGGACAGTGAGTCACTACAAGCATCCTTTAGTAATTTCTCCCCGCGCCCTCCTACTTCCCCGCGTTACAGAGGGGCAGAGCACCAGGAAGGACGGCTAACATGTCCCGGTTTACTGGTGGTCCGCGGCGGCTACCCAGCCGGCCGCACGCAGCACCCCCGGGACATCACACGATCTCCTCTGGGCCTTGCGGACACAGGAAATTTTCCCCAAAGGCCGGGGATTCAAACACTCCTAGAACACGGTCGCGCCCTCGGGTCAGCTGCGCTCTCCCCCCAGACCTGCGTGGTTCCTGGCCCTCGTAAAAATGGAACCAGATCTGGTACCACACTCTGCCACAGCCACAGGAAAACACACCAAAGCCACAGGAAAACAAACCAAAAAGTAAGCCACAGCCCACGCAAAGGTGAACTCGGGGGCCCTGGCGCTTCCTCGCGCTGCCGCGTGCGTTCGGGAAGCACAGGAGACCTGGACTTTTCCTCTCCTAAAAGCAACAACCGAAAGCATGGGGCACAGCAGAGCTCTCTCTGCTTTCACGCCGGTAGAGATATTTCTACGCTACCTCCTCCTCCGACATCTAAACATCCCCTTGCCGCTCGCCCAGCCCTCCCCGGGAACAGATAATCACCTTACCTCCGGAAATAAAGAGAAAGGTGGCAAAAGGCGATGTGGAGGTGTCCGCCCTTCCGGGGTTTTTACCCTCGGCAGTTTGATGTCCTTTGTGTCAAGGTCTGGCTGCGGAGGCCGGGAAAATGTGGCCCCCGTCAGTGAGGGCTGGGCAGGGAGCTTGGCGTGGCCTGGCGGATTTCCGAGGAAGGTGAAGGGCGGAGGCTCCTGGCGACCTTCAGGCGGAGTGGCGTGGCTGTCCCAGTCCGCGCTCGCCTGGCTCTCCTCCTTTCCGGGCCGATTGCATCAGAATCTCCCCTCACCACCAACCCCCACTCACACTCTGCTCGCCGGCCTCGCACTTACATCGACATGCACCGGCGCTGCGGGTCACGAATCGGAGTCATTCCCCTACTGGGGGGCGCGTGGCCCTTCCGCAACCATGGCTTGTGATGGTTTAACGGGGACAGGCCATTCCTCCCCGTCCCGCGCGCCGTCTCCTCCCCTCCTGTGCGCCCGCTCTTTAACCAAAGCTGCGTGTCAGTGAGCCGTGCCGGTCACATGGTGTCACTGCTGGCGGCCGCGCCTTGCTGCCTCCCTCTTGCAGCTCTCTGACGATGCAGGGACCGCGGCTGGCGGAGATTGAGCAACGGGGAAAGGGTGAGGGAGGGGTTGCGGGGCGCGCGTGTGCCCGGCGCACTGAAGGTGGCACCGGGAGCAGAGGCTGCCCGCCGCCCTGGCACCTGCCCCTCTCCCTCCTGGGGCCAGGCTGCGTGTTCGGAACCCAGCTGCGGCTGCAGCTGGAGAATGAGAGCCCTTAGGGATGGGGGTGGGGCGGCTAAAGGGGCACCGGCGGAGGACAGGAGGGCTGTGCATTCCGCTGGGGCCTGCATTTTGGGTACGCCAGAGCCCCACCGGGGCCGAAGGAGAGAGGGAGTTGCATTGTGGGAAGGGCGCAGCATGAGGATGGCCGCGGGAGTGGCAGGTCCGAGCGCAGCCCGGAGAGCCGCGGGCAGGGCCTGGGACTACGGGCAGCGTTGGAGCGGAGGGCTGGCCCTGGGTACAGCCTGCAGATGGCCCGGGTTGGCGGGGAGGGGACCGAAGTGGCAGGGGCGGCAGGGAGCTCGGGCACCTTTAGAAACCCTTTGTCCCTAACCTGAAGCGGGAGGCACCTCCCCTCTTCCGGATCCAGCGCCCGCAGACCTGGCCAGCCCTTCCTGAAGTCTGCCCTGTGGAGCTCTGCTTTGGGGACTGGGTGTGAGGTGAACCAGAAGGATTTGCTGAGCGCCGAGAAAGCACCGGCCTAGGCGCAAAGAGGCGGGGGCCGGCTCTTGGAGGGCCGGGAGACCCCACGTGGTTCCGACCGAAGGACCTGGCGCGTCCAGGTTAACGGAGCTGGGGTGCTCCAAGTCCGGGGGACGAGGGAGCGGGATGGAGGGGAGCAGGGGCAACTGGGCCTGGTTCCCTTTTTTCCCGCTTACTCTTTGTTTCAGACACAGCCCCCTTTCACTGGCTGGGCACTTGCTTGCAGAGGAGTTGTGTCTTAAAATGGCGACAGGAAATCCCACCTGCGCCTCAGCCAATTAGACTGTCATTATAGCGCGAATTTGCAGGGTGGAAACGCGAGCTTTTTATTGATAGGGGTAGTTCAGTCTCCTGTTCATGGTTCATCAAAACAGGAAAAGGAAGGTGAATCATAATTCAAAAATTAACTACCTGGAGCGTTTCAAGCAGACAGTAGTCATTGTATTTGGGTGAATTTTGCTTTTTCATCACCACTGGAAAAGCAAGATGATAACCAAATTTGAAACTCATCACGGACTAAACTTATTCCCTTCGAATGGCAGCAAATGGCCTTTATTAGTTCAGCAGCGGCTTCCTGAGAATCCTATTTAGAAGGCATGCTCTTGAGAAATACTGAGAAACGGAAAGTTCGGAGCAAACAGAAAGGGCAAACACATGGGCAGCCTAGCTCAGACAGACCTGCATTCAATTTCTTCCTCTGACACTTACTGCTTCCCTCATCTGCTTTACTTTTGTCCTAATCCTGTTTTCTAAAGTTGTAAAAAAAAGGGGAGAAGAATACACGCAACATAGCAATATTCTATAGGTCATCAAAAAGTTGGTTCTTTCTACCTTACTAGAGGAAGCTAATTTAGTGTGAAATTAATGATTTTAAGTAGTGTGCACCTTGCCTGGCACAAATAATTCTTATCAATAAGGTAAGAAATCAGAATAGGTAAAGTAGATGAACTGTGAGCCATAGCTTAATAGGCCTGTTGGAATATTTACGTTATTAAAGGCAGAATGTGTATTCATCGGTGTTTGAAGATTATCTGAACCAAGCTTATCTTTTGGTTCCAATTTTAACTTACTTGCTAGTTTCTATATACCAAAACGACTGCAGTTATTTAGCACTTTTTGAATTGGATTCAATAGTTATGAATTGAGCTCCTATGATATGGCAGCTATTGTGCTAAGGACTTTACATGTAAATATTTCATTTAAAGCTTTCAATCCCTCAGTTGGGTATTATCCTCTTTAAGAAAACAAGTACAAAGTTGAATTGGCCATGTTCACCTAAGACAGTAATTAGTGAAGGGGAAGTGATTACCATTCAGGTCTGAATTCAAAATCCGTGCTCAGTCTTCACAGTGGTGCTGCAACCATCTGCAGTCAGACATTCTTGGGCCTAGAGTTAGAAGGATCTTCACCCCTCCTCTGGATTTTAGTTGACAACCTAGAACCTGAGTAAACATCAACATGGAGGCTGCTGTGGTCTCAAATTGAGGCCAGGGATGTCTAGGTGATTCCTCTATTCACTGTGTGCTTACTGAGAGACAAACAGCAGGTTAAACACTTCACAGATGGTCTCTCGTTTAATTCTCTTGACATTCCTGATAGGGCAGCCTATCCTAATCCCTGACTCAAAGGTTAGGGAATTTATCCCAAGTCCACACAGCCCTAAGTGGCACATCCAAATCTTGCATCCAGAGTTGACTGCTAAGCCAGTTTTCTGTGGCTGGATCTAAAATGTTCCCTGATTCTGGAATAACCATCTTTGGAGGGTTAGTGGGTGGAAGCGGTCTCGGGCCACTCTGCCTCTGGATAGGAACCACTGCTCTATTTCAGTAGAGTCCAGGGAGTTAGTTTTCTCAGTAATAGGGTTGTGAGGTCCAAGAGCCTTGTTGATAGTATCTAATGTTATTTGTGGACCTTTCCCATTTGAACAGATTACCAATGTTATAAAGGTATTCAGGACACATTACCAGGTTTGATTGCAGGCTATCCTATGGAACTGAGAAAATTCTGTATCTGCTCTGAAAGTGAGGCTAGGGAAGGAATTTGTACTATGAAAGTAGAATTGGGTAACTTTAGGTCACCTGAGAGTTTTCTTGTAGCCCCCATAGCTCTTTCTTGTATGGCTCCAGGAAGGTGGGGCAGCTTTGTGAAGAAAAATCAATTATACCCCAAAGAGGATTCAGCCTGAGCTTAAGCCACATCTGCTCTCATCCCAGCTTCACCCTGTACTCACCCGGGTTGCACTTGCTCCCTACCTGGGTTGCCCAGTAGGACAGCTGCAGAAGGGGCCACCACCAGCTGTGCGCTTACAGAGAATATGTGTTTTCCTGCACTGGTTTTCAAAGCTTTCCAAATACATCTGGTTTGATACCGGCAGTCTTCTTGTATAATAATTTTTGGGTAATAAGATCAAAACTATTTTCTGAATATAGTGTTTTTTAAAAATCTGTGAAGGACTATCAGTGGAAAATCTGATTTTTAACGATGATGAAAAAGTAGGAAAGTCAGCTGGTGAGATTATCTCAGAACAAGTGTCCTGCATATCTCCTACTTGTAACAGAAAACACCGCAGCTGTTAGATGAACAAATCCAATCTTACTAGAAAATAAATTGTTTATTCTGCAGTCTTTTATTCCTATTTATAGGGTCTACCCTAAACAACAAATGGTCTTTAAGATTATTGGTTTTCCTTGACTTTCACATTTCTTTGCCTGATTAACCCTTTTTATATCATTGTTGATGTTCTTTGAATTTCATCCATAGATGACAATATTTTGACACTAGAAGTTAGTAAAGCAGCCATAGGAAAAAGCACATTTGCAATTAAAAGAGCTCCCAAATTGTGTTGGTCAGCCTTCTGCAGATACATGGCACTGTGTGCCCTAACATTCCTTGGTGGGTAGCACTGTGTCAGGGGCAATTGTTACCTCTTCCATCATTGAAATGAACATCCTACCTCACCAGATTGATAACTGGTTCTGGCAAGAGGTCAAATACCCCCACTGATTCTAAACTGAAGTTAAAATCCCAGAACAAAACTATCTTTTATTATTAGTTAATAATTTTAGAGACAAGGTCTCATTCTGTTGCCCAGGTTGGAGTGCAGTGGTTCAATCATAATAGCTCACCGCAGCCTCAAATGGAATCAGGGGATCCTCCCGCCTCAGCTTCCTGAGTAGCTGAGACTACAAGTGCGTGCCACTATGCCTTGTTATTCTTTATTATTATTATTGTAGAAACAGATTCTCACTTTGTTGTCTAGTCTGGTCTCAACCTCCTGGCCTCAAGCCACCCTCCTGCCTCGGCCTCCCAAAAATGCTGGGATTACAGGCCTGAACCACCATACCCGACCCGAGATGCTTTAAAAATGTCTACTGTCTCTGATTTTGGCCTGAGTCATATTTGTAAGGTCACTTATTTATTTTTTATCTGTTACGGGAGCTGGGAGTGGAGTTTATTAGGAAATTGCAACTGTATGGCAATACTGTGACATTTATTCAAATTAACTAAAGACCCAGGACCAAATAATCAGTCCTGGAAGTTTAATGTCTAACTTGTCTGATATGCAACATTCTGCAGGTCAACTGTGAGTGCAACTCCCTAGCTTGTTGCAAAATCGGGGAAATGATATGGATATAGTTTGGACGTATGTCCCCACCCAAATCTCATATCAATATGTAATTCCTAATGTTGGAGTAGGGCCTGATGGGAGGTGATTGGATCATGGGGGCAGATTTCTGATGTATGGCTTAGCACCATCCCCTTGCGTGCTTTCCTCAAGATAGTGAGTGAGTTCTCCAGAGATCTGGTTCTTCTCACTCTCCAGCTCCTGCTTTCTCCATGTGAAGTGCCTGCTCCTGCTTTGGCTTCTGCTAAGAGTAAAAGCTCCCTGAGGCCTCCCCAGAAGCAGATGCTCCCATGTTTCCTGTATAGCCTGCAGATCTGTGAGCCAATTAAACCTCTTTTCTTTATAAATCACCCAGTCTCAGGTGTTTCTGAGACTGGGTGATTTATAAAGCAATGCAAGAATGGACTAATACAGATACCCATCTGGTGATCAAATGACTCAATGCCTACAGAGTACCTAAGCACAATGCTTGGTATATAATAAGTGTCCAATAAAACGTACCTGTTATTATTTTGCACACTTTGCAGAAATAAAAATGGGGCAATTAAGTTTCAAAGTCCAAGTTTATAGACACGAAGTATTCTATTATGTTCACCTCATGCTGAAACAGCTGTTAAGCCCACACCTGCACTCCCATTTCTCCTACAGTGGGAATGAGGAGAGAGAAGGTATTAAAGAAGAGTTAGGCCTCCAATTCAACTCTCAATCTTAACTTTCAGGTGAGAAAGATAAGTTTTGAAACTATAAGAATGTGTTAATTAAGAAGTAGAAGTGAGCTGGGCACGGTGGCTCATCCCCGTAATCCCAGCACTTTGGGAGGCCGAGGTGGGTGGATCACCTGAGGTCTGGAGTTTGAGACCAGCCTGACCAACATAGAGAAACCCTGTCTCTATTAAAAAAATACAAAATTAGCTGGATGTAGTGGTGCATGCCTGTAATCCCAGCTACTCAGGAGGCTGAGGCAGGAGAATCGCTTGAACCCAGGAGGCAGAGGTTGCGATGAGCCGAGATCATGCCATTGCACCCCAGCCTGGGCAACAAAAGCAAAACTCCGTCTCAAAAAAAAAAAAAAAAAAAAAAAAAGTAGAAGTGTTCCAAAATGGAGTATAGCATTTGTATTTACTAATGGGGGCAATATAAATTGGTACCACATTTTGTGAGATAGCAAATTTAGGGGTTAAGAATGTGGGCTCTGGGGCCAGATTAGCTGAGTTCTAATCTTGGCTCTTACAGCCTGTTAGCTTTGTGAACTTGGGCAAGTTACTTAACTTCTCTGTGCCTCAGTTTCTTCATATTTAAAATGGAAATAGACAATAATACCTACTTCATAAGGCTTTGTGAAATATATATGTTAATACATGTAAAGCATTAAAAATAACAATGTCTTAAGTATTCAGTCATTAATAATTATTATTACTAGAAATCAGTTTGGCAATAAGTAGGAAGAACTTAGATACCGCTGGTGTCACTTCTGGGACACTATACCCTAAAAATTATGCACAAAGTAGTTTCCTAATAACACAGGATCTACAAGCGCAGGCTCTGGAATAAGTCAAGTAAAGGTAAAAAGCATGTTTAAAATGTTTCTCCAAAGCAAGTATAACATAAATCCATAAATTTACAGTCCAAATTAAATATGCATTTGACTAGACTTGAGGGCTGGCGTAACACTTCCATAAGCCCTTAGAGATACTTTGAGAAACAGGATACAGGGCTGACTGTTCCTTAGTTCTGATCCTGTATGATAATCCTTACTTTCTCATTTATAAGTGGACATCCAAAAGTGATATAGCTGGAAAAAGGATCTTCATCCAAGACAAAGAGAGACAAAGTCGATAGCAGGAAAGTGATGAAAAGTATCAAGCAAAGTGAGGATGCAAATGAGAAAACAAGCTCAGAAGACAGGAATATCTAAAACAAGTCACAAATGCATAGTATGAGCTCTCAGGTAAGGACCAGGGCTGGATCATCCCAAGATGTTCAAGGCATACTCCCAGGGGGCGCTGTGTTATGCTAAGATCTTGCTAGGCAAAAACATGGTTTTTGTCTTTTCTGTTGAAAAGGTACCTTTTGGGAGGCCAGGCGCGGTGGCTTACTCCTGTAATCCCAGCACTTTGGGAGGCTGAGGCAGGCGGATCACCTGAGGTAGGGAGTTCAAGACCAGCCTGACCAACATGGAGAAACCGCTTCTCTACTAAAAATACAAAATTAGCCAGGTGTGGTGGCACATGCCTGTAATCCCAGCTACTTGGGAGGCTGAGGCAGGAGAATCGCTTAAACTCAGGAGGTGGAAGTGGTAGTGCCAAGATCATGCCATTGCACTCCAGCCTGAGCAACAAGAGCAAAATTCCATCTCAAAAAAAAAAAAGAAAGAAAGAAAGAAAGAAAAAGAAAAAGAAAAAGAAAAGAAAAGGTACCTTTTGGGAAGAAGCATTAAAAATTTTTTTTTTTCTGCTGGCAGTATTTAGGAGGAAGAATTCTATTTATGACTTCAGTAGAGTAACATGCTTTACTAAAATAAGCTTCCATTCTACATGGTTGTTCTTTTTTTTTTTTTTTTTTTTTTGACAGAGTCTCGCTGTGTTGCCCAGGCTGGGGTGCAGTGGCACGATATCGGCTCACTGCAACCTCCGCCTCCTGGGTTCGAGTGATTCTCCTGCCTCAGCCTCCCGAGTAGCTGGGACTATAGGAGTACACCACCACACCTGGCTAATTTTTGTAATTTTAGTAGGGACGGGGGTTTCACCATATTGGTCAGGCTGGTCTCAAACTCCTGACCTGAGGTGATCCACCTGCCTTGACCTTCCAATGTGCTTGGATTACAGGCATGAGCCACTGCGCCCGGCCCATGATTGTTCTTAAAATAAGAAACATCACATAATATTCAGTGTTCCTTATTTTGAAGGGCTCTTTATTTGGTTATATTTTAGGCATATGAAGCTATTTCATAATCCCAAAAGGGGTATTTAATGAGATTTAGAATTGATAGTCTTCTGTTGATATATATTTATAGTTATTTATACACATATTTATGTATTCCTAAAATAAAATGTTCAAAGTTTTTGATTCAAATGTAACATGTCTAAAATTGAAATCCTTGTGTTTTTTTTTTTTTTTTTTTTTTTTCACAACTCAAACCCTCTTCTCTTCCCATAAACACCATATTGGGAAATGGCACCACCACGGGCATAGTTGCTCAAGCTAGAAGGATGGGGGTATTTTGGCTTATCCCCTTCACTCTTCACATCTAATTAATTCCCTCTTTTGAGTAACATTTACCAAGTGCCAGGCCTTCTGCTAGTCTTTCGTGAAGCTTGGAATTAGAGTGAGAAACCGATATTACTCAAATGATCTTGCCAGTGAATGTACAAATTACAGGTGGAGATAAGTGCTCTGCAGAAGGAGCATGACTCTTGTGAGAGAAACGGAAGACCATGTTCTGAACTAGGAATCAAGGAAGACTTTCCTGAGGATGTGACCCTTGTTTGGACTCTATTCTGTTTATGCTAAGGATTTTAATAAGGAGCAGGTGATGGACATGATTCAGTGTACATTTTTAGAGGAATATCACGAGTCCTATCACTTTATCTCCTAAATATTTCTGACATTTGTTCCCTTTCCTCCATCCTCACAACCTTCACTGGCGTGGGCCTCCAACAGCTCACTGTGGGGGAAGTTTCCCTCAAAGGCCACTGATAACACATCTTATGAAAACTATACCACATCATTATACCTCCCCAACATAATATGTACATGTATGTATTTGACAATAATATATATGTATTACTGTCCCATTTATTATATACATTAAAAGCATTCACAAAAAATTAAAAATCCAAATGGTAAGATTTTACATTTTTTATTTATTTGATAACAATACTTTATTATATTATTAAACATATATTCCTAATTATCATTAATATATTATCATGTTAGAGAAATTTGCTTCACTATACTATATCTTTTTTTAAATCTTAGTTTAATACTCTCTGATACAGCAATTCACAAGCCTACTTCCAAATCTGGCTTATTTTGATTCTTTCCTGTAATGGCTGTCATAGCTGAAAAGGGACCTCACAGAGACCCAATGGAGGCAGTGTCCTATTGGCTATACTTCCCAAATCAAGCCATTCATTTCTCAATCCCATTCACTAATTTACAGATATTTACTTATTTTTCATTGCTAGTCTGCAAATGTACACTTAAATGAGGGTCATCCTTAATAATTATGAATGTGAACCCATGAAACCTACTTCATAATTCTGAATTTGTTTTGACAGATTCTTTTCCACAGTCAGTTAGAGGGCCATTGCTATACCGGACATTGTGGCTGACAAAAGAGCTCTTAATAGACTGGAAGTGTCAGTTCTACTTTTTCTTCTTTCTTTATGCTCATGTTATTATTATTTTTTAAATCTGAAGTTTAGAGGAATCTTTTAACTCTACTTGTCTATTTGGGAAGACAAGCTAAACTAGATAATATAATTTATAAATTCCCTCAACTAAACACACAGAACTGTAATACATTGAAATCTGCCAAAGAGAACAAATCAGTGAGGGCACCACTGTATTCCTTTGTGTCTTCTTCAGGACACCTTGAGTACTGTAAGTGACAGGGAGCCATCTGATGTATGGGCTGAAGGGGGCCACCATCAACCTAGTAACCTAAACAGAAGTTCCAATATTTTCACCCTGCAGTCCACTTTGTAACCCTTTCTTAGCCTTCCAGAAGAGTCTCCAGTTGGGAGACTCCCTCCATCCACTTCTGGGCACCTAATGTCTCTACTACAGATTAGAAATTACTTTCACAGAAGGCCATTTCTGAAACCCAAACTAGCTTATGTGTTACCCTACATTGAAATAATTCAGAGGCTGTCTTCCCCACTAATGTGCAAGTTTCACAAAGGTAGATGCGATGTTCTTAATGGTTTTCCAGCACATAGCACATAACAGAAGCTCAATAAATATTTGTTGAATGAATACATGAGTAAATAGAATACTTTTACAGTTAAATACCTTTAATTCTTTCATATTTTTTAAAAATTCAAGTCCTTAGAGGAGGAAGAATTGAAAAAATATGAAATATCAAATATACATTTAGCTAAATTTTTAAAGTTTAGTAGGCTATATGCACAAATCAGATGAATAGCAATATTTGGAACTGTAACTATTTTTGGAATCTTGTGTGAATAAATTACAAGTTTAAAACATCAAGAGTAAGTGCCTATTGAATGTCATTTTTAAAGGAAAAAAGAAACCTCAGTCTGTATTTAAAAAGTAACATCTCATTTAACAGTTTTCTAATTTATGCAAATTATCTGGAAAATTCAGAACCCCAATCACCTAAAGATTACCTTCCTTAAGAGTAAGTGTGGTTTTTGCTTCCAGAATCATCTGGATAAGTGCCAGCATTCTTCAAGTCACTTTCTTGGTATGAAATGAACATTTCTGGCCAGGTGCAGTGGCTCATGCCTGTAATCCCAGCACTTCACGAGGCCGAAGTGGGCGGATCATGAGGTCAAGAGATCAAGACCATCCTGGCCAACATGGTGAAACCCCGTCTATACTAAAAATGCAAAAATTAGCCAGGCGTGGTGACGTGTGCCTGTAGTCCCAGCTACTTGGAAGGCTGAGGCAAGGAGAATCGCTTGAGCCTGGGAGACAGAGGTTGCAGTGAGCCGAGATTGCACCACTGCACTGCAGCCTGGTGACAGAACAGGACTCCGTCTCAAAAAAAAAAGAAAAAAAAAAAAAAAGAAAAGAAATGAACATTTGTAAATGGAGTCTCATTAAATTTTGTACTTTAAAAGAAGAGTTACAAGTTAATTTGTTCTATTGTTTCTCCTTGCTATTTTTATAACAATTAGTACTTAGGAATAACACTGTGGTTCAGATATGAACCATTTCACAAAATCAACTTAATAATGAAGTCAACAATTACTTCTCTTTATTCAATCTTGTCACTTAGCTCAAAAAAGAACTGCACTGATCTTTCCTTTTCAGTGATGAAAAGGAATAGAATGCTGGAAAACCATCTTACAACTTGGCATTTTTTCGTTTGTTTATTTATTCATTTATTCAATGAATGTATTCCAAGCTAATTCCTTTTGCAACATTCTTTATTTGATTCATGTCTCCTCTGAAAACTTCCTCCTTCATTTATTTTTTGCTTTTATATGTTCATCCTCATTTCTATTGACTGTAAAGTAGTCAAACCTCTCTCATTAAAAAGGAAAGAAAGAAATGGGGAGAAGAGAGGAAAGGGGAGACAAAAAAAGAAAGAGAGGAAATATCCCTTGATTTTACATTTTTCTCTATGGCTCTTATATTTCTTCTATTTAAGAGCCAAGATTTTCCAAAGAATAGTTAATAATCTAAGTTTCAAAACTTTTATTTCCCATTCACTCTTTAAGTACCGACACCAACTCGCAAAATTAATTTATTGTCACTGTAGAAAACTTGGAAAATGCAGCAAAATGTAAAGAAGAAAATCAAAACCATCTATAAATTTATATACCGCAGTTACCATTGTTGATTTTTAGTTCATTTTGTTTATATGCATGTCTTTTTTACATTCAGAATCATGTCCAATTTCATATCTGTATATGACATTAAATTGCGACCATTTTATTATATCACTAAAATTTTTCAAAAACATAAATTTTAATAACTACAAAATATTCTACTATATAGTTTTACAATAATTATTAATTTCAGATTTTCATTTTGTGTAAGTGTGTATAATACTTGTCCCTATCTCTGATTATGTCCATAAGATACATTTCTGGAAGCAGAATTACAGGGTTAAAAGAGCAACATTTAAAAATACCTGATACGGAGGAGTGGCTTCTAGATGGCTGATAGAAGTACCAGGTACTTCCTCCTAAAGGAAGGACCTAAACAGCAAGTAGATAATCACACATCAAACAGCATGTCTATGAGAGAACACTGGAATTCATCAGGAAAGTGACAGGGAACATCTGAGGCATGGAAGGAAAGAGAAGCAAGGCAGCTGGTCCGGCTGGCATCAGCTGGGAGCCAGGAGATGCTCCCTGGTGCAGCAAAAGGGTAAGTGAGAGACTCCCAGTGGTCCACATTCCCACCATGGACTACTACAGTGCTAGCCATAGGAAAGCCCCTCAGCCCTCACAGGCCCTGAGACTAGTGTAGGGAACTGCCTGAGGTCCATACCACAGCATTGTTCCAGACAGATAGTTTGTGCTGAGTCCCACACATCCCTCAAAACCCAAGCAGCTGGCCAGGTGCAGTGGCTCATGCCTGTAATTCCAGCATGTTGAGAGGATGAGGTGGGCAGATTGTTGACCCCAGGAGTTTGAGAATAGCGTGGGCAACATGGAGAAACCCATCTCTACAAAAAATACAAAAATTAGCCCGATGTGGTGGTGTGCACCTGTAATCCCAGCTATTTGGAAAGCTGAGGTGGGAGGACTGCTTGAGTCCGGGGGGTCGAGACTGCAGTGAGCCATGATTGCACCACTGCACTCCATCCGTAACAACAGAGTGAGACTTTGTCTCAAAAACAAAAACAAGCAAACAAAAACACCCAAGCAGCTGCAGCACCATGCCATTTTGAGACCCCAGCCCCCACAAGACTGCATCCTGCCCTGGGATCCAACAATCCCTGCATCTCCGCATTCATGGAGCCCTACTGACCCCCTCCCAAGTCTGCCTGGAAGGCTGCAGTGGCACAATGCTGGCTGGACCCAGCAGTGTGGCCAGGTCCCTAGCACTCTAGCCCACAGTGTCCTACACCCAAGAAAATGGGCAGTATAGCACACCAGAGAAGTTGCCACCAGGACAAAAAGAGCTGAAGTGTGCACTCCCCAGAGCCTAAGGCCATGGCCACTGACAGCAACTCTGCTCTCCCACACCCCCAGTAGTGAGCCTGCCATGCACCTACACATGCCTGCAGTGGGCCTGAGGACTGACCTGCCCAAATGCCATCCTGGGGCCTGAAGACAGGCTTACCCTGCTCACTGCCACCACCACTAGGTGCCTAGGGATTGCCTTGCTCTGCCCACCACAGCCTGGCCCATGTGCACCATCGGGGTACCTGAGAACAGGCTTACCCTGCCCTGTGCTACCCTCTACAGTGCCTAAGTGTTCAGGGCCCTAGGGATCAACCTGTCCTGCCTGTCATATCTGACACATGCATCTGGGGGCTTAACACAGGCCCAGACTGCCTGCTGCCAGCATTCCAGCATGCAATACCATAGAGGAGCCTGAAGAATGCCCAAACCCAGCCACCACAGTTGCCCCTGTGTGCACCATTGAGGGACCTGAGGACAGGCCGACTCTATCTGACATAGTTCCCTGCATTCCCTGAGTGTGGCATCTGGGAACCCGGGGATCAACCTACCCTGCCTGCCACTTCTGATATGTGCCTACACCATCAAGGGGCCTCATAACAGGCCCAGACTGCCTGCTGCCAGCACCCAAGGATGCTATCTGAGGGGCCTAGAAATCATTCCACCCTGCCCACCACAGCCCGTGCCTGAGCATATTATCAGGGGCCTGAGGACAAGCCCACCTCACATGTACTACTCAAACTCCCACCTGCACAAGCATGCTGTCCAGAGGGATGGGGATTGTCACGTCCTGCATACCACCACTACATAGACACACACACACACACACACACACACACACACACACACACACACACATATCCCAGGGGCCTGAGGATGGGCCTGCCCAGCATGTTGCCACCACCACCACTAGCACCCAACTGCACCATCCCACAAGGGCTGAGAACTGGCCCACTCAGCCCATTGCTGCCACCAGTGAAGCTAATGTATGCTGACTGGGAGCCTAAGGGTTGGCCTGCCACCACTACTGCAATTGCTGATGCCATGCATACTGTCCAGGGGTCCAAGAACCTGCCCACCCACCCAACTTACACCTGTCATTGCTGGTACACAAACAAGCAACCTTGAGGCCCAATAATTGTCCCCCCAGAACCAGCCAAAACTGCATCCAAGAGCTCAAGGAAAGGCATGTTGGCCTACTTCCACCACTACTGGGGCCTTAGGACAGGTCCATTTGGTATCCCCATCCCCAGCAAAGCCTCATTACAGCCTCCACTAACAATTGTAGCCTAAGCCACTGAGGAAATCACATGATGCTGTCTACAGCCAAATAAATCATTAACAGAGATTACACTGCTGCATCCACCCAGAATCAAGGCTAAAGTGCCCTACCCAACCAACACTATAGATACATCTACAGGAAAAAATATTTACCTATGAAAGCCAGACCAAAAAATTAGACGAGGTGACTGTTATAACAGATTGAGTAGATATCAATGTAAGTACAAAAAAAAAAAAATGAAAAGCCACAAAACATAAATTCAGAGAAACACAATAATTCTCCAGTAGCAGGTTCCATCAAAAAATTTATGAAATGCCTGAAACAGAATTTAAAATAATAAAGAAGCCCAGTGAGATACCAGAGAACACAGATAAATAATATAAAGAAAGCAGAAAAACAATTCATTATGTGAATAAGCAATTCACCAAAGAGATAGATGTCATTAAAAAAAGAAAAACAAAAACAGAAATCCTAGAACTAAAGAATTCAATAAATAAAATAAAAAATACAATTGATAACCTCAACAATAGACTAGATTAAGCTGAAGAAAGACTTTCTGAACTTGAAGACAAATCTTTTGAAATAACTCAGTCAGACAAAAAAAAAGAAGAAAGGAAGAAAGAAAAAGAGTGGAAAATCATAGACACCCTATGTGACATGTGGGACACCATAAAGTGACCAAATAATCAAATTGTAATGTTCCATAAGAAAAGAGATGGACAAAGGCACAGAAAACCTATTTAACAAAATCATAGGTGAAAAATTCTCAAGTCTTGCAGATATAAACATCTAGACAACAAAGTCAAAGAACCTCAAACAAATTGAACTCAAAAAGGTCTTTTTAAATGCACATTATAATCAAAATGTTGAAAGTCAAAGACAAAGAAAGAACTCTTAAAAACAGCAAGAAAGAAGTGTCAAATCACAGAAAAGGGAAGACCAATCAGACTAACAGCAAATTCTCAGCAGAAACTTCACAGGCCAGGAGAGAATGGAATGATATATTAAAGTGCCAAAGGAAGGCCATTCCAAGATGGTCGAATAGGAACAGCTCCAGTCTGCAGCTCCCAGCGTGATTGACACAGAAGAAGGGTGATTTCTGCGTTTCCAATCAAGGTACCTGATTCATCTCACTGGGACTGTTTGGACGGTAGGTGCAGCCCATGGAGGGCAAGCCAAAGCAGGGCGGGGCATTGCCTCACCCAGGAAGTGCAAGGGGTCAGGGGATTTCCCTTTCCTAGCCAAGGGAAGCTGTGACAGACTGTACATGGAAAAATGGGACATTCCCACCAAATACTGAGCTTTTTCCAATGGTCTTAGCAAAAGGCACACCAAGAGATTATATGCCACACCTGGGCCAGCAGGTCCCACATGTATGGAGTCTTGCTCACTGCTCACTCAGGAGTCTGAGATTGACCTGCAAGGCAGCAGCCTGGAGGGGTAGGGGTGTCTGCCATTACTGAGGCTTGAGTAAGTAAACAAAGCAGCCAGGGAAGCTCAAACTGGGCGGAGCCCACCGCACCTCAGCAAGGCCTGCTGCCTCTGTTGATTCCACCTCTGAGGACAGGGCATAGCTGAACAAAAGGCAGCAGAAACCTCTGCAGACTTAAACGTCCCTGTCTGACAGCTCTGAAGAGAGAAGGGATTCTCCCAGCATGGTGTTTGAGCTCTGAGAACAGACAGACTGCCTCCTCAAGTGGGTCCTTGACCTCCATGTAGCCTAACTGGGCTGACTGTCACCTCATACAGGTGGGTGCCCCTCTGGGACCAAGCTTCCAGAGGAAGGATCAGGAAGCAACATTTGTTGTTCTGCAATATTTGCTGTTCTGCAGCCTCTGCTGGTGATACCTGGGCAAACAGGGTCTGGAAAGAACCTCCAGCAAACTCCAACAGGCCTGCAGCTGAGGGACCTGACTGTTAGAAGGAGAACTAACAAACAGAAAGGAATAACATCAACATCAACAAAAAGAACATCCACACCAAAACCCCATCTGTAGGTCACCAACATCAAAGACCAAAGGTAGATAAAACCACAAAGATGGGGAGAAACCAGAGCAGAAAAGCTGAAAAGTCTAAAACCCAGAGCACCTCTTCTCCTCCAAAGGATGGCAGCTCTTCACCAGCAACGGAACAAAGCTGGACAGAGAATGAGTTTGATGAGTTGACAGAAGTAGGATTCAGAAAGTTGGTAATAACAGACTTCTCCAAGCTAAAGGAGGTTGTTCAAACCCATTGCAAGGAAGCCAAAAACCTTGAAAAAATATTAGACGAATGGCTAGCTAGAATAGACAGTGTAGAGAACAACTTAAATGAGCTGACGGAGCTGAAAACCATGGCACAAGAACTACGTAATGCATGCACAAGCTTCAATAGAAAATTCGATCAAGTGGAAGAAAAGGTATCAATGACTGAAGATCAAATTAATGAAATAAAGCGAGAAGAGAAGTTTAGAGAAAAAGGAGTAAAAAGAAATGAATAAAGCCTCCAAGAAACACTGAATTATATGAAAAGACCAAATCTACGTCTCATTGGTGTACCTGAAAGTGACAGGGAAAATGGAACCAAGTTGGAAAACACTCTTCAGGATATTATTCAGGAGAACATCACCAAACTAGCAAGGCAGGCCAACATTCAAATTCAGGAAATACAGAGAACGCAACAAAGATTGTCCTCGAGAAGACCAACCCCAAGACAAATAATTATCGGATTCACCAAGGTTTAAATGAAGGAAAAAATGTTAAGGGCAGCCAGAGAGAAAGGTCGGGTTACCCATAAAGGGAAGCCCATCAGACTAACAGCAGATCTCTCAGCAGAAACTCTACAGGCCAGAAGAGAGTGGGGGCTAATATTCAACATTATGAAAGAAAAGAATTTTCAACCCAGAATTTTATATCCAGCCAAACTAAGTTTCATAAGTGAAGGAGAAATAAAATCCTTTACAGACAAGCAAATGCTGAGAGATTTTGTCACCACCAGGCCTGCCTTACAAGAGCTTCCTGAAGGAAGCACTAAACATGGAAAGGAACAACCAGTACCAGCCACTGCAAAAACATGCCAAATTGTAAAGGCCATCAATCCTAGGAAGAAACTGCATCAACTAATGAGCAAAATAACCAGCTAACATCATAATGACAGGATCAAATTCACATATAACAATATTACCCTTAAATGTAAATGGGCTAAATGCCCCAACTGAAAGACACAGACTGGCAAATTGGATAAAGACTCAAGACCCATCAGTGTGCTGTATTCAGGAGACCCATCTCATGTGCAGAGACACACATAACTTCAAAATAAAGGGATAGAGGAAGATCTAGCAAGCAAATGGAAAGCAAAAAAAAAGCAAGGGTTGCAATCCTAGTCTCTGATAAAACAGACTTTAAACCAACAAAGATCAAAAGAGACAAAGAAGGCCATTACGTAATGGTAAAGGGATCAATTCAACAAAAAGAGCTAACTATCTTATATATATATATGTGTACCCAATACAGGAGCACCCAGATTCATAGAGCAAGTCCTTAGAGACCTACAAAGAGACTTAGACTCCCACACAATAATAATGGGAGGCTTTAACACCCCACTGTCAATATTAGACAGATCAACGAGACAGAAGATTAACAAGGATATCCAGGACTTATACTCAGCTCTGGACCAAGCGGACCTAATAGACATCTACAGAACTCTCCACCCCAAATCAACAGAATATACATTCTCCTCAGCACCCCACTGCACTTATTCTAAAATTGACCACATAGTTGGAAGTAAAGCATTCCTCAGCAAATGTAAAACAACAGAAATCACAACAAACCATCTCTCAGATCACAGTGCAATCAAATTAGAACTCGGGATTAAGAAACTCACTAAAAACCACACAACTGCATGGAAACGGAACAATCTGCTCCTGAATGACTACTGGGTAAGTAATGAAATGAAGGCAGAAATAAAGAGGTTCTTTGAAACGAATGAGAACAAAGACACAATGAACCAGAATCTCTGGGACACACTTAAATCAGTGTCTAGAGGGAAATTTATAGCACTAAATGCCCACAAAAGAAAAAGGAAAGCTCTAAAATTGACACCCTAACATCACAATTAAAAGAACTAGAGAAGCAAGAACAAACACATTCAAAAGCTAGCAGAAGGCAAGAAATAACTAAAATCAGAGCAGAACTGAAGGAGATAGATACACAAAAAAACCGTTCAAAAAATCAATGAATCCAGGAGCTGGTTTTTTGAAAAGATCATCAAAATTCATTGACCTCTAGCAAGACTAATAAAGAAGAAAAGAGAGAAGAATAGATGCAATAAAGAATGATACTCTAATTTTTTCTATTTTCCTCCCTTTCTGATCCTTTATCCCACTTTCTTTTTCTTCCTCTTCCTTCTCCTTCTTCATCAAATAGAGGATTGAGTTATTATCACTGATCCATATAAAGTCCCTCTGTCATTTATTTTGATTCCCACTCCCCATTTCTATTCCCCGTCTTCCCATGTGCAACCTTCCTAATATGTTTGATACGCATCTTTTTGTTTGTATGTATTTTTAGAAAATGTTTATTGTTTTTGTGTGCAAAAAAAATTAATTAAAAAAAAAAGAATGATAAAGGGGATATGACCACCGATCCCACAGAAATACAAACTACCATCAGAGAATAGTATAAACACCCCTACACAAATAAACTAGAAAATCTAGAAGAAATGAATAAATTCCTGGACACATACACCCTCCCAAGACTAAACCAGGAAGAAATTGAATCTCTGTATAGACCAATAACAGGCTCTGAAATTGAGTCAATAACCAATAGCCTACCAACCAAAAAAAGTCCAAGACCAGATGGATTCACAGCTGAATTCTACCAGAGATACAAAGAGGAGCTGGTACCATTCCTTCTGAAACTACTCCAATCAATAGAAAAAGAGGGAATCCTCCCTAACTCATTTTATGAGGCCACCATCATCCTGCTACCAAACCCTGGCAGAGACACAACAAATAAAGAGAATTTTAGACCAATATCCCTGATGAACATCAATGCAAAATTCCTCAATAAAATATTGGCAAACTGAATCCAGCAGCACATCACAAAGCTTATCCACCACCATCAAATTGACTACATCTCTGGGATGCAAGCCTGGTTCAACATGCACAAATCAATAAACATAATCCAGCATATAAACAGAACCAATGACAAAAACCACGTGATTATCTCAATAGATGCAGAAAAGGCCTTTGACAAAATTCAACAGCCCTTCATGCTAAAATGTCTCAATAAACTAGGTATTGATGGAACGCATCTCAAAATAATAAGAGCTATTTATGACAAACCCACAGCCAATATCATACTGAATGGGCAAAAACTGGAAGCATTCCCTTTGAAAACTGGCACAAGACAGGGATGCCCTCTCTCACCCCTCCTATTCAACATAATGTTGGAAGTTCTGGCCAGGGCAATCAGGCAAGATAAAGGAATAAAGCATATTCAATTAGGAAAAGAGGAAGTCAAATTGTCCCTGTTTGCAGATGACATAATTGTATATCTAGAAAACACTATCATCTCAGCCCAAAATCTCCTTAAGCTGATAAGCAACTTCAGCAAAGTATCAGGATACAAAATCAATATGCAAAAATCACAAGCATTCTTATACACCAATAACAGACAAACAGAGAGCCAAATCATGAGTGAACTCCCATTCATAATTGCTACAAAGAGAATAAAATACCTAAGAATCCAACCTACAAGGGATGTGAAGGACCTCTTCAAGGAGAACTACAAACCACTGCTCAACGAAATAAAAGAGGACACAAACAAATGGAAGAACAATCCATGCTCATGGATAGGAAGAATCAATATTGTGAAAATGGCCATACTGCCCAAGGTAACGTATAGATTGAATGCCATCCCCATCAAGCTACCAATGACTTTCATCACAGAATTGGAAAAAACTACTTTAAAGTTCATGTGGAACCAAAACAGAGCCCGCATTGCCAAGACAATCCTAAGCAAAAAGAAAAAAGCTGGAGGCATCATGCTACCTGCCTTCAAACTATACCACAAGGCTACAGTAACCAAAACAGCATGGTACTGGTACCAAAACAGAGATATAAACCAATGGAACAGAACAGACGCCTCAGAAATAACACCACACATCTGCAACCACCTGACCTTTGACACACCTGACAAAAACAAGAAATGGGTAAAGAATTCCCTATTTAATACATGGTGCTGGGAAAACTGGCTAGCCATTTGTAGAAAGCTGAATCTGGATCCCTTCCTTAGACCTTACACAAAAATTAATTCAAGATGGATAAAACACTTAAATGTTAGACCTGAAACCATAAAAACCCTAGAAGAAAACCTAGGCAATACCATTCAGGACATAGGCATGAGCAAAGACTTCATGACTAAAATACCAAAAGCAATGACAACAATAGCCAAAATAGATAAATGGGGTCTAATTAAACTACAGAACTTCTGCATGGCAAAAGAAACTGCCATCAGAGTGAACAGACAACCTACAGAATGGGAGAAAATTTTTGCAATCTACCCATCTGACGAAGTTCTAATATCCAGAATCTACAAAAAACTTAAACAAACTTACAAGAAAGAAACAACCCCATCACAAAGTGGGCAAAGGATATGAACAGACACTTCTCAAAAGAAGACATTTATGCAGCCAATAGACACATGAAAAAATGCTCATCATCACTGGCCATCAGAGAAATGCAAATCAAAACCACAATGAGATACCATCTCATGCCAGTTAGAATGGTAACCATTAAAAAGTCAGGAAACAACAGAGGCTGAAGAGGATGTGGAGAAATAGGACCACTTTCACACTGTTGGCGGGAGTGTAGATTAGCTCAACCATTGTGGAAGACAGTGTGGTGATTCCTCAAGGATCTGGAACTAGAAATACCATTTGACCCAGCAATCCCATTACTGGGTATATACCCAAAGGATTATAAATCATGCTACTATAAAGATATATGCACACGTATGTTTATGGCGGCACTATTCACAATAGCAAAGACTTGGAATTAACCCAAATGTCCATCAATGATAGACTGGATTAAGAAACTGTGGCACATATACACCATGGAATACTATGCAGCCATAAGAAAGATTAGTTCATGTCCTTTGAAGGGACATGGATGAAGCTGAAAACCATCATTCTGAGCTAACTATCACAAGGACAGAAAACCAAACACCACATGTTCTCACTCATAAGTGGGAACTGAACAATGAGAACACTTGGACACAGGGTGGGGAACATCACACCACATGACCTTTTGTAGAGTGGGGGACTGGGGGAGGGACAGCATTAGGAGAAATACCTAATGTAAATGATGAGTTTACATGTGCCATGTTGGTGCAGCAAACCAACATGGCACGTGTATACCTATGTAACAAACCTGCACGTTGTGCACATGTACCCTAGAACTTAAAGTATAATAAAAACAGATAAATAAATGTAAGTGCCAAAAGGAAAAAAAAAGCTGTCAGTGACGACAACAAAGCTGTCCTTCAAAAATGAAGGAGAAATATAATCTTTCCCAGATAAGCAAAAACTGAGGGCATTTATCACTAGAACGATCCTACAAGAAATGGTTAAGGGAGTCCTACATCTGGAAGCAAAAGGACAATATCTACATCCATGAAAACACACAAAAATATAAAATTCACTGGCGGTGTAAAACTCACAGAGATACAAATGAGACAGAGAAAGAATTCGAATGCTACCACTACAGAAAATCACCAAACTTCAATGATAAACAACACAAGAGAAATAAAGGGAAAAAAGATACACAAAACAACCAGAAAACAATTAATAAAATGACAGAAATAAGTCCTCAGCTATAAATAGTAACCTTGAATGAAAATGAATTAAATTCCCACTTAAAAGAGATAAATTGGCTGAATGGATTAAAAAAAAAACTTGACTACATGCTGCTTACAAGAAACTTACCTTAGGTGTAAAGACATATATAGACTGAATGTAAAGGGAATGGATAAAAATACTTCACACAAAGGGAAACCAAAAGCAAGCAGTAGGTATATTTATATCAGATAAAACATGTTTTAAGTATAAAACAATAAAAAGTGACATAGAATATAATAATATTGTGTTAAATAGATTAATTAGCAAAAGGATACAAAAATTCTAAATATATATGCACCCAACACTAGAGCACCACGATATATAAAGCAAATATTGTTAGTTCAAAAGGGAGATAGGCTCCAATACAATAACAGTTGAGGACTTCAATATCCCACTGTTAGCATTTGACAGATCACTTAGACAGGAAATCAACAAAACAACTTTGGATTTAAACTGCACTTTAAACCAGATGGGCCCACGAATGGAGCTGGAAGCCATTATCCTCAGCAAACTAACACAGGAACAGAAAATCGGACACCACATGTTCTCACTTATAAGTGAGAGCCGAATGATGAGAGCACACGGACACATTGTGGGGAACAACACACACTGGGCCCTGTTGGATGGGTGGGTGGGGGAAGGGAGAGCATCAGGAAGAATAGCTAATGGACACGGGGCTTAATACCTAGGTGATGGGATGATCTGTGCAGCAAACCACCATGGCAACATTTACCTATGTAACAAACCCGCACATCCTGCACATGTACCTCTGAAGTTAAAAAAAAAATGGACCTAACAAACATTTATAGAACATTTTATCCAACAGTTGCAGAATACATATCTTCTCATCAGTGCATAAAGCATTCTCCAGGATAGACCATATGTTAGAACATGAAACAAGTCTCAACAAATATTTAAAAATAAAAATTATGTCAAGTATCTCCTCAGACTACAATGGAATAGAGCTAAAAATCAAGAATAAGAGGAACTTTGAAAACTGTGCATATACATAGAAATTAAACAACATGTTCCTGAATAACCACTGAAAGCACAGCTAAGAGCTTATTGCTATAATTTTATGGCAATGAATGCCTACATCAAAAATGTAGAAAGATTCAAATAAGCAACCTAACAATCCACACCAAGGAACCAGAAAAGCAAGAACATCCAAACTTAGAATTAGTAGAAGAAAATAAATAATAAAGGTCAGAGCAGAACTTAATGAAATAGAGACTAAAAAACAACTATAAAAAGATTAAGAAAACTTGATGTTGTTTTTCTGAAAAGATAGACAAAATTGATAAACTGATAGCTACACTAACCAAGAAAGGAGAGAACACCAATAAACAAAATCAGAAATGATTACAACTGACACCAGAGAAATACAAAGTATCATCAGAGACTATTATGAACAACTATATGCTAACAAACTTGAAAACTCAGAGGAAATGGATATATTACTGAATACATATAATTTAACAAGGGTGAATCAGGAAGAAATAGAAAATATGAACAGAACAATAATGAGTAATGAGATTGAATCAGTAATGATAAGTCTTCTAATAAATAAAAGCCCAATACTGATGCCTCCACTGATTAATTCTGCAGAACTTTTAAAGAAGAATTAATACCAATCTTCTCAAAACATTACCAAAAAACTAAAGAGGGAGTTCTTCTTAACTCATTCTAAGGGCCAGCATTACTCTGCTACCAAAACCATACAAGGATGCAATAAAAAAAAGAAAACTACAGGCTAACATTCCTAATGAGCATAGATGCAAACATCCTTGACAAAATACTAGCAAACCAACTCCAACAGCACATCAAAAAGATAATACACCATGATCAAGTAGGATTCATCTCATGGATGCAAAGATGATTCAACATACACAAATCAATAAATGTGTGAACCCAGATTAGAGAACCCACACGTAAATCCACATGTTTTTGACAGCTCTACTAGTTTTCACGCTGCTGATAAAGACATGCATGAGACTGGGAAGAAAAAGAGGTTTAATGAACTTACAGTTCCACGTGGCTGGGGAAGCCTCACAATCATGGGAGAAAACAAGGAGGAGCAAGTCACATCTAACATGGATGGAAGCAGGGAAAGAGAGAGCTTGTGCAGGGAAACTCCCCCTTATGAAACCATCAGATCTTGTGAGACTTATTCACTATCACAAAAACAACAAGGGAAAGACCCACCCCCATGATTCAATTATCTCCCACCAGGTCCCTCTAACAACACATGGGAATTGTGGGAGCTACAATTCAAGATGAGAGCTGAGTAGGGACACAACCAAATCATATGATTCTGCCCCAGGCCCCTCCCAAATCTCATGTCCTCACATTTCAAAACCAATCATGCCTTCCCAACAATCCCCCAAAATCTTAACTGATTTCAGCATTAACCCAAAAGCCCACAATCCAAAGTCTCATCTGAGACAAGGCAAGTCCCTTCCCACCTATAATCCTATAAAATCAAAAGCAAGGTAGTTATTTTCTGGAAACAGTGGATGTACAAGTATCGGGTAAATACAGCCATTCCAAATGGGAGAAATTGGCTAAAACAAGGGGCTACAGGCCCCATGCAAGTCTGAAATCCAGCAGGGCAGTCAAATCTTACAGCTCCAAAATGATCTCCTTTGACTTCATGTCTCACATCCAGGTCACGCTGATGCAAGAGGTGGGCTCCCATCGTCTTGGGCAGCTCTGCCCCTGTGACTTTGCAGGGTATAGCCTCCTTCCCGGCTGCTATCACAGGCTAGCATTGAGTGTCTGCAGCTTTTCCAGGTAAACAGTGCAAGCTGGTGGTGGATCTACCATTCTGGGTTCTGGAGGAAAGTGGCCCTCTTCTCACAGCTCCACTAGGTGGTGCCCCAGTAGGGACTCTGTGTAGCGGCTCCAACATTTCCCTTCAGCACTGCTCTTGCAGAGGTTCTCCATGAGGGCCCTGCCCCTGCAGCAAACTTCTGCCTGGGCATCCAGGCATTTCCATACAACCTCTGAAATCTAGGCAGAGGTTCCCAAACCCCAATTCTTGACTTCTGTGCATTGACATTCTGTGGCTAAACACCACATGGAACCTGCCAAGGCCTGGGGTTTGCATCCTCTGAAGCCATGGCCTGAGGTGTACTTTGACCCCTTTTAGTCATGGCTGGAGCAGCTGGGACATGGGGCATCAAGTCCCTAGACTGTACGCAGCATGGGGACCCTTCCCAGCCCATGAAACCACTTTTTTCTCCTAGGCCTCCAGGCCAATGATGGGAGGGGCTGCTGTGAAGACCTCTGACATGCACTGGAGATATTTTCCCCATTGTCTTGGGGATTAACATTTGGCTTCTCATTACTTATGCACATTTCTGCAGCAGCTTGAATTTCTTCTCAGAAAATGGGATTTTCTTTTTTATCACATTGTTAAGCTGCAAATTTTCTGAATTTTTATGCACTCCTTTCCTTATTAAACTGAATGCCTTTAACAGCACCCAAGTCACCTTGAGTGCTTTGCTGCTTAGAAACTTTTCTGCCAGATATCCTAAATCACCTCTCTCAAGATCAAAGTTCTACAAATCTCTAGGGCAGGAGCAAAATGCCACCAGTCTTTTTGCTAAAACATAACAAGGGTCACCTTTGCTCCAGTTCCCAAAAAGTTCCTCATTTCCATCTGAGACCACCTCCGCCTGGACTTTGTTGTCCACATCACTACCAGCGTTTTGGGCAAAGCCATTCAACAAGTCTCTAGAAAATTCCAAATTTTTCCACATTTTCCTGTCTTCTTCTGAGCCCTCCAAACTTTTCCCTCCAAATTGAATCATGAAGGGTGGGGAAACATCTGCCCCCATGATTCAGTTACCTCCCACTGGGTCCCTCCCATGGAATGTGGGAGCTACAATTCAAGATGAGAGTTGGGTGGGGACATAGCTAAACCATATCAACAGCCAACTTATTTATTTATTTATTTTTGAGACCAGGTCTCACTGTCTTGTCCAGGCTGAAGTGCAGTGGCACAATCACGGCTTACTGCAGCCTTGACTTTCCAGGCTCAGCTGATACTTCTTGCCTCAGACTCCCAAGTAGCTGGGACCACAGGCATGGACCACTATGCCTAGCTAATTTTTTAAATTATTTGCATAGGTGGAGTCTCCCTTTGTTGATCAGGTTCCAACTGATTTTTGACAAAGGCAAGAACATACATTGGGGAAAGGACACCCTCTTCAATAAAAGGTGATGGGAAAACTGGACAATGATATGCCAAAAAAGGAAATGAATTTCCTGTCTCTCACCATATAAAAAATCAAAATGAATTATAGACTTGAGTGTATGATTCAAAACCATAACACTACTAGAAGAAAACATAGGGGAAATGCTTCAGGACATTGGTATAAGCAAAGACATTGTGGCTAAGACCTCAAAAGCACAGACAACAAAAAACTAGACAAATGGGACTATATTAAACTAAAAAGTTCTGCAAAGCAAAGGCAACAATCAACAGAGTGAAGAGACATCTGCAGAATGAGAGAAAATAGTTGCAATGTCATTCCAATATCAAAACATGAGCAAAGGATATAAATAGATATTTCTCAAAAAAAGACATACAAGTGGCTCACGCGTGTAATCCCAGCACTTGGGAGGCCGAGGCAGGTGGATCATGAGGTCAGGAGATTTAGACCATCCTAGCCAACATGGTGAAACTCCGCCTCTACTAAAAATACAAACATTAGCTGGGTGTGGTGGTGTGCACCTGTAATCCCACTACTCAGGAGGCTGAGGCAGGAGAATTGCTTGAACCTGGGGGGCGGAGGTTGCAGTGAGCCGAGAGGTCATGCCACTGCACTCCAGCCTGGTGACAGAGCGAGACTCCATCTCAAAAAAAAAAAAAAAAAAATCAACATAACTAATCGTTATTGTTGACTGTAGCACTATTCACAGTACTTAAGGTATGGAATCAACCTAAGTGTCCATCAACAGATGAATAAATAAGGAAAATGTGGTACATAAACATAATGGAATACTATTCAGACATAAAAAAAGAAATCCTGCTATTTGCGGCAACATAAATGGAACTGGGAGTCATTATGTTAACTGAAATAAGCCAGGCACAGAAAGACAAATAACAGATGTTCTCACTCATATATGGGAGCTAAAACAGTTGATCTCATGGAGATAGAGAGTAGAATGATAGTTACCACAGGTTGGGAAGAGTCAGGGTAGGGGGATGAAGAGAGATTGACTAATGGGTAATCAACATTAGTTTGATAGAATGAGTAAGTTCTGGTGTTCAATAGTACAGTAGGGTGCCTATAATTAACAATTTATTGTATATTTCAAAATAGCTAGAAGAGATTTTCTATGTTCCCTACACAAAGCAATGATAAATGTTGGAGATGATGAATATCCTGAATACTCTGATTTGATCATTACACATTGTATGGATGTATCCAAATATCACATGTACCCCATAATATGTACAATTATTATGTATCAATTAAAATTTTTTTAAACAAAGAAAGCAGAGTCGAATCAGGCAGTCTGGGTTCAAACCCAGGCTCTGCCCCGTGCTGGCTGCCTGACTTTGGGCAAGTTACTTTACCATGTTGTCCATCAATTTTCTTGTCTGCAAAGTGGGGATTATAAGAGCTCCTGCTCAAAACGTGTTTGTGAAAATTAAGTGAGTTAATGTATGTAAAGCCTCTAGAACAGCACCATATAGAAACAGCCAAGTGAATCTTAGCCATCATCATTATCATTACCACTTGGGTAGTTAAAGATAAGTGCTCCTCTGATCAGCTGAAGTTGCAAAACACACAAGCTCCTAGGCACACATGCACACATTGGTATGTACACACACACACACACAGACACACACACACACACACACGCTATACATAGTCCAATTGGCTACAGTTCCTTCTCTGGGGAGACCATCAATGCACTACTCTCCTACTAAAATCCTCTCCACCTCAGCTCTTTCTCTGAGAAAGGGAGATAACTCCTGTAACAGAATCTATGGGCAAGATAACACAAGAGGAAAGGGCAACCTGTGGCACAGCCAACTCTGGACAGAGTATCCTGGTGCCCTCCTTACCTCCTTATCAGCCTATTTCCTTCGTTGTGCCACTCCTACCCTCCACTGCCACCCCAGGGCCTCCCCTATGTCCAGTCCCTGGATTCAGTGAATTTCAGAAGAGTCCTTGCTAAAGTATGAACTTTGATTAAGGTATTTGCTGATAAATTCAACCAGGAAACCTCACAGGGGAAGTTTTCCTTTTTTTAGAGGAGGAAGGAGCAATGCTTGCTTCATGGCTTCCCTGCCTCCAGTCCTTCTGCTTTTCCTCAATACCTGCCCTTATTGTGGTGACAGCCCACAGCAAGTGGAGCAGGGGAACCATTCCGACTCTACCTGCAACTCCTCTGGAGGGGCTGGGGTTATATATGCTGGGTTAGGGAGGCACAGCCCACATCAGCTGTGGGCTCTGTTACCAGATTATAAGTCAAAGCAGGGCTTCTTATATTTGGTTTAGAAAATGTTATCACCAGACATCTCGTCAGTCTCTGTGACTTCTGTTCCACAAGAAACTTTCACATTTTTAGGTGGAGAAAACGAGAAGTGGGCCAGAGGTCACACTAAAAAGAGGAAGGAGGGCAGGGTGCGGTGGCTGGCACCTGTAATCCCAGCTTTTTGAGGCTGAGGCAGGCAGATCACTTGAGGTCAGGAGTTCCAGACCAGCCTGGTCAACATGGCAAAACCCTGTCTCTAATAAGAATACAAAAATTAGCCGGGCATGGTGGCAGGCACCTGTAATCTCAGCTACTCAGAAGGCTGAGGCATGAGAATCGCTTGAACCCGGGAGGCGGAGGTTGCATTGAGCCGAGATTAGGCCACTGTACTCCAGCCTGGGCGACAGAGCGAGACTCTGTCTAAAAAAAAAAAAAAAGGAGAAAGAGATTTACTTATGGGGTTGAACCTCTCAAGAAGCTTGCAAAGTACCTGAAAAGACTAGACTTACCAGTGGCAATGCAGGTGTCAGCTGAATAAGTGGCCAGATCTTGAAACCATCATAGAAAGACAGCAATCCAAGCTGGGATGCTGGAATTTTCTTCATAATATATTCTTCCATATGATAATTTCCTATAATCACTTCCTGATAAATGGTCTTTCAGCTCCTTGGGCTGGAAATAAACAGTTATTTCATGAGATGACACATACTCCAGATATTTGAGGTAGCTTCTCATGTATTCTCTCTGCAATGCCCTTCCCCTCTCCTTCCCTGCCAATCTGTCTTTTTTCCCTCTTCCTCAGCATAAGTACTTCGAGTCTCCTCAACTATTTTCTATATGTGTGTGGACAATGTGTCCCATGCTTTAAATTTTCAAATATATGATCTGTGGTCACTTTGGCTAATCTATTGTCAGATCATTGGTCCCAGATTTTGTTTGAAGATATTTCTCTGGACCATCACCTTACTTCCAAGAATCTCTAATTCTAACTCCTGATCTTGTTCTTTTCCTCCCGCTTCAACCCATTACATCTTCCTAAGTTCTTTGCACGTTTACCTATAAAAAGTGCTGATGTCTAGAGGCCTTTAAACATTATTCTAAAGTGCTAGTGGACATGGAATGCAGGAGTGACCATGGAGTGCTAGGAGACGGTGCAGATAATAAATCCTATGTGACGGAGAGGTGCAAGAGAGGCGTGCAGAATTTGGATCTAAAGTTAATACAAAAGATGAAAAGTACATCCAGTCAAATTTATTCCTGAAATCCCTTAAAACTTTGTCTTTCTATTCCTTGACAAATATTTGTCATTTGTAGGTTACTTTTGCTTTTTATCTTTTTATTAGCGTTTTTCTATGGTTCTCGATTAGAGTTTTTCCATTTTTTCCTTGAGAATGTCTCCTCAACCCTTGCTACTCAAGAATCAACAGCATCAGCATCACCTGAGACTTTATCAGATATGCAGAACATCAGGCTCCCCTCTAGGCCTGCAGAATCAGAATCTGCATTTTGAGCAGTTCCCTAAGCAATTTTAACCAGTTCCCTAAGTGATTTTAACCAGTTCCCTAAGTGATTGCCTTGCACACTGAAGTCTGAGAAGCTTTAAACCATCACTGCCAGCTTGACCACCTCAGCCATCTAAACCACGCTTCTCTGTCAGTGGCTGGAAAAATCTTAAAATCACAATGTCTTGTTCCAAAATTCCACCAACATATACCAATCATTTTATCCTTGACCACATGTATTGATTTTTTAAAAAGGTATCCATAGTTAAATTAGGGACCTTCAATGTGAGTGAAGTCCTCCAAGAAGTACAAGAACAGAGTATTTCACTGCACTTCTAGAAGAAGGTGAAGATTTAAATCTTTTCTTATGATAGAAAATGGTAATAAGGAAGGGAAGGAGCATGAGAAAATAAAAAGGAACCTCAGGACTGGAGCTGAGAAGGCAGAGAGATAGATTTGGAATGGCTACGTTGTATTGCAGTGAGAATGAGTTAACAGACACTAACCCAAAATCTGTGATTGGAAAGCTGAAGTAAGGTGAGAGTGGTGTACGCAGTTAATAGAATATCTTAGGGACATTTGAGCAAAGAAATCATGTGACTAAAATGGATGTTGCAGTTTTTTAGCGAAATTGTAAAAGATGGATTGTCATTTCTTTCAAGTCTGTTTTCCCATCTGTAAAATGGAGCATAATATCTAGTGGACAGAATGTGGTAAGGAATAAAAATAAAACATATATTGAGCTTAGGCACACAGGAGGCACTTAGCTGGCAACAGAGGTCGCTATAGTTATTCTTGTGTGTGAGTTGAGAGCCTGAAAGCAGAGAAAACATTGAGAGAGCTCCTCCAGTAGTAAGAACGATAGCAATATTGGTCAAGTGCTCACTGTGTGCTGGGCACTGTTTTAATAGTGCATTACAGAAAGTAACACATGTACTCCTCACAACAGTCCTGTGAAGTAGGTACCATCATCCCCATCTGTCATATTGGAGGCTGAGGGACAGAGAGGATAAATTATTTGCATAAGTTGCCACAGACAGAATTCAAAATCTCAGCATGACTTCAAACCCCCCATTCTCTATCACCATGCTATTCCACTACAAGTGTTCCAATGAAGACAAGGAGGAGATGAGTGGTGGGAGAAGTAGAAAAAAAAATGGAAGAACAAAAACTCATCAGCGAGAAGGAGATGGCAATGTGTGGGCAAACAGCTCTGGATGAATAGAAAGAGTCAAAAATAACTGAGCTGATAAGTAGGGCCAGGAGGAGAATGGCACCATCACCAGAGGGGGAGGTTTGTTTTGTGTTTGGCTTAATGTCCTTGAAATGTTTAAGATTTGATCAAAATCTCTTTGGTTCATTTTGGAGCTATAAAGCTTATTTTGAAAAATAGGATTGCTTTTGCTTTGTGAACAAAGAACACTTAGAACCCATCATGCACCTGAAGCTTGTGTGTCCAGTGATTAGTTCTGTACATAGGTAAGCATTTCTTTCAAGTAGCACATATTTAAAGAGCATAAGTGCCTTTTTTTCACACCCCATTTAATTTACACTGGTTTTACCTTCCTGCACAGATGGCCTGCTTTTCCTTTTCCTGTGCTTAATTCTCATTGAAGCCAGAGAGTGTTAAATGCCCATGAGGATATAGTGGAGTTAAGGAATACAGGAAGAGGAGTCAGATGGTGCTAATATTACAACAAAACTGTAGGGGGAATGGTTTCTAAAGTTATGATATTATGCATAACACATTAAAAATGTAATTTTGCAGCTTAGTTAATAAAATGGGAAGATCCAAGTAATGTTAACTGAAAATAAATTAGGAAACTGGTATATGCAGTATGATTCTCAAATGGCAGAATTTAAAAGTGCATGTAAATGTACATTTTTGAAAAATACATATAATCACATAGTTTTTAAAGGTCAGGATTCTTAAAAATATATATATTATTAGAGGCTATTTCTGGCTGAAAGCACTTAGGGTGATTTTATGTTCTTTAAACTCATTTTCATTTTTGCATTTTTCTACATGAAGCATTAATTTTATAATCAGAAGAAAATCATACTTTTAAAAGAGTGGCATTTAGAGTTTGTTTTCCCTGTTAGGTGTTTTAAGTCTGAATTAAAGCTGCTGTTTTGGCCAGGCATGGTGGCTCGGCTCACTCCTGTAATCCCAGCACTTTGGGAGGCCAAGGCGGGTGGTTCACGAGGTCAGGAGATCGAGACCATCCTAACATGGTGAAACCCCATCTCTACTAAAAATACAAAAAATTAGCTGGGCATGGTGGCACTCACCTGTAGTCTCAGCTACTCAGGAGGCTGAGGCAGAGAATCGCTTGAACCCTGGAGGCGGAGGTTGCAGTGAGCCAAGATCGCACCATTGCACTCCAGCCTTGGCAACAAGAGTGAAACTCTGTCTCAAAAAAAAAAAAAAAGCTGCAGTTTCTGCTGAGATTTTGCCCAGTGGGGGCAATATTTGTCCCTCAAATTTCTGTAGTTGCATTTATGTTTGTGAGAGCCTTAAGTGCGGGGAAGAAGTCAGGTGCCTCCTCTTTCACCAGCTGTTAGTTGTTTAACAACAGTAAGTAGAAGTGTTCTTCCTATTAAGTGGGAAAGGGAAGCCAGCCTGCAGGGACAGGCAGAAGGGGGGTGATAAAGGAGGAATCTTCAAAAGGGCCTTCCTCTTCAGCATTTTTCAGTGATGATTATTTGAGAGATTTGGCCAGCTGCATCCTGCAGCTGTGTTTCCAGCTGTGCTAAGTGGGGTTGGGCAAAGCGCCCCAGTGGCTTTTTTCTGGGACATGTAGACTAGCCAGTAAATACAGTAAGTATGGTAGAGCTGGGACTTCATTGAGCCTTTAGGGAATTAGCTTTCTGGACAACTTTCAGAAAGTTGAAGTTCTAACTTTCAGGCATTGGAAAAATCAAGTGAGCCAATATACATAAAATAAAAACCTACACAGCACCATATTGATGAGTTTCTGTGAGATTATCATTATTTCTCCCCTTAAGCTCTAAAGCTTCAATGCTTAATCACCATTACTTTCATATATGTTGTGGAAAACATTTTTAATTGCTTAACATATTTTTAAAATGTGAAAACATTACAATGACCATGATGAATGTTTTAGAGCAAGGAAAGAATGATCCATCATTTGAGAACCCAAAAATTTTCATTTTGGAGCCTTAAAATATTTAAGCTTATAAGAATAAACTATATTACAAAAAAATTTTGAAAAAGTTAGCATCCCATTACTCTAAAACAACTGTCATCAATCCTGTGTATTCATTTCCAAGATTTTTTCTAAAGACAACATCTGTCAAGTTTAAATTGTAGTGGATATTATAATTTTGTAATCTAATTCCTTTTTGCTTTTCCATTTAATATCATATTAGATAGGAGACAGTTTAGGATAGTGCTTAAACTCCCAGGCTCTGGAGTCAGCTGTGAGCTTCTATAAGGAGTTCTCTTTTCATCAAGTGGAAAAGGAGACTAGCTAGATAGGAAGAGGGAAGCGAACATGAAGGAAGAACCTTTAAGGGAGCCTTAAATTGGCTGGGAGCGGTGGCTTATGCCTGTAATCCTGTAATCCCAGCACTTTGGAAGGCTGAGGAGGGAGGATCACATGGTCAGGAGCTCAAGATCAGCCTGGCCAACACGGTGAGACCCCATCTCTACTAAAAATATACAAAAATTAGCCAGGCATGGTGGCATGCACCTGTAATCCCAGCCACTCAGGAAGCTGAGGCAGGAGAATTGCTTGAACCTGGGAGGCAGAGGTTGCAGTGAGCCAAGATTATGCCACTGCACTCTAGCCTGGGCAACAGATCAAGACTCTGTCTCAAACAAACAAACAAACAAACAAAAAAACAGCAACAACAAAACGAGAGAGAGCCTTAAACCCTGCTTCCTAGGGTTATTGTGAGACAGAAAGGAAGTAATATCCATACATATCTAATATACAGCTTGGAACATAGTAAGCATTTAATAAATGGTAGCTATTGTACCATGCATATATTGTAACATAGACTTCATGTAAATTATTTTAATATCAACATAGAATTCCATTGGATAAAGGTAGTATAATATCTTTAATCTATTATTGGCTTTTAATTTTCTTTTTTTTTTTTTTTTTTTTTTTTTGAGACAGAGTCTTGCTCTGTCGCCCAGGCTGCAGTGCAGTGGCGCAATCTTGGCTTACTGCAAGCTCCGCCTCCCAGGTTCACGCCATTCTCCTGCCTCAGCCTCCTGAGTAGCTGGGACTACAGGTGCCGGCCACCACGCCCAGCTAATTTTTTTGTATTTTTAGTAGAGACGGGGTTTCACTGTGTTAGGCAGGACGGTCTCGATCTCCTGACCTCGTGATCTGCCCGCCTCGGCCTCCTAAAGTGCTGGGATTACAGGCTTGAGCCACTGCACCCATCCGATTTTCTTATAATTTTTAACATTATAAATAATGCAGGACATATCTGTCCCCACATTTTAGATGATCTTTTGAGACCACATATAGATTAACAGAATTACTATGTCAGCAAACATTTTTTAGAGTTTTTGATACATTATACTATATCGCTTTCCAAATACGTTCCAATAGCATCATCAATATTTGAAAGCAATAGTTTTACTGTACCATTGCCAGGATTGAATATGAAAGTTAATTTGTGTGTGTGCATGTGTGCATGCATGTACACACATGCCTGTGTTTGTGTATGCTCACTAATTTGGTGGGAAGCTAATGATGATGTAAGATTATTTTTTGCTAAGCCAGAGCAGTCTCTGATAGGCTGGCCTGTGGAACTAGGAAGTACTGCCCCCTAGAGGTCATCTGCACGATCCTGGCTGACTGACTTCCTGTGTTAGAAAGTTCCAGAAATTTAACTCCCTTGGAATGTTGTCGCTAGATGTTGTTTTATCTCTCAACTTACAGTGATCCGGAAACTCAGGGTAAATGAACTAGATAGAATTCAGCTCACAAATGGGTTTACGATGTGTAGAAAGTTTTAATGTAAAAGAGAGAAACTCCTCCCAAAACAAAAATCATTAAATTTCAGGAAGAGGCAATTGAGCCTTTAAGGAAAAATTATCTTAGTATAAAGATATACATTGGACAGAGTGGTTCAGGCTTAACTGCAGGGTCTGGGCTGCTGGAAAGAGTTGGTCTTCTGTGGGTTTAGAAAGAGAAGATGGTGATTAAGGAGTAGAGGAAGGAGAAGAACTGTATCATGTGCAGCACATCTCTGCTGTGGTTACCTTTCTCTGAAACGGCTGGCCTCCAACTAGGAAAAGCAGATGTCTCTAACCAGCTGCAAAGTGAGAAAAGATCTAGAGTGACTAGGACAGGCAGGGGTCTGTGAGTAGCAGAGCAGTAGCTGTCGGTGGAGCAGGGATGGCTCAAACAGCAGATGCCGCGGCAGGGAGAGCATTGCTTTAGGCACCACTAAGTATATGTGAGGCAGTGGGCTTGCTCATTAAAGCTTACTTTCCTCCTTCTGAATTGCTACTTCTGATCTACTACAGGCTTGGATACCAGATACTTAATCTTGTCAGAATTGTGTGTAAAATAACAATAAAAGTTCCCCGAAAGGAGGATTCTGGGAAAATGGCAGAATAGGAAGCACCAGGAGGCTGTCTCCCCACCTACACAACAATCACAATGGCAGAATCTGGCTAATGTAACTATTTTGGAACTCTGGAGTATCTTCAAGGCTTGCAACTTCCAGGGAAAGGCTCAGAAAGTAAATTGCAGTTTCTTTTGGTCCATTTCGGTTCTTGGCACAGTAACAGCTGCCTCAACCCTCTGGCAGGCAGCTGTACACATGTTCCTGGAGCAGACTGCACACAGCTTGAGGGAGCTAGAGTGGGCAAAAAGGGCCCTGTCCTCCTAATGTTTGGGACCTGTTTGCTGATTGCTGCTTCTGATTACGGAGATATAAACAAAGGGGCAGGAAGCCCCTATTGTTGCACCTCTCTCTATTATTGGAAGTCCCTCTTTCTCTGGCTGAAGTGATTTCCAGAGCATTTTAAATGGCTGGCACATTTTTTCCCCTTCATTTTGTCTTTTTCCTCTTTGGGGACAATACACTAAAAACTAGAACATCCAAAAGTGACTACATATACAGAGAAATTAGAAAGTCATAGTGCCTACCCAGGGAAAGGCAGAGGCTCAGAAAAAGCCTGAGAGGACTTTAGGTTTATGCCTCAGGCTGATCCTCAGCACAGAGATAGCCTACAATAATCAATAGACAAACAAAAACAAAAACAAAAAACCCTGGAGAAGGGGGAGAATCTGATATCCAGAGTTACCACATTATTCAAATATCCAGTTTTCAACAAAAATATCACCAGGCATACAAAGAAACAAGAAAGAAAGACTCATTCAAAAGAAAAAAAATTAACAATAAACCAAGAGAAAGTGTTCCTGAAAAACACCTAATTCTGAATGGACCAAAAACTTTAAACAATCATCTTAAAGATGCTCAAAGATTGAAAGGAAGACATAAGGAAAGTCAAGAAAACAATGTATGCAAAAATGGAAATATCAGTGAAGAGACAGAAAACCTAGAGAGAAACCACAAAAAAATTCTGGAGCTTATGACCTTGAATATAGGACAAAAGAAATTATCTACTCTGAGGAACAGAAATAAAACAAATTGAAGAAAAGTGAACAGAATGTAAGGGACCTGTGGAACACCATCAAATGGACTGATCCATGCACTGTGGGAGTCCAAGAAGAAAAAAGATAAAAAACAGAAAGAATATTTGAAGAAACAGTGGCCAAAGCATTCTAAATTTAATGAGAGACGTGATTATAAACATCCAAAAGCTCAATGAACTTTGAATAAGATAAACTTAAAGACACTGATATGGTTTGAATCTGTGTCCCCACCCAAATCTCATGTTCAATTGTAATCCCCAATGTTGGAGTTGAGGCCTGGTGGGGGGTGATTGGAGCATGGGATCAGATTTCTCATGAATTGTTTAGCATCACCCCCTTGGTGCTGTTCTCCTGCTAGTGAGTGAGTTCTCGTGAGATCTTGTTGTTTAAAAGCATGTCACACCTCCCTCCTCACTCTCTCTCTTGCTGCTCTGTGCTTGCATCCCCTTCACCTTCCACAATGATTGTAAGTTTTCTGAGGCCTCCCCAGAAGCCAAGCAGATGCCAGCATAATGATTCCTGTACAGCCTGCTGAAGTCTAAACTTCTTTTCTTTATAAATTACTCAGTCTCAGGTATTTCTTTATAGCAATGCAAGAATGGACTAATACAGACACCCACACCAACACATACTGTAATTAAACAGTTGAAATACAAATATAAAAAAAGAACGTTGAAAGCAGTGAGAGAGAAGCAACTAATCACATACAAAAGATCCTCCATAAGAATATTAGCAGATTTCTTATCAGAAACTTTGGAAGCCAGAAGGGAGTGGACTGATATATTCAAAGTGCTAAACAGAAAAAAACCTGTCAATGAAAAATCCTATACCTGTCAAAATTATCCTTCAGAAGTGAGGGAGAAATTAAGACATTCACAGATAAATAAAGCTGAGGGACTTTGCTCCCACTAGACCTGCTCTACAAGAAATACTGAAGTAAATCTTGTAGGTTGAAATTAAAGAGTACATAATTTAAGAGACTAGAGCATTTAAAAAATATTAGTTTATGTTTTGGAACACACAATGTAGAAAGATGTGTCACATCAATAACTGAATGGCATGGATGGAGATATAAAGGATAATTTTGTATGTCATTGAAGTTATAAATTCAAATTACAGTGTTATAACTTTAGTGTGTTAAATGCAATCCACGTGGTAACCACATAGAAAATAGCTATAGAATATACACAAAAAGAAATGAAAAAGAAATTTAAATATTTTACTACAAAAACATTCATTAAACACAAAAGAAGGTGTAATGCAGAAAATGAGGGACAAAAAAGCTGTAAGGCATGTAGGAAACAAACAGCAAAGTGACAGAAGTAAGTCCCTCCTTATCAATAATTACTTTAAATATAAATGGATGAAATTCTCCAGTCAAAACACAGAGATTGGCAAAATGGATTTAAAAAGAAACATTATCCAACTATATGCTGTCTAAAGAAACTAACCTTATATCCAGACAAACAGATTGAAAGTGAAAAGATGGAAAAAGCTCCTTCATGCAAATAGTAACCAGAAGAGAGCCGGGATGACTATAATTAATATTGGAGAAAATAGACATATCAAAAAGATTACAGGAGACAAAAATAACATTATATATACATAAAAAGGCCAATACAGCAAAATGATATAACAATTATAAATGTCTGTGCACCTAATAACAGACTATCAAAAGTTATGAATCAAAAATGTACAGAATTGAAAGAAGAAATTGAGACTTCAATATCCCACTCTCAATAACAGAGCAACTAGACAAAAGATATGTAAGGAAATAGAAGACTTAAACCACACAATAAAACAACTAGATCTAGTAGATGTATATAGAGCAGTCTACCCAACAACAAAATACACATTCTCCTAAAGTGGACATGGGATATTTTCTGGGATGAACCATATGTTAGGTCACAGATTAAGTCTTCATAGATTTTATTATATATATATATATATTTATTATACTTCAAGTTCTAGGGTACATGTGCACATCGTGCAGGTTTGTTACATATGTATACATGTGCCATGTTGGTGTGCTGCACCCATTAACTCGTCATATAAATTAGGTATATCTCCTAATGCTATCTCTCCCCACTCCCCCCACCCCCCTCCCCACAACAGGCCCTGGTGTGTGATGTTCCCCTTCTTGTGTCCAAGTGTTCTCATTGTTCAATTCCCACCTATGGGTGAGAACATGCAGTGTTTGGTTTTTTGTCTTTGAAATAGTTTGCTGAGAATGATGGTTTCCAGCTTCATCCATGTCCCTACAAAGGACATGAACTCATCATTTTTTATGGCTGCATAGTATTGCATGGTGTATATGTGCCACATTTTCTTAATCCAGTCTATCATTGTTGGACATTTGGCTTGGTTCCAAGTCTTTGCTATTGTGAGTAGTGCCGCAATAAACATACGTGTGCCTGTGTCTTTATAGCAGCATGATTTATATGCCTTTGGGTATATATCCAGTAAGGGAATGACTGGGTCAAATGGTATTTCCAGTTCTAGAACCCTGAGGAATCGCCACACTGACTTCCACAATGGTTGAACTAGTTTACACTCCCACCAACAGTGTAAAAGTGTTCCTATTTCTCCACATCCTCTCCAGCACCTGTTGTTTCCTGACTTTTTAATGATGGCCATTCTAACTGGTGTGAGATGGTATCTCATTATGGTTTTGATTTGCATTTCTCTGATGCTTAGTGATGATGAGCATTTTTTCATGTGTCTGTTGGCTGCATAAATGTCTTCTTTTGAGAAGTGTCTGTTTATATGCTTCACCCACTTTTTGATGGGGTTGTTTGGTTTTTTTTGTAAATTTGTTTGAGTTCATTGTAGATTCTGGATATGAGCCCTTTGTCAGATGAGTAGATTGCAAAAATGTTCTTTCATTCTGTAGGTTGCCTGTTCACTCTGATGGTAGTTTCTTTTGCTGTGCAGAAACTCTTTAGTTGAATTAGATCCCATTTGTGAATTTTGGCTTTTGTTGCATTGCTTTTGGTGTTTTAGACATGAAGTCCTTGCCCATGCCTATGTCCTGAATGGTATTGCCTAGGTTTTCTTCCAGGGTTTTTATGGTTTTAGGTCTAACATGTAAGTCTTTAATCCATCTTGAATTAATTTTTGTATAAGCTGTAAGGAAGGGATCCAGTTTCAACTTTCTACATATGGCTAGCCAGTTTTCTCAGCACCATTATTTAAATAGGGAATCCTTTCCCCATTTCTTGTTTTTGTCAGGTTTGTCAAAGATCAAATAGTTGTAGATGTGTGGTATTATTTCTGTGGCCTCTGTTCTGTTCCATTGGTCTATATCTCTGTTTTGGTACCATTACCATGCTGTTTTGGTTACTGTAGCTTTGTAGTATAGTTTGAAATCAGGCAACATGATGCCTCCAGCTTTGTTCTTTTTGCTTAGGATTGTCTTGGCAACACGGGCTCTTTTTTGATTCCATATGAACTTTAAAGTAGTTTTTTCCAGTTCTGTGAAGAAAGTCATTGGTAGCTTGATGGGGATGGCATTGAATCTATAAATTACCTTGGGCAGTATGGCCATTTTCACAATATTGATTCTTCCTATCCATGAGCATGGAATATTCTTCCATTTGTTTGTGCCCTCTTTTATTTTGTTGAGCAGTGGTTTGTAGTTGTCCTTGAAGAGGTCCTTCACATCCCTTGTAAGTTGGATTCCAAGGTATTTTATTCTTTTTGAAGCAATTGTGAATGGGAGTTCACTCGTGATTTGGCTCTCTGTTCGACTGTTACTGGCGTATAAGAATGCTTGTGATTTTTGCACATTGATTTTGTATCCTGATACTTTGCTGAAGTTGCTTATCAGCTTAAGGAGATTTTGGGCTGAGATGATGGGGTTTTCTAGATATACAATCATGTCATCTGCAAACAGGGACAATTTGACTTCCTCTTTTCCTAATTGAATACCCTTTATTTCTTTCTCCTGCCTGATCGCCCTGGCCAGAACTTCCAACACTATGTTGAATAGGAGTGGTGAGAGAGGGCATCCCTGTCTTGTGCCAGTTTTCAAAGGGAATGCTTCCAGTTTTTGCCCATTCAGTATGATATTGGCTGTGGGTTTGTCATAAATAGCTCCTATTATTTTGAGATACACCCCATCAATACCTAATTTACTGAGAGTTTTTAGCATGAAGGGCTGTTGAATTTTGTTAAAGGCCTTTTCTGCATCTATTGAGATAATCATGTGGTTTTTGTCTTTGGTTCTGTTTTTATGCTGGATTCCATTTATTGATTTGTGTATGTTGAACCAGCCTTGCATCCCAGGGATGAAGCCCACTTGATCATGATGGATAAGCTTTTTGATGTGCTGCTGGATTTGGTTTGCCAGTATTTTATTGAGGATTTTTGCATCGATGTTCATCAAGGATTTGGTCTAAAATTCTCTTTTTTTTGTTGTTGTGTCTCTGCCAGTCTTTGGTATCAGGATGATGCTGGCCTCATAAAATGAGTTAGGGAGGATTCCCTCTTTCTCTATTGATTGGAGTAGTTTCAGAAGGAATGGTACCAGTTCCTCCTTGTACCTCTGGTAGAATTCAGCTGTGAATCCATCTGGTCCTGGACTTTTTTTGGTTGTTAGGCTATTAATTATTGCCTCAATTTCAGAGCCTGTTATTGGTCTATTCAGGGATTCAACTTCTTCCTGGTTTAGTCTTGGGAGGGTGTATTTGTCGAGGAATTTATCCATTTCTTCTAGATTTTCTAGTTTATTTGTGTAGAGGTGTTTATAGTATTCTCTGATGGTAGTTATATTTCTGTGGGGTCGGTGGTGATATCCCCTTTATCATTTTTTATTGCATCTATTTGATTCTTCTCTCTTTTGTGTTTATTGGTCTTGCTAGCGATCTATCAATTTTGTTGATCTTTTCAAAAAACCAGCTCCTGGATTCATTGATTTTTTGAAGGGTTTTTTGTGTCTCTATCTCCTTCAGTTCTTCTCTGATCTTAGTTATTTCTTGCCTTCTGCTAGCTTTTGAATGTGTTTGCTCTTGCTTCTCTAGTTCTTTTAGTTGTTATGTTAGGGTGTCAATTTTGGATCTTTCCTGCTTTCTCTTGTGGGCATTTAGTGCTATAAATTTCCCTCTACACACTGCTTTAAATGTGTCCCAGAGATTCTGGCATGTTGTGTCTTTGTTCTCATCGGTTTCCAAAAACATCTTTATTTCTGCCTTCATTTCGTTATGTACCCAGTAGTCATTCAGGAGCAGGTTGTTCAGTATCCATGTAGTTGTGTGGCTTTGAGTGAGTCTCTTAATCTTGAGTTCTATTCTAGTTTGATTGCACTGTGGTCTGAGAGACAGTTTGTTATAATTTCTCTTCTTTTACATTTTCTGAGGTGTGCTTTACTTCCAACTATGTGGTCAATTTTGGAATAGGTGCAGTGTGGTGCTGAGAAGAATGTATATTCTGCTGATTTGGGGTGGAGAGCTCTGTAGATGTCTGTGAGGTCCGCTTGGTGCAGAGCTGATTTCAATTCCTGGATATCTTTGTTACCTTTCTGTCTTGTTGATCTGTCTAATGTTGACAGTGGGGTGTTAAAGTCTCCCATTATTATTGTGTGGGAGTCTAAGTCTCTTTGTGGGTCTCTAAGGACTTGCTTTATGAATCTGGGTGCTCCTTATTAGGTGCATATATATTTAGGATAGTTAGCTCTTCTTGTTGAATTGATCCCTTTACCATTATGTAATGGCCTTCTTTGTCTCTTTTGATCTTTGTTCGTTTAAAGTCTGTTTTATCAGAGACTAGGATTGCAACCTCTGCCTTTTTTTGTTTTCCATTTGCTTGGTAGATCCTCCTCCATGCCTTTTTTTGAGCCTATTTGTGTCTCTTCACATGGGATGGGTTTCCTGAATACAGCAGACTGATGGGTCTTGAGTCTTTATCCAATTTGCCAGTCTGTGTCTTTCAATTGGGGCATTTAGCCCATTGACATTTAAGGGTAATAATGTTATGTGTGAATTTGATCCTGTCATTATGATGTTAGCTGGTTATTTTGCTCTTTAGTTGATGCAGTTTCTTCCTAGCCTTGATGGTCTTTACAATTTGGCATGTTTTTGCAGTGGCTGGTACTGGTTGTTCCTTTTCATGTTTAGTGCTTCCTTCAGGAGCTCTTGTAAGGCAGGCCTGGTGGTGACAAAATCTCTCAGCATTTGCTTGTCTGTAAAGGATTTCATTTCTCTTTCACTTATGAAGCTTAGTTTGGCTGGGTATGTAATTCCAGGTTGGAAATTCTTTTCTTTCAGACTGTTGAATTTTGTCCCCCACTCTCTTCTGGCTTGTAGAGATTCTGCCGAGAGATCAGCTATTAGTCTGATGGACTTCCCTTTGTGGGTAACCTGACCTTTCTCTCTGGCTGCCCTTACGTTTTTTCCTTCATTTCAACTGTGGTGAATCTGACAATTACGTGTCTTGGAGTTGCTCTTCTCGAGGTGTATCTTTGTTGCGTTCTCTGTATTTCCTGAATTTGAATGTTGGCCTGCCTTGCTAGGTTGGGGAAGTTCTCCTGGATAATATCCTGCAGAGCGTTTTCCAGCTTGCTTCCATTCTCCCCGTCACTTTCAGGTACACCAATCAGATGTAGATTTGGTCTTTTCACATAGTCCCATATTTCTTGGAGGCTGAGTTCGTTTCTTTTGATTGTTTTTTCCCTAAACTTCTCACTTCATTTCATTCATTTGATCTTCCATCACTGATACCCTTTCTTCCAGTTGATCGAATCAGCTACTGGAGCTTGTGCATTTGTCACGTAGTTCCTGTGCCATGGCTTTCAGCCCCATCATGTCCTTTAAGGACTTCTCTGCATTGGTTATTCTAGTTAGCCATTTGTCTAATCTTTTTTCAAGGTTTTTAACTTCTTTGTGATGGGTTCAAACTTCCTCCTTTAGCTCGGAGAAGTTTGATCATCTGAAGCCTTCTTCTCTCAACTCGTCAAAGTCAATCTCTGTCCAGCTATGTTCTATTGCTTGTGAGGAGCTGTGTTCCTTTGGAGGAGGAGAGGCACTCTGATTTTTAGAATTTTCAGTTTTTCTGTTCTGTTTTTTCCCCATCTTTGTGATTTTATCTACCTTTGGTCTTTGATGATGGTGACGTACTGGGTTTTGGTGTGGATGTCCTTTCTGTTTGTTACTTTTCCTTTTAACATTCAGGACCCTCAGCTGCAGGTATGTTCGAGTTTGCTGGAGGTCCACTCCAGACCCTGTTTCTCCGGGTATCAGCAGCAAAGTCTACAGAACAGCGAATATTGCTGAACAGAAAATGTTGCTGTCTGATTGTTCCTCTGGAGGTTTGGTCTGAGAGGGATACCCGGCCATGTGAGGTGTCAGTCTGCTCCTACTGGGGGTGCCTCCCAGATAGGCTGCTCAGGGGTCAGGGATCCACTTGAGGAGGCAGTCTGTCGGTTCTCAGATCTCAAACTCCATGCTGGGAGAAACACTAGTCTCTTCAGAGCTGTCAGATGGGGACATTTAAGTCTGCAGAGGTTTCTGCTGCCTTTTGTTTGGCTATGCCCTGCCCCCAGAGGTGGAGTCTACAGAGGCAGGCAGGCCTCCTTGAGCTGTGGTGGGTTCCACCCAGTTCAAGCTTCCTGGCCGCTTTGTTTACCTACTGAAGCCTCAGCAATGATGGGCACCCCTCCCCCAGCCTCACTGCCACCTTGCAGTTCGATCTCAGACTGCTGTGCTAGCTAGCAATGAGCAAGGCTCTGTAAGCATGGGACCCTCCAAGCAAGGCACGGGATATAATATCCTGGTGTGCTGTTTGCTAAGATCATTGGAAAAGCACTGTGTTAGGGTGGGAGTGACCCGATTTTCTAGGTGCCGTCTGTCACAGCTTTGCTTGGCTATGAAAGGGAATTCCCTGACCCCTTGTGCTTCCCGGGTTAGGCGATGCCTTGCCCTTCTTTGGCTCATGCTCAGTGTGCCGCACCCACTGTCCTGCCCCCACTGACAAGCCCCAGTGAGATGAGCCCAGTACCTCATTTGGAAATGCAGAAATCACCCATCTTATTCATCACTCAGGCTGGGAGCTGTAGACTGGAGCTGTTCCTATTCAAAGTCTTAATAGATTTTAAAAGCTAAATATTTTACAAAGCATACACTACAAACACAACACAGGACCATATGTTAGGCCACAAATAAAGTCTTAATAGATTTTAAAAGCTAAATATTATAGAAAGCATATACTACAAACACAACATAATGAAGTTAGAAATCAATAAGAGAAGGAAAACCATTCACAAATTTGTGGAAATGAAAAAAATTTTTTTTGAGATGGAGTCTTGCTCTGTTGTCCAGGCTGGAATGCAGTGGCACAATGTTGGCTCACTGCAACCTCTGCCTCCCAAGTTCAAGTAATTCTCTGCCTCAGCATTCTGAGTAGCTAGGATTATAGGCACCTGCCACCATGCCCAGGTAATTTTTTTTATTTTTTTATTTTTAGTAGGGACAGGGTTTCACCATCTTGGCCAGGCTGATCTTGAACTCCTGACCTCATGATCCACCCGCCTTGGCCTCCCAGAGTGCTGGGATTAGAGGTGTGAGCCACCGCATGCAGCCTAAACAATACATTCTTAAACAACCAATGCATTGAAGAAGTGACAAGGGAAATTAGAAAAAACTTAGAGATTAATGAAAATGAAAGGACAACATACTAAAACTTACGAGATTCAGTGAAATCAGTGCTAAAGGGGGAAATTATAGCTATCAATTTTTTTCATTTAAAAAAAAGAAAGTCCTCAGGTCAACAACCTAACTTTAAAACTTAAAGAACTATAAAAAGAAGAACAAACTAAACCCAAAGCTAACAGAATAAATGAAATTATAAAAATTAAAGCAGAGACAACAAAATAGGTAGGAAAAAAATGACAAAATCAACAAAACCAAAGTTAGTTTTTTGAAAAGATCAACAACATTAACACACCTTTAGCCAGATAAACTAAGAAAAGGAGAGAGAAGATTTAAATTACTAGACTCAGAAATGAAAGTGAGGATATTACTATCAATTCTACATAAATATAAAGGATTATAAGATAGTAAATGAACTATTGTAGGGCAAAAAATTGGTTACCCTGGATGAAATGGACAAATTCCTAAAAACACAAAACCTTCTAAGACTAAATCACTAAAAAACGGAAAATTTGAATAGACCTACAATTATAGCTTCAGTATCCCTTACCTGAAATACTTGGAACCAGAAGTGTTTCAGATTTTGAATTTTGGAATATTTGCATATACATAATGAGATATCTTAGGGATGGGACTCAGGTCTGAACATGACACTTATTTATGTTTCCTATACATCTTATACACACAAACTGAAGATAATTTGTCCACTATTTTAAATAATTTTGTGCATGAAATAAAGTTTTGACTGAGTTTTGACAGCAACCCTCACATGACAGTCAGGTATGAAATTTTCTACTTGTGGTGTCAGATGAGGAGTCAAAAAGTTAGATTTTGGAAGATTTTGAATTTTGGATTTTCAGATTAGGGATGCTTAACCTACAGAAACAAGACTGAATCACTAATCAAAAATTTTCACCAAAGAAAATCCCTGGACCTCATGGCTTTACTGTTGAAATTTACCAAGACTTTTAAAAAGAACAAACACCAATACTTGTCAAACTTTTCAAAAATTTGAAGAGGAAGAATTACCTCCTAATTCTTTTTTTCTTTTCTTTTTTTTTTTTTTTTTTTTGAGACAGTTCCTCACTCTGTCACCCAGGCTGGTGTGCAGTAGTATGATCATAGCTCACTGAAGCTTCAAACTCCTGAGCTCAAGCAATTCTCCTGCCTTAGCTTCATGAGTAGTTAGGACTACAGGTACATGCCCTCTCCCCCGGCTACTTTTTAAGTTTTTTGTAGATACAGGGTCTCACTTTGTTGCCCAGGCTGGTCTCAAACTCCTGGCTTCAAGAGATCCTCATGGCTTGGCCTCTGAAACTGCTGGAATTACAGGTGTGAGCCATTGTGCCCAGCCCTAACTCTTTTATTGAGGCCAGCATTACACTGATGCTAAAACCAAAGACATTACAAGAAATGAAAACTAGAGATTCATATTTCTTATGACATGCAAAAATTTTCAACAAATTACTGGCAGATTGAATTCAATAGCATATTGAAAGGATTATACACCATAACCAGGTGAGATTTATTTGTGAAATGTGAGGATGACACAGCATATAAATATCAATCAATATAATACAGATCTGGTGTAATATACCATTAACAGAATGAAGGAAGGAAACCACATAATCATGTCAATTGATACAGAAAAAAATCATTTGATAAAACTCAACATCTCTTCATTATACAAACTCTCAAGAAACTAGCAATGAAGGAAACTACTTCAAATTAATAAAATTCATGTATAAAAAACCCACAGCAACCATTGTACTCAATGGTGAAAGATTGAAAGGTTTCCTCTAAAATTGGGAAAATGGCAAGGATGCTTGTTTTTGCCACTTTTATTCAACATGGTACTGGAAGTTCTAGCCAGAGCAATTAGGCAAGAAAAAGGAATAAAAGGCATCCAAATTGAAAAGAAAGAAGTAAATTATCTGTTTGTAGATTATATAACCTTATAGGTAGAAAACTCAAAAACTCTACCAATAAATGTTGGAACTAATAAATAAATTAAGAAAATTAGCAGGATATCAAGTCAACATGCACACACATATACATACACACAAAAAAAATCAGTTTTATGTCTATATACTAAAAATAAACAATCCAAAAATATTAAGAAAACAATTCGGTTTATAATAGCATCAAAAGGATAAAATACTTAGGTATTAACTTAACCAAAAGGGTGAAAGACTTATACAGTGAAAACTATAAAACATTGCTGAAAGAAACTAAAGAAGGCAAAATAAATGGAAAGACATTCCATGTTCATGGATTGGAAGACTTACTATTGTTAAGATGTCAATACCACCCAAAATGATCTACAGAGTTAATGTAATTCCTATCAAAATCCAAATGATGTTTTTTGCAGAAATGGAAAAACCCAGTCTAAAATTTACATGAAATCTCGAGAGACCTTGAATAGCCAAAGCAAAAAGAACAAAGAACAAAAAACAAAGCTGGAGGACTCATACTTTCTGATTTCAAAACTTACTACACAGTGGCAGTAATCAAAATGCTATGGTATTTAGAATAAAGACAGACATATTAACCAATGGAATAGACTAGAGAGCCCAGAAACAAACCCTTGCAAATATGGTCAAATGATTTTCAGCTGGGGTGCCAAGACATTCCAATGGAGGAAAAGATAGTCTTTTCAACAAATGGTGTTGGGAAACTGGATCTCCACATGGAAAAGAATGAAGTTAGACCTTTACTTAACATTATACGCAAAAAATAACTCAAAATGGGCTCGTGGTGTAAAACGTAATGCCTAAAGCTATAATTAGAAAACATAGGGCAAAAGCTTTATGACATTGGATTTGATAATGATTTTGCCAAAATCATTGAAACACAGGCAACAAATAAAAATTAGACAATTGGATTTCATAAAATTTGTGCATCAAAAGTCATTATTGGTGGTGATGCACAACATTATAAGTGAATTTAATGTCATTGAACTGTACACCTAAAAATGGTTAAAATGGTAAATCTTGTGTGTATTTTGCTACAAAAAAATGGAAAAAAATGACAATATTATCAGAGTAACAGAGCAACCCATAGAATGGGAGAAAATATTCATAAATCACATATCTAATAAAGGATTAATATCCAGAATACACAGAGTGCTTCTAAAACTAACAACTTGATTCAGATATAGGCAAAGAACTCGAATAGACATTTCTCAAGAGACAACATTACAAATGACCAATAACCACACAAACCACTCAACATTATTGATCACTAGGAAAAGGTAAATCAAAGCTAAAATGAGTACCAACTCACATCCATTAGGATGGCTACTATTAAAATAAATAAATAAAGTTTTGGTGAGGATGTGGGAAAATTGAAACCCTTGTGCACTGTTGGTGATAATGTAAAATTGTGCAGCCACTGTGGAAAACAATATGGCTACTTTGCAAAAAATTAAGAATAGAATTACCATATAATCCAATAATTGCACTTCTGGTTATATACCTAAAATAACTGCAAGAAGGGTGTTAAAGAGATGTTTGTACACACATATTCATAGCAGCATCATTCACCATAGCTGAAATGTGGATGCAACTCCTTGTGTTCGTGGATGGATGAATGGATAAGCAAAATATGCTATATGCATACAGTGTTATAGTATTCAGCCTTAAAAATGAGAACATTGACATATGCTGCAACATGGAAGAACCTTGAGGATATTATGCTAAGTGAAGTAAGCCAGTCATAAATGACAAAACTGTATGATTTCACTTATATGAGGTACTTAGAGTAGTCAAAGTCATAGAGACAGAAAGTAGAATGATAGTTGCCAGAGGCTAGGGGAAGAATATATTAGGGAGCTATTGATATAGAGTTTCAGTTTTGCAAGGTGAAAAGAGTTTCCGAGATGGATGGCAGTGATGGTTGCACAGCAGTATAAATGTACCACTGAACTATACACTTCAAAATGTTTAAAATGATAAATTTCATGTCATGTGTCTTTTACTGCAATTTTTAAAAATTGTCTGAGAGGGAATCTGAAGAATTTTCCTGTAATCAGTGAGTGTGAATTTTAGTGCATGAAGTTTATAAAATCTACTTGGACTATTTATACATCCTTTTTGTTTCTTTCCCGATTCCCGGCTCTATTTTATTCAAAGAAGCTTGCCAAATAGTTGAGTCCTAAACACATGAAATTCTTTCACAATTTATTTTCCAGGTTTTTTTTTTCTAGATTCATAACATATAAAGTTACTATAATGGAATGGGTAAAAACTTCCGCTCTGGGGTTAGGTCTGAAAAAGTCGGAAAGACCTGGGTTTGAATCTGAGCTCCACAGGTGACTTTGGGAAGTTAGGCAACGTCTCTAAGCCTCAGTTTGTTCATTTGTGAAATGAGGATAATGTTTCCTTTGTGGTCTCTTGTGGGTATTGAAGACAAAGTGGATATGTAATGATAAAGTGCACAGTGTCTGAAACCAGTAAAAGATAATGCACGTTGTTATACTGAGAAGCCCCAGCAGGAAGTGACAGTATTGACTCGGTCTCTTTCTGTCTGCTGATGAGTTGACTTTGTCAGTATGATACAGCCAGCTCACTTTGCAATGTGAAGTGGAAATTATGTCCAGAGCATTGTTCTATTGATTATAGACAAAAGCAACAGAACAAGAATTTTGTAATAGGCTTTATAAAAGCAAAAACAATTTAGCAATTAAATTTACAAAATAAGCAAGTGGAAAGTATCTTTATTTCACTTGAGTTTATCCTATAAAACTAGGCCTGAGTGGGCGTATGGTTTCTTAAAATAAGGGTAAAATAAAACCTTTCAAGACCTAGTTGTACAAAGTTGGTTTTCTCAAAAAGGCCTGGAAATTAGATATTCAAAAGAGATACTTTAAAAAAAATTAATGTATAGATATGAAAATCTTCTATACCAATTACTTTTTATTTGCTTTTTGGATAAAGCCTGTACATACACATATACATATACACATTCATGTATTATGTATATATATTATATATATATATATTCATATGGGTGTGTGTGTGTGTATTTTTAGTTTGCTTACTTATATTTTTTTCACAGAAAAAAGAAGAAATGTGCCATTATAAGACAATTGTGGTGAACTCATCCTTGATTCTACATCAGAAAAAGTGTGTTTGGGGTTTCAGACCCCTCTTCCTTTCACCTGCCCCCTCTCCCCAGTACCTTCTCTCTTCTTTATTCAGGCTCAAAGACAGCATATGAGAGTGTAAATGATTATAAAAGTCTCTTTCTCACTTCTGAAGGCACAGAGAAGCAAAAAAGCACATCAACAACCTAAGCACATGAGCATTTAAAACATGACTGAGATTGAAAACATATGTCCAAAGACTTGCCCAAGAATTTTCACAGCACCATTATTCATAAAGACAAAAAAGTGGAAACAACCCAAATGTCCATCA